>NW_027187317.1:10769677-10811245 GCF_028583685.1 Petaurus breviceps papuanus | reverse complement strand
CTCCTCTCCCCTCCCCTCCCCTTCTCATTTATTTTGGTGAATATTCCTCAGTTACATTTTAGTCTAGCTGTCACTCAGGAGTGTTGAATGTCTTTGACACTTTTGGAGTAAGATGACCTCTACAGTCTTCTTTTCACTCCATTGCCTATCACTATTCAATAAACAAAAATCAGGTTCGTGGATCTCATGAATCTATCACAGATCTAACCCTTGGAGCCTTAGATTCTCCTTCTTTTGAAAATGCAGTGATTTTAGCTGGTTACATTGTTTCTTAATAGAAAAAGGAAGTCCTAAATTAGGTTTTCATGGTAAGATAATTGCAGAAAAGGCAAGGATAGTCAGCTTTTCACATTGCACTAATGTTCAAATATTGGTCTTGATTTCTGTGCTTTTATTATGTCTTTTCAGTTTGCTTCACAGTTTCCAGTATGATTTCAGTTTTGTCTTTCTGCACATATGTATAAGAGGGAGGATATGCGATCCTTCCCTTCCCTATTCAGTTAATGTAGCCTCAGAAAGTCCAGAATTTAATCATGTGGTATAAAACAGACATCAAGGAGGTTTTTTTTTTTTTTTACAAACTCATTAACAAAGTATGAAGAAGTAGCTTTAATCTAAGAAGATAAGAGAGTCTGAGCCATTGGATGAAAACAGCTGATACCATATAAGAAGCATGATTGGTTTAGAGAATAAATCATGACCCATGAGAGTTAGAGGATGTTTTGGAAAAGCCAACTTTACTTGTCCCAGAAGGCAGCTGAGGGCTGTGTCCTTCCTATCCTATCCCCCTACCATAGATCACACCACTGACATGGAGGAATGTTTGGAGGACTGTTTGGATGGGTGGAGTAACAGTAGATAAGTAGATAACAGTAGAAGAAACAAGGAATTCATGTATTAGGCCAGGTTAGACTCAGTGACTTCTAAGATCTCATTCAAATCCGATCATTCTGTGAAATGATATGACCACTCTAGTGTCTGAACAGTTTCTTGAAGTTATAGGAATATGGTAGTTGCCTTAAGCCTTACCACATGTCTGTGTGGCTTTCAGGTCTGTGTGAGTCAGGAAGAAAAATGGCACAGTCATTGCCATTTTGGGTTGCTCCTTTTTTCTTGGATTTTTAGACCAAGGCTCTCCACTGTTCCTCATATGCTCTCTAATTATAGGTGGCAACTGTTCCCCTGTCAAATTAGGCTGTATTAAGATAAAAATAAAATGTGGATTTGTGTCTTTCTGAAAACTTTTGTTTTAGTCTTAAAGTGGAGTTAGCACTCAGCCATGTGGAGATGCTGTGAATCAAATTCTTGTAGAGAAAATCTACTTGTCTCATTTTATGTTTTTATTAACCCTGAAATTTATGTGCTCCTGGACTAGATTAATTTATTGAAACTCTTCCAGTTCACTTAATAGTTCTGTGACATGCAAAAATGAGTAAAACAAATGCAAAGTACAGTACAAAGTACCTTGTGTTTTATTTTAAAATTCACTCACATGTTAAATCTTGAAATGCTGTTGGTGTCAGAATCATTAGTGTGAATTAATAAAATTCCACTATGTAAGTACAATTTCCCACATTTGAAATTCTTTTTGGCAATGTTAAAATGAAAGTTCTAGAATTTGACTCATATGTTACCACACAGTTGATGTCCTTAAAAGAATTTTGGATGACTCAAACTCTGGTGCTGGAGCTGACTGGTTCTTTCTCTGCAACATATTAAAAGATGATACTGGTTAGAATTTGTGACATTGATTCATTGTCATCAGGTGATTAGTCTCTCAAGGGAAGTGGGAGGAAACTAGTGGGGTATAGAGAAGTGAAGGAGGAATAAAAGGTAAAGGAATGAGAACTGATGGCGTTGGTTATATAATCACACTATTCAAACACTCTTCATTAGGGCAGCAGCAGGGAATGTGAGACAGCAATGTCTTTTCTGGTTATCTAGTTGGTTGAAAGTGAGACTTTTTGAATTAAAGGTGATTAAAAATCCCAAACTTTTTTAACATATGATTTTTTTCTCTTTTGGGAGAATAATTTCCTTTTCTTTGTGAGTTATTTATTTGGAAATCAGTTTGTTTACCATTACTGCTAACTGTTCAAGATGTTTCCTTAGGAAATTTCAGATATAAACCCTAGAGCTTGGGGATATGAACAGAAACCTATGTTCAATAAAATGGATTTTGTTGGGAATGCACAAGAGCAATGACAAAATTTAACATTTCTGGTTATTCAATAATAATTCTTTTGAAATTATTTCTATTTTTTCAAGGTTTAAAAACATTTTTTAAAGAAAACTTTCAATATTTTTAAGTAGTCCTGAATACTTGTTTGGTATTTCTTTATCATTCCTCACTTTTGATCTCAGAAAAGGATGCCCAACTGTTCACCTGGTGTTATAGTCTGTTTCATAGCAACTGTCACATGGGTATGTATTAATCAGTGTTCTTGGCTTATGCCTGAAATCTTTTGTACGTGTTTTGCCAGTGAAGCATTTTTAGTGCAGCCATTGCAGTTTTGACAGTCACAAGAATCTTATGCCTTTCCTACCACCAGTGTTCATGCCCAGTCATAGAGTATGTCTGTGTTTGTTTTTTTTAAATTCAGAATCACAG
Source organism: Petaurus breviceps papuanus (assembly GCF_028583685.1). Classification (NCBI taxonomy): domain Eukaryota; kingdom Metazoa; phylum Chordata; class Mammalia; order Diprotodontia; family Petauridae; genus Petaurus; species Petaurus breviceps. The sequence continues at coordinate 10,808,634 of NW_027187317.1, read as the reverse complement.
GACTTGACAAGATGTTAAAGATCATCTTATCTATCCTCTTATTTTCATATAGGACCATACACACATACCAGAGTCTCTTCAGTTATAGAAAAGCCAGAAAAGAAGTGATTTGGCAAGTCATTCTCCACCTCCACCCCCCCCCCGCCATATTCTATTTCATAATCATCATTGTTAGAAAGTTTTTCCATGTATCTCACCTAAGGCCTTTCTGCTACAATATGAGTAATTGTTTTCTTCATTGAAGATGTGAACAGCTGGTCACTACCAGCTTTGTAGAATAGCCCTTCTTGTATCTGAAGTTTTATTATTCTGCGTTTCAGTCTCAAATTGGCATCAGTGAATGACTTCGATTTGTTAAGAAATCATCTTGATGAGAGTTCATCTCTTATTTTTTAGAAGTGTTTCAAGAGTTTTAAGCTGTACTCTTAGGAAAAGAGAACCTAAAACTCATTCAACTCATGGTTGTCAGGATCCATGGTATATTTTAAAAATCAGTCTTTTAATAATAATTAATGCACAATTAAAGATGGGTTTAAGAGATCACGTAGAAAGCCACCTTTCTTATTGTTAAGTCAGCTTGACTTAGATTCTGGAAAATATTTTTTAAACCTTAACAAGCTACATAACTAATGTTATTGTTAGTATTATTCAGCATCTGTTTTAGACTTTAGGTTTAACAAGAGGACTAATTAATAGCTGAGCATGTTGCTTTAACGTCCAATAAAGAGTAAGGAAAGAATGGAAATCAGAATAAGAAATGGAGAATTGAGTGAGTTTCGGTCCCAGATTTCCCGTTGAGACTCCCAGACTTCTTTTTGTGATCTTGAAGAAGTTGTTAACATTTCAGTCTGTAGTTTTTCTTCAGATTGGGCTCATCAAGGCATTGTGTTGGTTCATACCTTGGAAGCATTATATATGGTCATTACCCTTCTCAGTAAAGACCATAGTAGAAGACGGCCAAGGCATTTGAGTCTTAGATTCATCATTTAGAAATCAGGGTCACAAAATCCACGGAACAAAGACAAAAACTTCAAGATAACACATGTAGGACAGTGCTGCCTCTAAGAATGTGGAAATTGAAGCCATAGAATATAGCCCGATGTATTCTAGTGTCTAATGATGGGGCTGCTGAGTGCTTTTTTCTCTTTCCTTTGCTTTTTTTCTTTTTAAAGCTTTTGTGGAAGACAGTTTACTCCAAAGATAGAGTAGTAACTTAGAAGTACAGACTTCACTTTTCCTGTTTCCCTATACTGTTAATCAGTTCACCAGAGGACGGACAGGGAAAATAAAAAATGAAACTAAAAATGTGATCCTACTTGTATGATTAACTCTTTTCTTTAAAATTTTTACTGCCACTGTTCCACACTTAAGAACTTTTAGTTTTCCTCTCTTGCTTTTTTATTCAGTAAATTAATCAAATTCAGCTAGTCTGATTAGGAGTCAGAAAGACCTGAGTTAAAATCTGACCTCAGACTATTACTTGCTGTGTCACCCTGAGCAAGTCACTTTACCCTGTTTGCCTCAGTTTTCTCCTCTGTAAAATAAGCTGCAGAAGGAAATTGCAAAACCACTCCAGTATCTTTGCCAAGAAAATCCCAAATGGGATCACAAAGGCTGGACATGACTGAAAGAAACTGAACAACAAAATTAGGCACATTAGCCAAAAAGGCTAACGTGATCTTAGGCAGCATTAATAGACAAACATGGTGTCCAGAACAATGGAGTTTATACTCTGTACTCTTGACCTGTTCAGCTCATGTCTGTTATATTCAGTTTTATGCATTGCATTTTACGAAGTAGTTGGACTGACTGAAGCAAAGGAAGGCAACAAAGATGGCCAAGGGACTCAAAAGCATGCTGCATGAAGATAAGTTAAAGGAACTGGGAATGTTCAGCCTGGAAAAGGGAAGAATTGGAGGGAACCTGGTCTCTGTATGAATATTATTCAGGGAGTAAAGTGTAGAATAGATTGGGAACAACTTGAAGTCAGGGAGAATAGTTAACGAGGTTTTTGTGGTAGAGATGGGGCCTGACCTACAGCAGCCTTCTGTGTAAATAATCCATTCAAATAAGTGACTGCTGCTGCCTTCTCTGTCCTCATCCCTGTATGTGGCAGTGTGAGCCTCTGCTGACCTTCAAAAAACTTAAGTTTTTGTGGGAGAATAGGCAGCTCTATTCCAAAATATTTATTGCAGCACTTTTTGTATGAGTTGAACACTGGGAACAAAGTGGATACTCATGATTGGGAAATTATTTTGAAAAATAGCATATGAATGTGGCGGAATATTATTATACTATGAGAAGCAAAGGAAGATTTATATGTACTGACACAGTGTGAAATAAGCAAAATTGAAAAGAATGCTGAAATAAAGCTGAATGTTGAGTAATTGTAATGCTCATTCTTGTTACCAGAGAAAAGATGAGCATAAACCTGTCTTTTTTGGTATGGAGGTGAGGGGATTACAGGTGAATTGTATACAGCTATATTTAGATACTGTTAGTTGATTTTGCTTAACTGTTTTTCTTTGTTGCAAGAGGGCTCATTAGTACTGGGCAGGGATGGGTGGGGAGTTCTGTCTAGAGAGGCCTTTAATGAAAGAATAAAAGGCATCATTAAAGAAGCAGAAAAGATACTTAAGAATAAGGAACAGTTTATGGTAGTTTACTACTGGAGCAGACTCTAGGGTAAGACTAGCCTGCCTTCCTTGGCTGTCTTGCTCCCCAAAACTTTCCATATTACTGATTTTTTCACAGTACATTGTAATACTGCTTGAAATCCAACCAATTAGAAAGCAGTTTGGATCAAAAGCAATAATATTAATAACATGTTTATGTGATACTTTAAGATTTGCAAAATTCTTTGATTAGAAGAATATTGTGTAGAGGTAGACAGTAACTTATTTCTGAGATAGATCTGTGATCTCCTAAGTGTGGGCATGCCTTCCGCTGGTGCAGATTGCTAACTTCATATCTTTGCATCCAGTGTATTTCTTGCCTAGGCCTTCATGTAAATCTTCCATAAAGGATCCACCCAACATGCTGGGTCCCTCTGTGTAGCTCCTTTAGTGTTTCACTAGTTTAACACTTGGACTTTCTATTAGTGCTTGTCCTTGACAGTGAAGTCTTTTGCCTATAGGACAAATTGGTAATATGCTATAAACTTCTCATATCTACCATACATCTTTTCATTGTCCTTCAGGTCACTTGCAATTCTTCCTACTCCAATTATACAGGTGAAGAATTAAGATGTTGTTAAAATCTCTGTAAAAACACAGGAACTTTTAGATGGATCATGAAGCCATATTTATGTGAATTTATTCCATCATAGAATCTGTTGGAAGGAAGCCATTTAGTCCAAACTGACCTTTAACAAGAATCTTTTCTACAACATGCCTGACTGATTGTCATCTCTCCTTTCCTTCCTTCCTTCCTTCCTTCCTTCCTTCCTTCCTTCCTTCCTTCCTTCCTTCCTTCCTTCCTTCCTTCCTTCCTTCCTTCCTTCCTTCCTTCCTTCCTTCCTTCCTTTCTCTCTTTCTCTCTTTCTTTCTTTTTCTCTTCATTCCTTCTTCCTCCTCCTCCTCCATAACCCTTCCTCTCCCTCTTTCTTATCCTCTTCCTTCTCCTCCTTCCCCTTCCCCAATATCGAGGTGATAGGCCACTAAAACTTTTTTTCTTAGACAAATCACTATCTAGCCATACCTTCAATATTTTGTACTTCTCAAATTTCTTTCCTTATAATACCATGTTGAAATCATCTGTATTGAAGTAAGGGGAGTTTTGATTAAAGATAAAGGTGAGGGGAGCAATTTTGAAACATATATTAATTACTTAGTAGTAAGACAGGCTTGAGAGGTATATTGTAGTGGGAGACACAGGGCAGCAGGGAGAAAGGGTTGCAGAGAGTGAGGTGAGAGGATACTAAAAGCAAACTTTGCCTATTTCAGTATTTTGCCTGAGAATTAGCCTGGGCCCAGGAATAGGAGAAAAAGTTCTGTTCTTATTCATTTTCCTGTACCAAATGACCTGTCCCAGGACATGGACTGTAGACTAATATTATTAGTTCTGTATTTAAGTGATGTTATAGATTAGATAGACTGCTGTGTTATGCATTGAGATATTAATTATCATTAATCGTTTTGTTTCTATGGAAAAGTGCAACCCAATTTCCCGACAAATGATTGATAAATGAACATCTAGAATGCAAGTCACTTATAGGTTGAAGGCCTGAAACAGTATTGTGGCAGTGGAAACTTAAGGGAAGGGCATAATTAGAGAGTCATTATATAGGAAACTTGTTACTAACTGATTGGATATTGGTGTAAAAATTACTTTGCTTTTAAGCCTAGGTAGTGCCAATGACAAATATAGAAAAACCAAGAGGTTTGGGATTTGGAGAGTAGGAAGGAGGGAAGAATGATGAGTTAGGCTCATCTGATAGCCCAAAATAACATGTAGGCAAAAACTAGCCAAACAAAATAATCTTATAGTCTTTTAAACACTTAAGAGAAGTGTTATAAGCAGATAGTTACCAATTATCTATGTTGACAAGGGGCAGAAGTGACATGGTTAGTTTTAATCCATAGATAATTCTAAAGCCTTTATTTTAGCCAGTGGTTTCAATAGTACTTAAGTGGATCTATGATCTCTTTTATCAATGTGTATTTTCCCTCAAGTAGTGCAGGTATCAACTCATCTACACTTTCTTATGCTATGTGTTTCTTGCCAGTCTTCCCAGAAACCCTCCTGAGAGCCTCTTTTCAATGTTCTGGAATGATTACCAATGCAAAATATGAATTGTTCATCTGTAATCTCTAATCACTACATGATGGATCTGTCTCCTTTTCCTGTCATAGCTTTTACTCCTCTTCTTGTGTCATCATTGTTATATGTTTTAGCCTTATGCCCATGAGACACTTTTCTCTTTTTTGGTCATCCATAGTTTAAATTTTTTAGAGACTGTCATTTCATTATCCATAGCTGTTCATCTAGCATCATTGGAAGAACATTGTTTTTAAAAAGATGGATTCATGTTGGGGAACAGCTCTGGTTTATTGAAAATGTTGTATATCTTTCTAAATTCAATCCAGCCTTTTTTCTTCCTGAAGTTTTGGGCTCTACTCAGTGTCTGTCTGTAGTACCTGTACAAGATAGGTTTACTGATCATTTACCTCAACAAAATGTTCATCCAGGTGCATATCCTATTCAGGACAATACACATTCTTCCTCCATTTGGATTTCTCTGTGTTTATGGTTAGAATAACCTATGACTTCCACTGAGGAAGTCTTATAATATTCTGGGACTTGATGCAGTTAGCACTATATGATCCGCAAAAAAAGATCTGCAAGGTTTTAGAATTTTTGTAGAGAATCATCTATAGAGAAGTTCTTTCATTCAGATTTTGTTTGAGACATACCTTACACAAGACAAAGGAAAACACCTTTGGCAAGTATTTATCTTCTTGTTTTATGCCTTCCTTATTATTGATAGAGGATCACTGAAGAAAATTATCTTTACCCCTGCCAAGTTGTCTTCATGATCTTAACATATGTGTGAAAAAAACTATTTGAGAAAAGCCTTTTTTAATTTTAAAAATAAACAACTGTGAAACTTGTATTTTTTATGCCTATTAGTCAGTTGTATGACTGAAGATAATGGTGTTCAGGAGAAAATTGTTTGCAGAGCCTGCCTTTTCCATTATCATGTTTCTTCAAGGAAACCCTCATTGTATATGTTTATCGTTGTCATAGGGGTTTTTGAAAATGAACATATTACTTGAGAAAATAGGCATATGATTATTGATGTTATTGATGTTTTCTTGATTGCCCTTTTGATAATAATATGTCTGTAATTTTCTCTAATTATTTAATAGCTTTCCTTCTTTTAAATATTTGAAAAAGCCTTCCTTAATTGCTTTCAAAAGCATTTATTTTTTAATACAAATCTTTTTTATGTGTTCTCAGTCCAATCTAATTACTTTTTCCAATTCCATTTTCCTTAGTTATTTATTTGTACTTTTTCTTGACCATATCAAAGCTTAAGGATATAATCTCTATTTCATGGTTCCTCTGTGATAGATGAAAATAGGTGGCATAGTTCTATTTAAAATCTATTTGTTGTTCTATAAAAGTTTTATTATAAATATTTTTGAGACAATCTGGCTTAATTAATCAAGCCTCCTTACAACCAGTTTTCTTCTCTGCTATTCTCCACTGTCCTCCTCTAATGAGTTTGTATTATAAACTGGTATTGCCCTTGGCTATTATGTTTCATAGCAAAAAAGTCACATGTTGACTGCTTGAGAAAGTTTCCAGATTCTTTTGTCCTCTTTGGTGTGATACCTCATATCAGTTTAGCTTGTATAAGGCATGGTAGTGATGATTGTCACTCTTTTCCTTTATGTTTCCCATTTCCCTCATTTTCTAGCACTAAAACCTTGTTTGACTAGATTATGTTGAAGCTGTTGTAAATATCTACATGCTATCTTCCCATTCTTCTTATTTGCCTTTTGTTCTAACTAGTAGTCAGATTACATGCAGACAACAGATTCAGAAATGGCTCCCTTATTGATAACCACTTGACTTCTATTAAAATGTAGGCAGTTTCATTAAAAAAAAAGTTTTCGTGATGCTATTCAGAATAATAGAAAGAAGTGTGCTTGCTGAAGCGGTGTGCCACTGTCATGAAGTCTATCAGAGAATCCAAGTGGATTAAGGATTCCCTCTAGATAGAGGTACCTACAGATGCCTTTACAAGGATTATATAGTGCCAAATACATGATGCCTGGGAATATCTCAGAGTCTCCTAAACAAGATCTATAATTACTCAGAATAGTTCAGTTCACCTATCACCTTCTATACAAGGCCTTTCCTGATCCCCAAAGCTGCTAATACCTTCCCTCACAAATTACTTTGTATTATTTTGTTTATACTTGTAGATGTACATGTCTCCTTCAATAGAATATAAGCTTATTGGGGTGGCTAGGTGGTGCAGTGAATAGAGCGCCAGCCCTGGAGCCAGGAGGACCTGAGTTCAGATCTGGCCTCAGACACTTAACACACACACATACACAAAACTAGCCGTGGGACCTTGGGCAAGTTAGTTAACCCCAATTGCCCTCCAAAAATAAAAAGAAGAAGAAGAAGAATATAATCTTCTTTTGGGCAGGGATTATTTCATTTTTCTCCTACTAGACACTTAATAAATGCTTCTTGATTAATTAATTGATTCAGCCTAACTCAACATTGGAAAAATCAACTTTTATGGAGAATATCTCCTGTCCAGACTATTATATGCAGTTGGATGAACAAACTAAAGAGCTTGTCTATCAGTAATATAACTCAGAGAGACATGGCAGATGGATAGTAAACTAGGTCCAGAATTGAGTAAGAGGAAGAGAACAGACAGAAATATATTTGGGAAACAGAAGTGACATTGTTATTGGAGCATACTACACACCACCTGGACAGAAAGAGGAATTAGGTGAGGAGTGTGAAACATAAATCATAAACCTGGACTGGAGGCATGATACAGTAATGATTGGGTACTTCCATTATCCAGACATCTATTAGAGTTCTCTCTGTCCAGTGCAGACCAGCTAATAGTTTTCTGGCTTGCTTTAATGATGATTTCATCCTTTTAAAAAGTGGAGGAAAGCAATGAGAGGAACTGCTATTTTGGATTTCATTCTAACCAACAAGGAGGAACGTTGCTGGGGTAGAAATAATGGGAACCCCAAAAGGGAATGATTTTTCCATCTTAGATTTGTGCTAGAGAAGGAGAGGAAAGCTGGTCATAGTCTAGTATATCCTAGACATGGGAAGACAAGATTTAAAAGCATTCAGATAAATGTTAGGACCCAATGGACTAACGTTTTATTGGGGCAGTCAGCCCAAGGAGGCATAGGAAATTCTCAGGAATGAAATTCTGTAAGACACAGAGACAATTTCACTGAGGAGGAAAATGGGTGTATTGTTTAAAATGATTAATAAGGCTGCACAGAGAATTCATCAAGCAACTTAGGTTTAAAAAAACATAGATGATTTAGAAGCAATTGGCAAATAGTAAGAGCATGAATTTTTTATATATGGTATAGCCCTGTAAGAAATGGTATCAGAGGTCTAAAGCCAAGAATTGGTTGGGACTGATGAGGAAAATTGAGGACAACAAAAATATTTATTTTTTTCTTTTTGTTATATTGGAGAAAAGAGTAGGATTAAAAATGACTTTTGGGGATATGAGTTGTTGACAGTGGAATGAGAGCTGTTTAGTTCTTACTACTCTCTTGCTTTTCTCTTCCAACAAAAATAAACTTAAGACTACAAATGAATAAAAATGACTGGTAGGAAATCGAGACCCTATAATAAGTAGGAAGATACTAAGAGAATATTTAGCTGTCCTTGATAAATCCATGTCATTAGGTCCAGGTGACCCACAGGAAATAATTGGTAGAAGTATTTGTGGAAATATAACTTTCAGTGATCTTTGAAAAGTCATGTAGAATAAGAGATACCTCAAGTACTGTAGAATTAGAGAATATTCCCATCTTCCTTTTTTGATTCTGACAAAATCATAGGCGCCTGAAGATTGGATCTTTGTTTCTAGGGCTTTTCCTGAAATGTCTGATTATTAAGGAGAGGCAGTCATCATTATGTCTGAGTTCATTGAGTCTGTGATAGTCCCTAATGTAGCATAACTAAGTTCAAGCACAAAAGAGACCTCTTGGTAGTGTTTGACATTGCTGACTATTCTCTCTTTGTTGATATTCTCACACATTGTCTCCAGAGATATTATACCCTTCTGGTTGTCTTCCTACCTCTCTAACAGTTCCTTCTCTATATCTTTCATTGGCTCATAGTCTTCTTTCCAACACCTTTAAGGTATATATTCACCCCGATTCTACCATCAGTCCTCTTTTTCTTTTCTTATTCTTCCTCAGCAGTCTCATTTACTCCCCAAACTTCAGTTTTGCTCTAATGCAGATGACCAACAAATCTACATCTTTGGTCTTGACTAGACTTCCTAGTTCCAGACTTTTATTTTTGTCTGCCAACACGACATTGCTACCTGGATGTCCCATTGGTACCCTAAACATTTTATGTCCACCATCATCCTCATTATTATCTTATATGCAGTGCATCTAATCATCTTCTTATGTGCAATGCATATAATGAATCTATATGTAGTACATATAATGCTGCTGATGATAACTGAACTTGCCTTTCCTTCAAGACCTTTCTCCTAACTTCACTGTTTCTATTAATATCACTACCATTTTACCCATTCCCTAAATTTTGAAACTTTTGGTTTTGACTCTTCCTGTCTCTTGAATCCAATTACTAAGTCCTTTTTGATTTTGCCTCTATAGTTATCTCTCTTTTACATCCCTTCCTTTTTATTCCCTTTTCCACCATTCTAATCTAGGCCCTTTTTACAGCTCTGACTGATTGGCAGTAGCATCCTAACAGGTCTTACTGCCTCTACTCTCTTCTCACTCTAAAACTATCTTTCCTACTTCTGCTAGTTATTTTCTTCATAATTTTTCTGTTCAAAACTGTTCTGTGGTGTCCCCCTGATTTTTCCTGGCATTCAAGGACTTCTACAATTAGGCATCACCCCTCCTTCCCACTCTTATCTTAAACTGTTGCCTTGTAAGCCCTTTATATTCCAACCACACTGGGCTGTCCTTTATTTTTCTTCCTCCATCTTCTTGCATCTGTTATTTGCTATGCCTAGAATATCCCTTCTCCATACTTTACTTGATCTGTTGAATTCTTTTTTTTTCTTTGGAGGGGGAAGGCAGGGCAATTGGGGTCAAGTGACTTGCCCAGTGTTACACGGCTAGTAAGTGTAAATTGTCTGAAACCAGATTTGAACTCAGGTCCTCCTGACTCCAGGGCCGGTGCTCTATTCACTGTACCACCTAGCCGCCCCAACCTGTTGAATTCTTAGCCATCTTTTTGAAGACCATTTCAAATTCATCCTTCTTCATAAAGCCTTACCTAATACCCTTTTCTCCTTCAGAGTTCTTTTAACATTTTGCTTGCATCTTTTCTCACATGCATGTCCTGTATTGTTTTTTACTATAATCAGTTATGTATGTATCCCAGTTCCCTAATATATTGTAAGCTCCATGAGAACAGAGATTGTCTTATCTAACCTCAGTGTCTAGCACAGGTGCCTATACACAGGTAGGTACTTTACGAATGTTTCTTGAATTTTCTGATTGGATTTTGTTAGCCTCTGATAGAATGCTAATAAGTAATAACTTGCTGAATGATAGCCCCTGATTTAGAGTTGTCTGTAGTTTTCCCAAACTGGAAAATAAACTAGTGTTCTGGTCTAATATGTTCATGTGACTATATTAAATCTAACATCTTGAAGGTGTCCCTCCATCAACTGAAGAACAAATGTCTCGTCAAAAAATGATGCAGCCACAGTAGGTGACTAAAGGGATAAGTAACTTTCAGAAATTTTGAAAGCCTAGTAGTATTTAGTATGTGCTCTCTCAGCATTAGAAAGTCACCTTGTAAATATATGTTAATTTTGAAGGTGCAATTGACCTTTGGAATTTTAATACCAACTTTTTTTGTGTTTAGAGGTTGGAGCAATTACGGAGGAAACCGAAGCCTGTGATTGGTGGAGCCTGGGTGCTGTCCTCTTTGAACTTCTCACTGGCAAGGTAAGCTATGACTGACTCCGATTACCTAACATATTTTACCCAGGAACAACCCTAATTTCAAAAGATTCAGAATTATAGCCCTTGGTAGTAATTTTTAGATCTGGAGTACACTTAAAAAAGACTTGTATTAGGAGCATATATCTTGGTACCCAAATATATTATAGCTTCAAAGTTTGAAAAAAAAATTGTATCATATGTAATAAAGTAATAGTAAACTCGTCCTAACAGTAGCTAATATGAAATATTATGACCTATGTTAAAAATTATTAATAAATGTTAAAACAAAATGAATTTTCCATTGCATAAATTATATTGTTTAGTTACTACTTCACTTATAAATCTTAATACAGCACATTATGATAGTGTTTTAGAATTTTAAATATTGTGACCTAAAAATGAGAAAATACTCATCTTTAAGAAATTATTATATAATATTCACATTTATAAGTAAAGATTTTTTTGTTTTATAAGTAAAATTTATTTTTTCTTAAATTTTTTCATCTTTAAGATAGGTGTTTATACTCTCTCAGCTCAATAACTTTTTAAGCATGATGCTTAAGGTAAATAGATTTTTAAAATATGCTATATAGTATGCCTTCTGGAAAGAAGACAGAAGAGATGAACAGCCTTATCTTTGTCAAGTACTAGTGTATTTTGCTAAGCAAAAAGGATTATGATATTCAATTAAATCAGATTTTAAAAATTATACTCTTTGAAAAAAATCTATTTGTTTAGTTGTCTATTTGTTTATTTTTAGGGTTTTTTTCAACATTCACTTACATAAGATTTTGAGTTCTAAATTTTCTCCCGCTCTGAAGATGGCATGTAATTTGATATAGGCTATAAATATACATTATATTAAACATATTTTCATATTAGTTATGTTGTCAAGAAGAAACAATAGCAACAAAAAAAGAAAGCAAATAGTATGTGTCAATCTGTATTCAGAATCGATAGTTCTTTTTCTGGATGTGAATAGCATTTTCCATGATGATTCTTTTGGAGTTGTCTTAGATTATTGTATTGGTGAGAAGAGCTAAGTCTATCAAAGTAAGGTATCTCTGAGTAAGACTTTTACTGTGTGCAGTGTTCTCCTGGTTCTGCTCACTTCACTCAGCATCAGTTTATGTAAGTCTTTTCAGGTTTTTCTGAAAGTCTGCCTGCTCCTCATTTTTTAAAGAATAAGAGTATTCCATCACATGTATTGCAACTTGTTCAGCCTTTCCCCAATTATTGGGCTTCTCCTCAGCATCAAATTTTTCGCCATCACAAAAAGAGCTGCTATAAATAGAAAATTATATATTCTTAAGCAGGTTCCGTGCAGTTTTTGTGTAGAAGACAGACAGCTGTTCTGTGTATATAGGCAGCAGGATGATGCCATGGATAGTGCAGCTGGCCTAGAGCCAAGAAGACCTGAGTTCATATCTATCCTCAGACACTTCCTAGCTCTTTGACCCTGGGCAAGTCACTTAATCCTGCTTGCCTCGGTTTCTTCATCTGTAAAATGGAGATAATAATATCACATACCTCCCAGGGTCATTATGAGGATCAAATTAGATAATAATTGCAAGGTGCTTAGCACAATGCCTGGCACACAGTAAATGCTATATAAATGTTAGGTATTATCATCACTAATGTCATTATCATTATTGTTAACCCATGCTGATATGGCTAGAGATGAGAGATTTAGAAACCTAATATAAAGTAACATAGTGGCAAGAAAATAAATTTTAAATAGTAAGGTATTAAAGTAGCACTGGATTTGCCTATTCTAGAGGAGTGCTTCCCTTCCCATTTAGCAAAATTAAAAGTTAGAATTTCTCTTAACCTATATTCCTGTGTCTTAACTGTTTAGGTGATGCCATATAGATTATAGTGCATTCAGGTAATGTGTCTGCCATGCCTTCTGTTCTGGTCTATCCATGAGTGCCAGGGCATAATAGATGATGATGTTGTGTGTGACAATAAGTGTCCCTGATTGGTTGTTTCAGACTCTGGCTGAGTGCCATCCTGCAGGGATAAATACTCACACTGCTTTGAACCTGCCAGAGTGTATCTCTGAAGAGGCCCGGTCACTCATTCAACAGGTAATTTAATCGACTTGTGTGACCAAGTATGCAAATTAGCATGATCCCATAGTCTCCTGGAACCTAAAGTAAATTAAGTAACAACTTCAAATGCAAACTCTCACATTTGTACTCTTCTGCTTTAATTTCCTGCTGTTACATGATGCTGGTAAAAGTGGAGAAAGTCAGTAAAAACCTAAAGATTGCTTGTCATCACATACATGCTCACTGCACACAGTGTTCTGAAAGTTTTGGTACAGTTTTGAGATACCTTTTATATATGTGTATTTGTGTGCATGGATAGGCAAACACATGTGTTTTTACATGTATGTGTACACAACAGACATGTGTTTGTTGCATGTACAATGCATATACATACACGTGTATATGCACATCTACATTATGTATGTGTACACACTATATGTACACATGCATATATAAATAGGCTAATAAATATTTTGTGTGTATATATATATATATATATATATATATATACATCTATATTAAAACTTAGGGTTATATTTCCTAAAGGGTCTCTAATTATAGTATTCCTCAAGATAATAAAAGTTCTTTGAGATTTAGCTCCGTCGCATTTTGTGTCCCCTGCACCTAGTGTGATCTCTTGTCCATTGTAGGTATTTAATAAACATTTGGGAACATTTTTTGGTGTTCCTTATGAGTTTGAGGTATGGATTACTTTCTTATAGCTATTACATTTTGTGGAAGTATTATCAGTGACTGGCTTTCGACTTTTAACTCTTTTCTAGGGCACAATGACAATTTGTGGGATTATAGATGACCTATAGGATTAGAGTTAGAAGGGGACATTAGAGGTCATCTTGTCTAGCCTGTTTATGTAAGAAGACACTGTGGTTCAGAGAGCTTATGTGACTTGCCATAGGTCATACAGAAATTGGGAAAGCTAGGAGTTGAACCTACATCTCCTGGTGTTTGGTCCAGAATAATTTCTCCTGTGCCACAACTGACTTCTTAATACAAATGGACACTTTCACCTAGTTAGGGAACTCCTTTAGATCTCCCTCACTTTGGGCACCTGGAAATTGGTGCAGGTGGCATTAAGTAAATCATTAATGTTCAGTGCCTCACAGGCAGATTTGGATATCACTGTCTGAACCTTAGTTAACTCCCAGTGGAATTCCCAATGATTTCATGAAGTGAGCAAAATATTAAATTGGCAATGTATACTCTTGTCTTCAGTTGTCTAGTGGCCCTTGCTGAGGAGTATTGAGAGTTGCTGGCAGTGTTTTATATTGAGCTTTCTGTAGTACTACACACGTCCTGTGGTTCCACCAAATCAGAAGACTCTCAATTCTTGGGACTTTATACTAATGTGAAAAATAGAAAAGGAGAGGTCACTTGAAAAAGAAAAAAGAACTGTTTTTTTGGGGGGGAAATGCTTAAGGAAGAGTATTTCCTCCCAAGCTTTTAGAGAAATAAACATAAAAATCTGGTTAGAAATTTCAAGGTGAGGGCAGCCAGGTAGCACAGCGAGTAAGAGCACCAGCCCCAGAGTCGGGATGACCTGGGATCTAATCCGGGCTCTGATACTTAGCACCACACCCAGAAATAACTGGCTGTGTAACCTTGAGCAAGTTACTTAACCCCAATTGCTTTAAAAAAAAAAAGAAATTTCAAGATGAAACTATCCAGAGTTCTTCATGAGTTCTTCATATAGTAAGTTAAAAAATAAAGTTCAAATGTTCTTTATAATGAAAGAATAAGGTAGCTTTTAATAAAGGCCTTGACAGAATCTGTTGTGCTCATCTTTTGGAAGAGATGGGAGATATATGCTAGACAATAGTATCATGTGACATATTCAGAGCTAGTTGGATGTCTGGACCCAAAATATAATCTTTGATAGATTAATGTCAGCTTGGAAGGAGGTGTCCAATGGAGTGCTCCAGGGATTGGTGATTAGGCTTGTCATTATATTACCACATATAGATACACATAACTTAGAGACTGGAAGATCAGATCTATAAGTTAGTAAATCAGAGTCTTTAATTTTCCTACCCAAGGGAACATTGTTGATAAAAGGAAAAGGGGTATCTTGGCATGATTGGTAATTTGTCATTTTTCTCTTCCGCTTTCTCATAGGTTGCAGAGTTCACAAAAAATATCGTAGAATAGTTCATAGAGATGTAATAGGGATTATTCTGCTTTGAGGAAAATTGCACCTATGTGATTCTTGTGGTACTCAGCTTCCAGCAACAATAATGTTCTTGGAGATTATTTTCTTGGAAAATATCAGGTGTGCCATAACCAGTCAAGTTTGGCCAGTAAAGTAAATGTCACTAATATGAGCATAGTTAACATATTTTCCATCCAATTTTAAGAAAAATCCAGAATTCTCCTTTTAGATTCATCCCATTATTTAGGATCACGTGCTTTAGTTTAAATTATACTGTACTTTTGAGGCAACTAGGTGGCCCACTGGATACAGCACTGGACTTGCCATTAGGAAGACCTTAGTTCAAATTCTGCCTCATAAACTTTTTAGCTGTGTAATCTCTGAGCAAGTCACTTCATTTCTCTGGGCCTCAATTTCCTCCTCTGTAAAATGGGAATAATAATAGAAACCACCTCCTAGACGTGTTATGAGACTCAAATGAGAAGATATGTTTAAGCTGCTATATAAATACTAGTGATGGTGATAATGATGATAAAAAATGTATGTAAAGGATACTTCATACCTTACTGGATGTTGTCTATACACTTCAGAAGAAAGAATTTTAGTCTGCCCCAAATCAGCCACACTAGCTGAAAAGTATTCTGGAGCTATAGAGCTTGCAACTTAACACAGTCTCTTTTGAGAAGATCTCTCTTGGAAGGAAGCTGGTTGTGCTGTGTAAATACATTGGCAGTATCAGTTTATACCAACAAATATGCAGAGTCACCCTACTCCCCAAAGTGACTTCACTTAGTGAGAGTCAAATATGAATCTTAATTGGTATTGTAATATTTGGAGACAGTCCTGTAGAGAGGTGATAGAAACAGTTTCTCCATAAAATACACTATTTATATTTTTCAGTTTTCTGTTGCTTTAAAGTTGAATTTCCATAGTCAGAAATGTAATTTAACAGTATAACAAGTCCTTATCAGTGTGTTTGCAGTGTTAGCTTTGTGTTAAAATGCCTGATGCCTTCTATAATTTTGAAATCGGTAAGAATGATTTGGCAAATAAATGGGATATGTTTTGGATGTTCTTACAGTATGAAAAGTATAATTTTGAAAGGTTTTTAACACTTCTTCAACAGCTTTCTTCTAAATCTGGATGAAATTCAGAATTTGTTGAAACAATTTTTATTGTCCTTTCTTTTAGAAATTCTTGGAGAAAAATTAGCTTCACTCTAGCTAATTGTGACTATGGAGTTGCTTTAATTCATTAGACACTTATAAGCCTACTGTCTCTATAGCACTATTATCAGTACTAGGGGAGAGAGTGTTAGAATAAATTGTGTTTCCGGCCCTCACAGAGCTCATAGCTCTTTAGTGAGCTACAATGTATATATAGATAACTAGAACACTTAAGTTCATTAGAGATGTGCAGAACAAAGTACAAAATGAAACCTAACCAGAGACAGGTCTTTACTAACTGCAGAGATAAGGGAAGGCTTCTCAGAAGAGGTGGTGTTTGAATTGTGCTTAAGTGTGAATTAGAGTTCAAGAGTTGAAGATGGGAAGGAGAGCAGACAAGCACAGGAAGTAGCCTGAACAAAGGCTTATGGACAGGAAGGCAGGGAGCATGACTGAGACTGAGGAGTGAAGTAAGTGGAGACAGGGAGGATGACAGTAGCTTGTGGCGCCTAGCAAGGAATGCCAAGCAAAGGAAATCAAACTTTACTCAGTAGGGAGGCCTCCAATATTTTTGAACAGAGGAGTTCCCTGACTAGATCTATACATAAAGAATATTAGTCTGGCAGTGGTATAAAGAACAGATTAGAGGATGGAGAGTGTGGATATGGGAATGCCTATTAGGGGGTTAATGAAGTAGTCAAGCAGGGAGAGTAATTAGGACCTGTACTAGTTTGGTAGCAGTGGGAATAGTTATATCAACATGCATTAAGAAGGGTTTGCTGTGTGCCAAGCACTCTGCTAAGTTCTGGGAATACAAATAAAAGGAAGAAGAAAGATAGTCCCCGTCTTCAAGGAAGGAGGGAAGAAAAGAGGGGAAGGAAATTTATATGGTGTCTACTGTGTACCAGGCACTATGCTAAGTGCTTTTTACAAATGATCTCATTTGAACAAGGAACTTATGTCCTAATGGGAGAAGATAACATATAAAGGGAGATGAAAAGTGAGGAGATGGGCAGAGGAGGGTACTCAGACGGGGGCATGGAGAACAAGTCTGGAGAGTCAGGGGTAGAGCTGGGAGAAGAGTGAAGGGATGAATATGGTACCGACCTGGACATTTCCTCACAATGGAGGTTCTGAAAGGAGCTCCCCAAGAGGAAGTCATGAATGCAAGGGCATAGGGACCTTCCAAGGTGAGAAGGCTGCTGGAGCATAGAAAAGTCTGGGGAATAAGAAGCAAAGAAGTGAAGGAGTGAGAAGTGAGAAGAGAACATGTGAGAGAAAAAACATCTTTTATTGATGTAATGAGACTACCTTTAATTTGCAAGGGTTTAAGCAAAATTGGAGTTGGTAGAACCAACCATTTGTTTTAGGGAACTTTTTTCAAGTTTAATGGAGAGAGATGGGGTGGTATCAAACTAGGGTAGAAGATTGGTTTTGATAGTTTGGGGGACATCTGAGCATATTTGTAGGCAGGTAGGAAGGCATAAGTAAAAACACAAAGACAGAAAGATGCCTGAGAGAGAGAATGATTGCTGTAACAAGGTCCTGAAGAAGGCAAGAGGAGATAGGATCAAACAGTAGAGAGATTAGCCTTTATAAAGAATAAATTCCTTTTCCAATGTGACCATATAAAAGGAAGAGAGAAAATGGTTTATATTGCCAGGAAATATTTAGGATTAAAGGAAGGGGGTTGAGGGAGCTCCCTTTGAGTAGCCTCAATATACTAGGAGAAGATAGAAAACTTGGTTATCTGTTGAGTAGTAAATGTAGGGTGTAGTGTTCTGTTTGGGGGTTTGAGGAAAGAAAAGTTTGAAAAATTACTTTGGAAGAGAGATAGGGAGGCTATAATAAAGCCATAGTGAGAACCTCTCATAAATTTCTAGTGAGTATAATAAATTATTTTGTAACTTTCTCCATTGACACTTATTAACTTAGAAGTCATTATGGCGAAATGATAAGATTTCCCTAGGGAAACTGTGATACAATGAAAAGAATGCTAGCTTTGGGCTTAGAGGGACTGACTTTTGAGTCTCCAAATACTGCTTTCTTGGCCTAGGACAAGTCATTTGCTCTCTTGGGCCTCAGTTTCTGTAGGGGGCGCTGTCGAGGGTTAGCTCTGAGGAGCCTAACATGGGTGCAAATCCAGGCCAAGAATCCCTTTGAGTCTGTCTCCACCCACCTGGGCCCAGTAACTCAGGATGTTGACTCCCTCCCCCCCACCCCCCCAAAGAGAGTCCTGAAACCCTGGCTGCTTCAGTGACATAGATAAAGTAGTGATGCATGAGATAAGAAAGCAAGGAAATATCCCAAGGGAATGGCCTCCTAAAGATTGTAAGCTAGGTGCCTCATGTAGAAAACAATATGAAGTTTCCCATGAAAAAGTATTATGTAAATGCTTTAGCTATAGCATATAAACCTGAACCCTCAGGTGCTTATTTGAGATTTACTTGACATGCAATAAATGTATGAACACAATCTCTGCCTGGCCCACGGACACAATATTGAAGATCCCCCACGTTTTGGATGGTGTGGCGAGTGCGGGGTACAAGTTTCTCCATCTATAAAATGAAAGGATTGGACTAGCTGACTCCTAGAGATGCCTTCTAATTCTAAATCTATGATCTTATGATTACTCAGGGCTGAAGTTTGGCAGATTGGGAGCAGAATACTGGGAGAGAGGTGAGATATTCTTTGCTAGTGTCTAGTGAAACATTACACTTCTACATTAGGGTGTTTGACATTTTGATTTTCAGGGAGAGAATTGATAGTGTAGAACATCTGTTGAGATAAAATCAACTCATATCTACCATCACCTTAGGAATATTTTTTTTTTAAATTTATTTTTAGTTTCAAATTATTTTTTTCTCCACTCCTTCCCCAATCATTGAGAAGGCAAGAAATATTATCCCCAATATACATATGAAGTCATGCTAAACATATTTCCATCCTGTGAATATGTCGAAAGATTTTTGTGACTTTTTCCAGTGATTCTTAACATCAACCTGAAGTATTGCATGTCTTTTTACTTTTCTTATGTTGCACATAATTCTGTAATATAACAACCTGATGATTATTATTAATTTGTTATAAATAATACCCATCTCTGAGTAGATTAATAAAAATGTACATGCTGTGTGCTAGATATTGTGCCAAGCACTAGGAATACAAATTTTAAAATGATGCAGCTCTGCCCCTCCTTCCCCACCCCCCACCCCCCCCCCAAAAAAAAAGAAAAGGAGCTTGCCTTCTAAAGAGAAAGATAACACATAAAGGAGAATGGTAACCATATAAGGGAATTTTGGTCTTGGAATTGCAGAGTTGATCTGTAACATAGTTGACACTTCCTTACCAGAAGCAATCTTATTCCTGATTTGATTACTGTTCCCAAAGCAGGAGTTGGAAAGCAATAGTGGTGGGGGAGGTTGGCAGGTTACTGGAGTATAGCAGCAAGGCAAATTGCCTATGTGAATGGCTGTATAGGAAGTGAAGTGCATTGAGATTGGTTAGAATAGGTGAATTACCACTCTTATTTGCTCCCCAGTCAAGACATCTTAGCCCTAGGGCTGGAATTCCAAAACTGAATGGATGAATTTCCTCAGGGAATAGGAGCATGATTTCTGGAAGTCTGGTCTAGAAGGTATACTTCCAGGTTTATGAAAGGGCAGCAGCAAGGCAGATGGTAAAATTACCTAGGGAGACAGCTAGATGGGATGTGAATTACAGTCTGGTCAGATGTCTACTACATATAGTGGACTAGGGTGGGTTTACACTCAATTCACCTATCATGACAGCCCCAGGCTGAAGTTCCAAAATGAAGTAAATTGCTCCCAGGGACTTGGGGGTCATTATTTACTTCCAGAGAAGTAAAAAGCAATTTTCACTTATTAGAAGAGATTCTGTCCAGTGGGTCAGCTATTCTTAGGAAGTGCTTTAACTATTTTTAGTCCCAGGAGAACCATTATATACATTTCTGCCTTAGTGAAACAAATGGTACATTAGGGATTGGAAAAACTCTAGAATTTCCTAAGGTGTGCATAGGGAATAACTGGTTTACCCAATAGAATTCGTTTCAATAATCAATCCTCAGAACAACCTTGCCTTATTTTACTAAATGCAATTGAGAGAGGCAGAGTGATACTGTAGCAGGATGAACCCTAAACCTACGCTTGGCGGAAACGTTTTTAGACTGTATAGCTATTTTACAAGGAAATGTCATCAGTTGATTCTTAATAAAACATAGCTCCCCTGAGGGTAGGCTCAGTCACTCTTACCTTTCCTAAGCTTTTGTTGTTGTTGCAAGTTATACCTCTCTTGTTAATTGAATCCTGCTTTTCTAGCTCTTGCAGTTTAACCCTGTGGAGCGCCTTGGTGCTGGAGTTGCTGGTGTTGAAGACATCAAGTCTCATCCATTTTTCACTCCTGTGGATTGGGCAGAACTAATGAGATGAAAACAACCCAGGGGTCATCTGAACAAGCTCTGGTCCTCTCAGTGACAAGTGTCTCTGGCAATGCTGACTTGCAGTAATTTATAGAGCACCAAATCACTTGGACAAAGACATTTAAAGGAAATGGGGGAAGAAAAAGGCCAAAAGAGAACAATTTAATCTGAATTACTGATTAAGTAGGGCATTAGTTGATTTATACAGCAAGGGACTATTGTATGTAAACCATTAACCAAGGTGTGGTCTCTATTAAATCTGTGTGTGTTTGTGTGTATGTGCACTTGTGAGTGCCCATGTTGTGGAGAAATTATATACTCAACAGAAAGAGGAATGCACTTAAAAATGTGCTTCTGATACATTATTGGAAGCACAGAACAGTGCCATGTGTAAGAAGAGCCTTGAAGTGTCAGTTAACACCATTTTCTTTCAGCTACAACTGGTGGAAATGATTAAACGATTTAATGTTATGTGCTGAATAAGATACTGGAAGTGCTTTATGCATAATGTTGTATACAAAGTTTAAAATGCAAGAAAAAAAGGAAATGTATATTCTTGTGAACTTTTTGAGTGCTGCTTGAGTGTATTTTGAATGTGATTACATATGTTTCACACCTTGGGAAACCCATATAAGGGAAAAAGCAAACAACAGTCCATGTGCTCTCAATTTTGCTTTGTGTTTTGTCGGTTTGACATTGGCCATTTGCAACTTACATTCATATAGCCTGTCTTCCTTCAACCATCTCTATCTACCACCAAAGCCACTATTAGTGATTTGTGTTAAAAGACATCACGAGAAAGGGAATAGAGTAATTTATTTCCCCAAATTGTATCACCTTAATAAGGACCAAGAAATCATGCTAAATAAATGTATTGATAAAAATGTAAATCTTTTTTTTTCTTCCTGTTAACAGTTATTTTCCTATGTTAATAAGGCTTCCACACTTTTCTGCTTGGGAGAAAACAAAAAAAAAAATGATCCTCATCAATTTCTGCCAAAAGATTTTTTTTTCCTGAAATTGATTACTGTTCTAAATATAGACTATACCATCTTCCCCCATTCTCTTCCCCATCCCAAAATATGGTTTATATAAAATTTCAATGCAGCCTTCAGTTGCAGTCTCATTATACATGATTTTATTTATATATATACATACATACATGTACATATATATATATATATACATATATATTGAAGTGATAAAAATGACAGTAAAGAGAGTAGTCACTACAAAAACAAATACCATGCTACTATTTGAATAGAAAGAAATATAAAATGGACTTTTATGGTAAGGATTTTTATATGGTTATTTTGTACAATTATTTTTTAGTGTACACTGATTTTTTTCCTTTTCAAAGAGTGCACACTTTAGGGGCAGCCTAAACAATAGACCAACATGGTATATTTTTCTGCATATTCTCCTCATACTTTACTGCAGAGGTGGTAAGCGGCTCATTGGCATTGTGGCCTGTGACACTCCTCAGAGCTACTGAGCCAGGTTAAAATGTAATTGGGAAATATTTAACAAAATAAATAAAACTGGTTTAGTGTTTTAGGTTTAGTGGCCTCAGTTTCTGTTAGTCTGACACCACTATGCTACTGCATCTTAGTTTGTAGTTGCGTATACTTAGAACCTGAGAAATCTAGTATAGAAGTATACTATAATCTAAGTATAGCAATCTATACTTAGAACCTGAGAAAATAAACAAATAAAATTAATTAAAATTTAATTAAAAATTAAAATTAAATAAATAAAAATACAAAGAACAGAGATAATGTTAATATGTGGTTTTCTAAGTCAGTATGTGGCCTTCAGAAATCTGGTTTAGTGTTTTAGGTTTAGTGGCCTCGGTTTCTGTTAGTCTGACACCACTACCCTACTGCATCTTAGTTTATAGTTGGGTATACTTAGAACCTGAGAAATCTAATCAAAGTTGAACTGAATAATGTTGCTATTTTTTTTTGCCAACAGATTTGCTCTGCTGATCTGTTTGAAGAGTATGGATACTAACATATCCCAAATATTTGTAATGTTTTATGTTTGTATTTAGATTTAATTGCTCCTCAGCATACCAGCCTGTTTTCCTGTTGTGAGGGTAATGCAGTACAGTGGAGTTATTTTCTAAATCTTATACTTGCAGACTTTTAAAGTCAAAAAGCTTTGTCTAAAGAACAAAGGACAGGCAGAACCTTCAGCTACCAGAAATGTTCACAGTATTCTGCATGCATGCTTTAAAATTGCTTGTATTTTTTTGAGTTCTGTTGACAGCCTGCCCCCATCTCAAATGCATCTGCACAGCTTCCATCTGCCAGTGACCAGGTCCACTCACCAAATTGAAATGGAAAAGGAAAATGCTTTAGTGAAACAAAGGAAATCTGGAAGCATTTTTTTTCTTTTTCAGTTGTTCCACTACCTTTTTTTCCTCTCCTCCATCCCCCTCCTTCTTGTGACCTGAATGCCATCTGAGGGGTTGTAACAACACTGGAGGTTGGGGAGCAGGTCACCAAGATCATCCCCTGTAGCATATTGGCCAAGATGACATCACTCTCTGGAACTGGAGTTCAACTCACCATCCCCTTGTCTCAAAACAGGAACTCCCACAGGTGAGCAACAGGAATGACTTCCTGTGTCAGCCTGGTAGGAAATCTGCCTGTGCTCAGACCTAGGACTTGCAGAACTTCCTTCCAGAAGTGGCCTGATTGTGACTTTATGTAACCATGGTGAAACACCCTGCTGTACCACTTGATTAGTGTCCCCTGGGCTCGGATCATAGTAACATCAACTGATGAGTTGATCTGTTAGGCTTATTCCACTCTAACAATTTTTCAATATTATTTTGGCTACATGTATAAAAATTCACAAGTATGTGTGTGTGTGTGTGTGTGTGTGTGTGTGTGTGTGTGTGTTTCAGAGAAGGGCAGACAGGAATCAAACTAGGAAAAATGGTACACTAATCACCTGGTTTGAGCCAATTTGGTTTAATGGGGGAAAGGAGGATCCATGACATTTTTTATTTATCCCCTTACAAATATTTTATTCTAAGTGCTAATACTGTAGTTTATTCTTGTGGAAGGAGAGAAGGAGGAATTAGGTGCAATCATCATAAAAGAAAACAGTGCCACTTGGCAGCATGTCTTTACATGAAATGAATATATCTTGGATTTGTTATTGTATTTTTTTAAACAAATATCACTTAAATATATTAGTTTGGTAGTTTCTCTATAAAGGGGCTACTTCCAGAATTACCATCAGTAATAATCCCTTACTGTGATGAAGTTCATTTGCCATGCTATTGTGCCATTCATCTGAGGACCTAAAAGTGCTAACAATAAAACAAATATTTTAGCTACTTATTTCAACTGTGCCACGAGGGTAGAGAGTGCTAAATGAATCAACGAGGTAAAATAACTGAAATATTGAAAGCACACATTCCTACTTTATTCTTTTCTTTTTTTTTTACCTACAACCTCACTTTTGTTTCATTCTCCCTCAGCTTTCTTATTTTTCCCTTCTTTGTTCATGAGAATGTGCACTGTGAAGTTATTTGTCCTATGACTTAAATTCTATTTTTTCTTATTCCTTGGATGTGTGGCCAGATCACTGTAAACCAAACAAATTCCTCACTCTGCTAATATCAGGTATTTTAGGGAAAATGGTATAGACTTGTAAAAAGGACAGTCTGAGAGATTCTTGCTTAGAAGCCATGGTAGACTCAATATAAAAAAGACAAACTAAGCTCACGGGAAGGCTTTTCCACTTAGCACCAAGTATCTCCTCCAAAGCCTCCCACAGGCATTATTTCATAACTTGTGTAGAGTGTTACTTTGGATCTGCCTAAAGCCTTTGAATAGGACACACGTGTGATCTAACCCTCGGGATAGCCACCTTTTTCATGTCAGCTGGGAGATTTCAGGATCTTGCTTTGTTTTTCCATGGAATCTAAGTTGGAAAAGACCTCATAGATCACATAGTCCAATTCACACCTGAACATAAGCCCTTCTCTAACCCATTGGACAAATATCTTCCAGCTTTTGTGTGAAGACCCCCAGTCATGGGGAGCCATTAACTTTTCCCTAGTAGCACCTTGCATTTTAGAATAGCTTGGATAGTTAAGAGGTTTTTCTTTATATTCAACCTAAGTCATTGTCCCCTCTGGGAAAAAGCAGAATTCTTGCTTCAAATAATAATTCACAGTATATAGTACTTTAAAGTTTGCAAAATATTTTACATGCTTTATCTCATTTGATCCTCATAACTCTTGTGAGGTGGGTGCAGAGATAGCACCCATTTTACACATGAGAAAACCGAGGGCCTGAGAGGTTAAACACTTTAGCCTAGGGTCACATGACTAATAAGTGTCTGAGGTAGAATTTGAACCTAGGTTCTTCTCATTTGATGTTCTGATATGATGCGCCCTCCTCTCTGCCCCTACCCCTAAGCCAAACATCCCCATATGGCATGAGCTCCAGTTCTTTTACCCTGCTAGGTGTTTTCCTCTTCCTCCCTCAGGTAGTCTTGCTTATCAAGGAGCCTTTTCTCCTTTGTGGTCCCCAGAGCTGTGTAGAGTACTCCAGATGTGCCCCGATCCAGATACGGCCCAGGACTATCACTTTTCTAGATCAAGACACTTTGCCTGTCTTAATGCAGCTTGAATTGCCTTTTTTTTTTTTTTTTGGTGTTGGGGGCGATAGCACATACTATTGGCTGACTGTATATAAGCTTTGTAATTGGCCAGAATTTCCAGATGTGGAATAATGACTGTATCTCTGCTTCCCTCATCTTGTACTTGTAAAGGTACAAATGAACATCTGAACCCACATATAAGATAGTACAGTTGTCCCTAGTACATTTCAACTTCTTAGATTAGACTTGACCTTTTTATAGTCTGTTGAGCTTTTGGGGAGATCTTGATGGCTATTCAACACATTAGTCCTTTTCCAGTTCCCTGGTCCTCTGTCATTTAGTCTTTCCAAGATGAATAGAGTGACTGAGCAATCACCTCAGCCAGTTCTTTCAGTAAACTGAGGTTAATATAATTTGTGCCTGATGACTTGAATTTCTTGAGATTACCTAGGTTTCTATCACTGTCTTCCCCTTTAGTTTGGTTTTCAGTTCTCCACTAACCAGTTTTGTTCTGTCTTTTCCAGTCCAGTGAGCATTCTCCTTGGCAGAGAAACTAAAGCAACATAAGATTTGAGTGGTTCTGCTGTCTCTCCATTTTCTGTTATCTTCATCTTATCCACCCTGAGCAGCAGTCCTATTCCTTCTTTGATCATCCTCTGTTTTGCAGTATAGATTTTTAAAATGTCTTTATGTCCTTAACTTCCCTCACTAGGCTTAATTCATTTTGAACTTTAGCACTCTTGATACTGTTCCTATAGGACATGACCATGTGTTCATCCTATGTTACCTGTCCATATATTCATCTTTTTAAAATGAGTTGGCTAATGGGTTTCCCCTGCATGCATATTCGTTTCTTTATATATGACACACCCTTTTCTTACTCAGTGGTATTTTTTTCTACTCATCTTCTGGATTTAATTTTTGAGAACTTCCCGTCCTGCCTGAGCTGAATTTGCTTGTAGAATTTTAAGCTACATGATCCTGCTTATTTATTTCAGAATCCATTGAAATCTATGCTCCCCAAATCTAGAGTGCTTTTTAATATTCTAGAGCCCAGCTTCCCTTACACATTCAAAGATGGAATGGTGACTTCCTCCAAAGGTCCCTATCATTTTCCAGTTCTGAAGGGAAAAGACCATATTAATGACAATCTTATATTGTCAATTTGTTAAGTTATGGCCTTTTGCACTTCTCCCAGTTCACAGAATCCTAGGATTTTAGAGTTAAAGAGCCGTTAGGGGTCATTTAATTTAATCTACACAAAGGCATCTCACTGTTATGTATTCCAGTAATCATGTAGCCCAGGCCTCCACAACCTGCTGCCTGCCAAAGGATTAGAGGTGGCCTGCAACAAATGTGGCCTGCAGGTTGTATAGGCCTGATCTAGCCTTTTCTTGAAGACCTACAGTGAGAGAGTCAGTTTTTTTCTGGCATTTTCTGACATTAAAACATTTCAACTTCTACCTGTCACTTCTATACTGGGACTTGTTTATAGGTGTTAAGTTCACTAGAGAACCTGGTTTTTCAAAATAGCTTTTCCCCCTTCCCTTCCACCTTTGTGTTGTTGCCTGACATCTTCACCTGTCTCTAGAGGCTTTATAATTTTATGGTTATTCTGCTCTAAGGATAGTTTATAGAATGGAATAATACAGAGTTTAGGTCTATTCATCTCTAGTTTAGAATATGGGAGCTGAAGGTCAGGACTAAAGTTCATGGAGATTGAAACTAGGTTTAGAGAACCTACTTACACTTAGTAGATTTCTACTTCAGTCCTTTAACCTTTATAGAATAGTGACAAAAATGCCAAGGTGATGTTCTCACCCCTCTCACCTTGCCTTGAATTCAATATTTGTACTGAAATAATCAGATTGATTCTGTCATTTTTAATTGATCCTATTTACAATTAATTGATATTGTCCTGTAACTGCCTAAGTCATGATTCTTTGTCTCTGAACTTAATTCAGAAATTTAGCAGACCTGTAATGAATTAAGTTTAGAAATCCAGTTCTCCTGTTAATCATTGTTTTATTCTTGGATCAAGGAAATCTGTTACCCTAGAAGGATGCAGGTGGACACCAGGGAGTCTCATTTAGTATCTTTACACCACCACACTATCCTTCAAGGATGTCTGGTTTGTTATCCAAAGGAGTCTGGTTCGCTATCTCTCTCCTTGCAGATGTAGCAGGACTCAAACAATGAACATTTCTTATTCACAGGAGGAAAGGAGGGGGTTATTGTTAGCCCTCATTCCCATTTTCCATACAGTCCTATTTTCTTGCATTTATGATGCAAACCTTCCTATTTTTTATCCTCCCCAAAACTATAAAAAGTGCTGTTAACACTATAAGTGGGTCATAGTTTTGCTGGGGAAGTTGAGACCCCATTCATTGGTATCTCGCTTTACTACAAATTTATCATGCTCAGAACTTGGTGCCATAGTCTACCTTAATTTTTTAACTTATGTTACATAGCTTTGTCTTTTGATTGCTGGCACAGTAAAATGATGCTTTTCTTCTCATCACAGAACTTGAAAATACCATCTAATTAATTTAGGTTTTTGAGCATTTGATGTCTACTCAGCTCATTTTAAGTATCTAATATTCAACCCTTATGTTGAAGGGCTCCTGAATGGCAATGACTAGGAAGTCAGCTCTTTCTAAATTAAGTACTAAACATAATAGCAATAGGGAAATAGGAAGCAAAGTGCCGCAGGTTTTTTGTGACTCGGGATTCACTTATTCTTCCAAGGACAGTAAATAGGAAACTCGAGAATGAGCTTCCTCTTTTGTGAGATTTATGATAGTAGCATCCACTAGTCAAATGATGCATTTGTGGGTCTCTTTGGAATTGCAATCTGTTCCTCTCTTATGACTTTTACCTTTGATATAGGTATGTCCCCTCGGGGAGGAGTATGGGCAGAGTAAACTTCACAGGAATACAAGAGAGAAGTGAAGTTAGGAAGGAAGTTATGGCACATAACATGACAGTGTCAAACAAATGAGTCAAGGTTTCTGTCATGGCAGCTACTTTTTTTGTTAAACTGGATTCAGGTGAGATTCTCTCTCCTTAACTCAATAGTGGTTAGTAAGAAAATGTAACTGTCCTAGAAATAGGAATGGCTCCTTCCTTTGTTCCTGGAACCTGAGTCTTTTTAGGAGATGATTTGGTGTCACATCCATTTCAAACTAGTTCAGTCAGCATCTCCTTTCTGAAGACAACTGGGAGGAAAGGAAGAGGCTTAGAAAATATCCTTCTGAAGGACTGTTTTAGCTTCCTTTTTGGCAGGAACATTCCTTATGGGATGTGACAACAAGGGAAGAAGAAGAAAGAACAAGGCATCTTTCAATCAAGTACAGGATCTGGTTTTGAAAATCTAAGGTTCTGGAGAAACTGGTCACCAGGAGTGCACAGCCACTTCCAAAAATGGCATTTGTTGGTCTGAGAATCTTAAAAGCTTAGAGAATTCTTTAAAACATTCTAGTTCCACAGCCTCATTTTACACATAAAGAAACCAAGGTTCAGAGAGAGGGAAAGTAAGTGGCTTACTCAGGGTAATGCAACTACTAAATTAAAAAGTTAGAGCTAGACCCCAGGTCTTCCAGCTCCCAATATAGTGCTATTTCTGATATTTAGTCATTGAATAGGAGGGTCTAAGCAGGCCCACTGGAATGCAATTAAAGAAAATTAAGTGCCTACTGTGTGCTAGATACTGTGGGCATACAGGAAGAGGTAGAAAGCCCCTACCCTCAGGAAACAAGGGGGAGACAACCTGGGAACAAATCTATACAAAGCAACTATATGTAGGATAAATAGGGAAGAGCTAACAGAAGTAAGGTGTGAGAATTAAAGAGGCAAATGTCAGCCCACAATGGTTTTTTAACCTCTTCAACTCAACAGACATTTCCTAAGTACTTACTGAGTCCAGAGCACTGTGCTAGGCACAAGAGGAGATAAAAAATTTAGATAAGAAAAAGTCTTCACTCTTCTTGGAATTCAGTTCTTTGAATGTCTAGAGATTTGAATCTTGATGTTATATCTCCCTTAGACTATCAGATTATGTCTCTTATCCACTAGGGATTTCAATAATTTTCTTGAGAAGTAGAGTATGGACAATTAAAAGCATAAGGTATCTATGAAGATTTGTTTGTCAAAGTTAATTGTCACCACAACGGGCCTCAAGTTTGGCTTAGAGAAAAAGGCCTTGACAGGTATTGGAGAGACCTCATTGTCCAAATGGGGAAAAAAGACCCCTGAAAAAATTTGAAGAACTGAGAAAAATCTCTTTTTTCTTTCTCCCCTTTCCCTCTGTTTCTTAGACTGCCTTTTTCTGATTTATATGTAGCAGGAATGAGTGTTCTCACACATATGAATGAAGAGTTCATTGGTTAAATAACTCCTTCCTGGAGTCAAATTCAATCCAAAAATGTGTTGATTTGATGTGATATACACAATATATATTGTATGTATATATAAATAGATACATGTATGCACACCAATATTGTACACACAAATGCATGCATACACACACCAGTGTATATGTAAACATGTATGCACCATATCAATTGAAGTACTTTGTGTGTATGCATATGTATATGCATAGATGAGATATGCTTATGGTTTTGTAGATATGCATTTGTCTCCATCAATAATCTGTATACTCATGTTTTGTGTGTATGAACATATATATGCATGCACATATTTGTGTGTATAAACACCCCGTCCAACGTGTATGCTGGAAGAGAACATATAATTATGGTTTCCCCAATTATCAATAATGAAACTCATGGATTAGGGTTAAAGATAAATGAGCAATCTCACTTTTTCCCTTATTTATTTCCTCTTATATACAGGCTCACTACCCTAACATATTCTTTTACTTTAAACTTTGTTTAGGTTGTTGGGGTTTTTTTTATAGAGTCTACTTTGACAGGGTCCCATTCTTTGTTTGAAAGGGGAGTCCACACTGGTAATTTCTCTTGTTGAAGGCTTTTTCTGGCCTAAATTAGGTTTTGTCAGTTTCAGATTATTACCTGTCTTGTAGTTTGCTGTATTCATGATAAAAACAGACTTTTTGGAGTTAATAGTTTCAAATTTTCTCCCCAACATAACTAAAAAGACTTTTAAAAAATTGTCTTCAGTATCTGCTCATTCTGGTGTTTTGTCTTTCTGATGCCTTTTTTTTATGAGACAATACCAATATTTAGTATTCATTGTCAATTATCCTCCATTTCTTGTATATACTTCCTTAAAATCTGTGTTGATTAATGGGTTCCTTATTCAACCACATTATTGGTCCCATTAGGTACTATCCCTTTTCTTCTTCAAAGGAACTAACTGTGACTGTGTCATGAGAATTTTATTCTTGAGAGTCTTTCAAGGTCTCTTGAACCTACTTCCCTTTAAGAGTCCTAAGCCATTGAATTTTGCCTATCCTTTTTTTTTCTGAACTTTTTGAAATTTGTCCTATTAAAGAGTAGGGTATATGTAAGATTGTGTTCAGCATATGACTCCCTATCAATTATAAATTCTAACATGATATGGTTACCACTTCCCATAGTTCCATTTTTGAATCATAATATTTAGGGCTGGAGAAGACCTTAGAATTCATCCAGCAACCTCATTTTACTGATGAGAAAATCAAGGTTCAGAGACATTAAATAATTTTCCCCAAATCACACAAGTATTAGGTAGCAGAGGTTTTTCTCTTATTGGTAAAAATCAGCTATAAAATATTTATTTCTTCCACTTTTTTGAAGATAAGATTATTATCTAGGTAAAACATGATTTTATTAGCTTCCCTCTCTCAAGCAGAGAGTGCCTTCTTGCAGACAACCAATATAATTGAAATCTCCTCTTACAACTATTCTGGCTTGATGTTTAGAAAAACTTCCCAACAATTCGCACTGTCCCAAAGTGGAATGACCTACCTTTAGAGGTGCCGAGTTCCACCTCCGTAGAGGTCTTCAAGAAAAAGGTAGATGATTGCTTGCTAGTCTGGTGTGTTATAGTGGAGATTACTTTTGTGTAGGGGTTGGATTAAGTGACTGCTTAGGTCCTTTCTTCCTTTCAGATTTTGTGATTATTAATCAATCTTCTCCTTTGACATATATTATGAGTGAAGATATTCATAGGCAATGTGTCCCAGTAACTTTTTTTTCTTCCTTTTTCTTAGTTGTAAACTATAGATGATTGGTAACCAGCATCTGTAACTTTAGGGCCACCAATGATCTAAGCAGTGTCCATGGGGGTTAATGATAGGCCTAAGATATGGACTAAGATAAGACCTAAGAAGGAGAAGAAGGACTTTTAAAAGAGCAAAAATAAAGGAATTAGAAGGAAATAGAAGTGGGAGAAAGTTGCATTGCTAGCAAACAATTCAGTGATAAACCAAAGCCATAGATTTTAATTTCTTCTATTTCTAGTCATCCCTCAGAACTGTGTTTGCCAACATATCACAAAACTATCTTAAATCACTTTAAAGATGTAAGTACTCCAGAATGGGTGCTTTTTTCGCCAATGTAGATTGCAACCCTTATATGCCTTAATAAAAGAATTCCAGGAGTTAGTATGACTGAAAGAAAAAAAAATCTTCCAGTGATCAATTTTCTGATGATGAGCTTTTTTGCATTTTGCAAAACTGGTTCTCAGAGAGTAACAATCCATTGCTAGGCCCATACTTGATGCTTTTGCTGCTTGATGTAGGGACCCGCCAAAGTTTATGCTCCCATGGAATATAGCCTTTGAGAGCCCAGAATCATTTCTATATCACAATAAAGCATCAACATTGAGGAGGAGAGGCAAGAAGAGACAGGAATCCATTATCGCTCTTCAATTTCAATTCAAGAAACATTTATTGTGTATTTTGTGCAAAATATTTGGGAAATGAATATAAAACAGCCCAAAGAACTAATTTTTTTCCCTCCTTCAGATGCTTATGTTCTACTGAGAAATGTTAAAATTTAACTAGAAAAGAGAAAAGTAGAGAGCTGCTAACAAGCAGAGCAACATGTCTAAAGTGGATTTTTGCTTGGGTAGATCCTTAAGTAAAGATGCAGCCCCACTAGTCTGGGTGACTGAATATGAGATTCCTGCTTAGGTATACACTGAAATAAGTTGACCTACCTCTGGGAATCTTTCTGACTCTGCAATTCTGTGATTCTTTGATCCTATGGTTTGGTTAGCCTTTCCAAACTTGACAGGTGTTCAGTTGTTTTCTAAGCAGAGCTGGTGTGCATACACTATCATCTGTAGAATCAGAACTAAAGAAAGAAAAGAGAACTGCCCTTTTTTGGTATAGATGTGAAGAGCTGCTGGGAATGTAGATGGGTAAGCTGAATTTGCTAGGAAGGAGCAGGGCTGTGTTGCATGCTTCAAGCTGATGTGTAGGGGATTCAGGGGCATACACCTGCTACTGACTCATGGGGTGATCATGGCCTAATAAGCTCCTTTCAGGTAGACCACAGTTTGTCTATTTGGAAAATGGGCATCATTCTGCATAGGAGGAACTGCATTTTAAAGAATAGATAATAAGCATCTTGAAGATAGAGAATCCCTTGTGCCCTATCTTAATACCCTTAAAAATGTACCATATATTTTGTAGGTTGTACCCTGGATTTACATGGCCTTTAATCTGTTGAAAGCTTTCAAGTGCTTTTACTTCTGTTACCTTATTTGTCCTTTCACTATCCATCTGAGGTATGGAGGGGTAGGATTTGTGTCCCAGAGATTTTATAGCTTAGCTAAACTTATGGAATAAGGGCACATACTATGGTGCTTAGGTATAGTACTGGGGTGCCCCTTCTCAGGTTAACAGCTGAGACCTGAGAAACTGTGGGATCCATTTTGAAGAGATTACTATAGGAGTGAGAGAAGAACTTTTAGACATTTATGAAAACTTCCAGATTAATAGCATTGACATTGGGACAGCAATCTTAAATTGATCAGGAAGGTTGAGTAGCTATTGAAGGATAGTGAGTGAGGTAAGAACTCTTTTCAAGGAAATCTGTGAGCTCTTCCAGGTTAATAACATGAACACTGAGACAATAATTTTAAATTGGTCAGGAAGGATGAGCAGGTATTGAAGGATAATGAGTGTAATAATTTAGTGCCTCATTTTAGCATTAAACCAAGGGACTGATGTTTTTAAGGCATTGCATTATTGTATGGAATTGCTAATAAGGTATATTTTGACCAGTGATAAATATATTGACCTACTGATAAGGCTCCGCAATATGTTTAGATAACTTCATATATTTCATGTCATTTGCATTGTCAGCAGTTTTCCCATCTGCCTCTCTGCTCATGCGATGACCTTACTGTCTCAATAAAAACATGTTGGCTTTGATTTATAAAGTCAACGTTTCTGTCCAAACTATTATTAGTAGGATGTTTTAAGCTATTTTTTCCCATAGTGTGGACACGTTTATACTGAGTCTTATGAATACTCTCTCCCACTTCCCCTTGTCACCAGTAACACATGTTTGTAAGATAGAGGGCCATATGGGTTGGGTTGGAGGTATAATCTGGGGAGCAGAGAAAAGCTAACTGACCCTTTAAAAGGATCTAATACACAGCCACATTAACAAAGTTCTCTAACCAGTCTAAAGAACTTGAGTCCTAGAATAGTAGGGCCACATGCTCCTGGCTACTCTCTCTTGGTTCTCTTTCTACCTGTCTGACTGCTCCTTGTCAGTTACCTTTGGTAGATTTTCATCAAGGTCATGTTCATTAACTGTGACTGTGCTGCAGGGCTTTGTCCTGGGTCCTCTTCTCCCTCTATACTATTTTACTTACTGATTTCATCAACTCCCGTATATCCAATTCTCATCTTTATACTGATGATTCTTAAATATACTTATCCAGTCTTAAACTGTCTGTTGACCTCCAGTATCTTCAGTTTCCCATTGGACATCTTGAATCGGATGTCCTGTAGATATCTTAAACTCATCATGTCCAAAACTGAACTTGTCTTTCCCCACAAACCCTCTCCACTTTTGAACTTCCATATTACTGTCAAGGGAGCCACCATCTACCTAGGCATGTAGGTGCATGACCTAGGTGCCATCTTCCATTCTTCACTATCTCTCATTCTCTTTATCTAATCATTTATTAAGGCCTCTTGCTTTCATTTTTGTAACATCATTCTAATATACTCCTTTCTCTCTTCTGATACTGGCACCACCCTGATACAGGCCTTCATCATTTATGACTGGACTTGCAATTGTCTGCTGCTCGATCTGCCTGACTCAAGTCTCTCACCACTCCAGTTTCTCCTCCATTTTGCTACCAAAGTGATTTTCCTAAAGCACAGGCCCAGCCATTTCCATACCATACTTAATAAACTCCTGTGGCTCCCTGTCACCTCTGGGATCAAGTATAAAATCCTGTTCGTCATTCAAAGCCCCTATACCTTTTCAACCTTCTTCCATTTTGCAGCTCCATGTTTTCTTCAATCCAGTGACATTGGCATCCTTACTGTTCCTTGAGTAAGACACTCTACCTTCCAACTCAGTGCATTTTTACTGGCTCCTCCCCCATCCCTGGAATGCTTGCCTCCCTCATCTCTACCTCCTGATTTCCTTAGCATTCTTAAATCCCAGCTAAAATTCCACCTTCTTCAGAAAACCTTTCTCAGTCTCTCTTAATTTGAGTGCCTTCTCTTTGTTGATTATGTCATTATTTCTGGTTTTTATTTTCATTATTTTTTATTTTTTCATTATTTTATTTTCATTATGTCTGGTATCTAGCTTGTTTGAACA
This sequence comes from Petaurus breviceps papuanus, assembly GCF_028583685.1. Classification (NCBI taxonomy): domain Eukaryota; kingdom Metazoa; phylum Chordata; class Mammalia; order Diprotodontia; family Petauridae; genus Petaurus; species Petaurus breviceps. Next base: position 10,773,749 of record NW_027187317.1, on the reverse strand, counting down.
TAGCTGTTTGTGTATTGTCTCCCGCATTAGACTGAGTTCCTTGAGGGCAAGGGCTATCTTTGTATCGCCAGCATTTAGCAGAATGCCTGGCACATAGTAGGGGCTTAATAAATGTTTATTGACTGACATACGTATATATACCTATATACACGCATACATATGTACATTTACATATTTTCTCTCTATATAAAACCACACACTTTACATATATGATCTCATTTATCATCACACAAACCCTACATGAGGTAGAATCATAGGCAGGTAGTGCAAAATTTTTATCTGCATTTTATGTAAGTTGAGGAAACAGACCCAAAGAGATAAACAATTTGGTGAGGTTACACAGGTGGGAAGTGTTGGAGCTAGGACAGGAACAGAGGACTTAGGGCTCAGGGTCCTCTATGATCTCTGCTAGCGTTACATTGTCTCTCACTGTGGAAGATGGGGAGAGGAATTCTCTGTGCTTCCCCCTCCCTCTTCTTATATTTCCTGCCTACTCAGTTCAGTGTCACCCACCCTGTCCCACTGAATAAGGCCAGGGTCCCTCTCAACCTGACATGTTGGCACAGTTTGTCAGCACACGAAGCACACCTTCCCCTTCCCATGGATTTTTCATTACTTCATTGCTCCACTTGCACTCTGCACCTCCTCCCTCCATTCCCTACACCCTCCCCACTAGTCAGGTCAATTCTATGTCAGGTTATATCTTGCCACCCAAAAAGCTTAAAGAGCAACCTTCTGTTGCCACCCTCTGCTCCTTTGCTGCAAATTTAAGCCACATTCAGTATCTTTTCCTCACCCTGAGTATTTATCATGGGTGGGCATGGTGTGTATGTGTGTATGTGTGTGTGTGTATGTGTGTGTGTGTGTGGTGGGGGGTGTTGTTGGGCAGTTGCTGCCTGCTGCAGCTGGCTCCTTTCAAATATGCCCCCCTTCCCTCCCCTAGTGCTCAGCTAACTCCCTGGGTCTGGAGAGTATTCCCTGCCTCCACCTCACCCTCCCATCACAAAATCCTCGGCAGCTTCCAGATGAGGCTTTTGTTGCCTAAACTCTTAGATCTTTAGCAGAGAAATTACCAAAAGACTGTCCTCTCTCCCTCTTTCCCTCCCGCCCCTTGTTCCCTGTCTCTTTTTCCTCCTTTTGTCTCCTCCACTAGCTGGGGTCAAAATCCGTAGCCAGACTGAGAGCATGGTTGCTATTCCAGGACCCAGATGCCAATATGTGGCAGCATCTGGCTTATTGGCAAGCATCGAAGGCAGTTGTGCTGGCTGCTTCTGGGCCTGTCATGCGGCCCAGCCTGCTGATGGGTGCCCTGTCACAGAATTGAGTTTCTTTGAGAATATGGTCCCAACCAGGGGGCCCAACAGAAGACAATGAAACATACTGAGAGGACATGAATTATTGGGCAGGGTGGCTGTGCGCTGCAGCTTTGATGGCAGTTCTGGACCTGTTTTTCAAAAATCACTGTTTCATGTCGTCCACGACGGCTCCACCATAACCTTACCTTCTTGTGCTGTTAGTGTTGCAGGTGCCTTAAGGCATGGAACTCCTTGAAAGAGAACACAAATCAGTAAAAATGCTGAGATAAAATCCATCTCCTCAGAGGCAGCGTGTTTGGCATAGGGAACGCATGATAACAGCTTGCTTTTAGAAAGGTGACATTTCTGCTGAAGGCTGAATAATAAAAAATGCATTTTCAAAACCTAGCTCTTCAGTGTCTTCTGATAGTTGATGGGCAGAGTGAAGGCCATTTCTACATTTTGAGGGGCCCCTTTGTCGAGCCCACACTTATCCCCCCCACCTTGATATGTGGGCCTATTAACTCTCTTTGATGCTGATGAGACTGAGGCATCCACAGTTTTATCTCTTTAAGTGTGTAATTCTTTATAAATCCCTTATATCTGTAATAGGACTTTCCCTTTACCCCCCCCCCCAAGCACACTCATATCCATTATCTCATTTAATCCTTACAGCAACATTTGGAGGGAGTGGAGGGCAGGTGGTATGATCCTCATTTTTCAGATGAAAAAAAAAAGCCCCGAAACCAGAGAGTCTCACCTTTGATTCACTACCTGTGTGAGCTTGGGCTAGTTGAGAAACCTCTCTGGGCTTCAATTTTCTCTTCTACAAAATGGAGGGTTTGGATCAGATGGCCTCAAGGCCCTTTCTAGCTTAAAATCTACGAATAAATGTGCATTTTCATTCTATAATCACTCTAAATGAGATATTCACACGTTCAAATGCAACAAAATTTTTTTGAGCACCCACTTTGTGCAAGGTACATGTTCTCTATCTCTCTGCTAAAGTCATTGTGAAATCTTTTTATCTCCTTCATTCCAGTGTATGTGTGTCGTACATACACACACACACACACACATACTCATGCATACATACACATGGGACTGTGTACAGCTAATGTTGAGTCTATGCTGTTTAAATGGAAGATGGCAATGGGACGAGGGTTGAGCTTGCTTTAACTTCGTTTTGTTTGTTTTTGCATTTTGTAAGGCAATTAGGGTTAAGTGACTTGCCCAAGGTCACCTGGCTAGTTTTTGTGTTAAGTGTCTGAGGCCAGATTTGAACTCAGATCCTCCTGACTCCAGGGCCGGTACTTTACTCACTTGCTTTAACTTCATTTCAAAGAGTCTGTAGAGGAAGATGGCTATCTCTTTTCCTTATGAGACCTGTCATTTACTTACATTTTAGCACTTCCCTCTAGTCTCCCAAGAGTATGCTATCGGGTGTTACTAAAGACTGTGGTTGGTAGCAAGGATGTCTCATGCCTTTTGTAAGTTTCTCTCCTTATCCCCTGACAGCCCCAATCAAGTTTTCTAAGAGAAACAGGAGCATGGAGGGTTTCTGCTGTTGTGTTCCGAGGGGGACAGGGGGTGCACTAGCCAGCTATCTAGCACATTCTCCCATATAGTAAATATGTTACAGATATGCAACAATCCTGAGATTGAATTAAGCACTTTCCTGTCGAAGATATTCATGGAAAATCAGGCTTGCACGTATAATCATAAATTGCATTATAGAAGTATAATATATGCAGGTAGACTTAATTTCTTAGTCTTTTGGTATATGAATTTTTCTTGCTCTTGGAAAAGAAATTCTGTTGGAAAGGAAGGCCCTTCTAAGACTCGGTACCTTAGAAAGTGTATAGTAAAATCTTACTACTTCAGGCTAATTAGAGGGAGGCAGGAAGTCAATTTGAATATGATGAACTAAAGAATATTTAAAAAGTAACAGTTTTATTAATTTTAAGAAATGACTTCAAACTCAATGTATCTAAAACAGAAATGATTCCTTATCTTTTCTCCCTAAAGGCTCCACACTCCATCAGACCCCCCCAACCCTATCCAGCACCATGTTGATAATCGTGACTGGTAATTATCCAGCATCTGAGTCAAAACTATTTTTGAAGATACTACTCAAGGCCACTGGCACCTGGACATTGACTCCTTAGTTCATTCTTTTCTCTACACTGTAGGTATTTCCAGGGCTTGTTAAATTGGGAAAATGTCCATTACTGTGGGGTCTGTTTAAATCTGTAATGTCCATTGCATTTTTCTTCAGAAAAAAAAATTTCTGTTGAGGGTATGATGAACTTTTGAGGCCTATAGGGCTCACCGTCATCCTTGACTCTTCACCATATCCAGTCCTTTGCTAAGTCTTGGTGGCTCTCCCTCCACGATATATCTAACATCTGTGCCCTCTCTCTGATGACTTTGCACGCCTCTGCCTCACTCAAATCCAATTCACAAGTAAGTCAAGATATTACCCTCAAAAATGAAGCATGAACAACAGCAGCAACACCTCACACAATCACCACCCTAGATTAGGGCCTTGTCACTTCTGGCCTGGGCTATTGTAATAACATCTTAATCACTCTCATTTCCTCCAGGTTCTTTCCTCATCTTCCCTATAACTGACAAATTAATATTTTGTGCCTGTGCTAATGGTTCCTTCTTGCTTCTAGGCTACAATATAAATTCTTCTGTTTGGCTTTTAAAACCCTTTGCAATCTCCCTTCCTTCCTTCCTTCCTTCCTTCCTTCCTTCCTTCCTTCCTTCCT
>NW_027187317.1:10760914-10769667 GCF_028583685.1 Petaurus breviceps papuanus | reverse complement strand
CCTTCCTTCCTTCCTTCCTTCCTTCCTTCCTTCCTTCCTTCCTTCCTTCCTTCCTTCCTTCCTTCCTTCCTTCCTTCCTTCTTTCCTTCCTTCCTTCCTCCCTCCCTCCCTTCCTCCTCATCTCTTTCTCTCTCTGTGATTTCACTGATACAAGGAATCCTTCACAAGGAACAATTCAGTGCAGAACTAAAACTTTTCTGTAATGTTTAGGCTTAGAGAGTTGCCTGAGGGTATAGGATAGTTAAATGACTTGCCCAGGGTAATACAACCAGTATATGTCAGAGGTGAGACTTGAATCCAGTTCTTCTTGACTATGAAACTATCCACTATACCATAATACCTCTCCTGATTATTTATAATTATTGTATTACACATACAGTAATGTTTTTAACCTCTTGAAATGCACTTTGAACTCTTAGGCAGTTTGCATTAATTTGCTTCTACTCCACCCCAATTTATTAAGACTACTAATTGGCTTGGGGTATAACTGGATTTTTTCATAGTAGCATTAAAGGTAAATTTTAGCTCATCTTGTATCCAAACTATTACAAATTTCTACTTAATGGAACTTGATTTGCTGGGCTTCTCTTTTTAGCTCTTTGGATACATGGGCTGAGCTTCTCCTAAAATGTACTTTCCATTTTTATTAGAGCCATGACAGAGTCTGCTTGTTAGTATAGAGACCTGGCTTGGCCTTGGGGTTTTGGCAGTCGGGCATTGCTGTCTGTGTGAGTGATAAGTTACCAGGAGGGTTGAGACTCCATTGCCCCGTTAGCTGCCCCACCTCCTTCATTTAGGACGAACATTTGTGTTGTGGTGTGTGTGTGTGTGTGTGTGTGTGTGTGTGTGTGTGTCTGGCATGGTAGAGAGATCTCAAACTGTTTCAGCTTAGAGTTTCTGGGCTGTATCCTGCCCTGGAGCTCAGGTGATGGCTTTGTGAACTCCCTGCTGCTTCATAATCATACCAACCACACAGCCACTGGATTATCTGATCACATGACTGGCACGAGTTCTGGAAACGCAGTAACTAAAATTAAATCATTCTTTCCGTTATGGAATTTTGAACTAACCTTTTGGAACTCAGAGGGAGGAATAAGGTAGGTGGGTGATGACAGAAAAGGAATTGGTCTGGCAAATGACACATTCAAGAAGGAAATTTAAGAGTTCCTTCTCCAGTATTCAGAGTTCAAAGTTTATGTGATTGTATATATTTTGAATTTAAAAGGATTTTGTGAACGAATGTTTTTCAAGATTTTTTTTTAATTGCCTGCCAGGGTGGGAAATCCTAACACAACAGCGTGGTACTGGGGCATGAAGAACAGTAAGTGAAACGGATTTATAAAGCCCATAAATAAAAATGAAACTCATTTCATTGTATAACCTGAGTGAAACAGCACAATCTGTCCCAATTCTGATGAATGGTGGGATGGAAAACAGGTAAGGGAAGAATCTTTCCATTTTAATAAGGCAATGTAAGCATGATATTTCAAGAAAAAGATCCTTTTCATTGCTAGGCTTGACCATATAAACATGGCACCCTTGTCTATACAACAGAGGAAAAAGCAGTTGTTGGTGGGGTTTTTTTGGTAGAGAAATGCAGTGGACACTATAGATTAAAAAAGACCCTATAGGAAAGAGCATTTTTTCCGATGTAACAAACAGTGGAAATACCTGTAGTGTAGAGAGAGTAATGGACTAAGGAACTAATGCCAAGGTGTCCAACAGCCTTAGGTAGTCACTTCTAAAACAGTTTTGAATTGGGCATATGCCAACCAGTTACCAGTCACTGTTGAATAGCACGTTGCTACATACTGCTGAACTATGTTCTTTATAACTTTCCCATTGCTGTGGTGATAAGGCATAATTTGTGTCCTAGAACTGAAGCTTTGTGTTTACATTGACTGTGTTCAGCTTAGGGTGGAGGGATGAAAGAAAGAAAACAGTTCCCATAGAAATGTTTCTTTTTGTTCATGTTCCCACCCAGGACTTAGCTTGAGACATCAGCATTAGACTCATGCTTAGATCTCTGTGAAGTAAATAAATAAATAAATGGAAAAGTGAAAAGCTCCCGTGTAAGCACTTAGGCTAACAATATGCCAAATATAGGACAGGTATTATTTAACTTGAAAAAATGCAAAAAACTCCCACCTGAACCCATAACCAATCAAAAAAACTCCTCTCTGGCGGGTTTCCATCTTCTCCAGAGACCCCACAGTACACAGTTTTCCATACTTATAGTACTTCTTTTAGTTGGAGGTCCCCTGAAAGGGGAAGAAAATTGCTATTGGTAGAGAATTAGGTAACATCCTTCTCTTAAGCCTCATCTTCTTAAGTACCTATACAATGCTCTAAATTTGTATTACTATCCTGGTGGTGGCCACCTCCACAAGGAGAGATTATTCAGTGCCAAGGGAGGGTCTGCCTTCTATCCCCAAACTTGACCTGCACAGTTCTCATAACACACTATCAGGGAAGAGCAAGGTTTAAGTTTGCTCTTTCACATTTTGTGTCACTTCTTTATTGTTCTTTGGCCCTGACTCCCACGTGGTCTTGTATGTTTGATTCTCTTCATCTGGTGAAGATGAAGTTTCTCCTCTACACAGCTGACCAAATTGCCTCTAGGGCAGTGATCTCCAAAGTGGGAGCAAAATTTGTCCCCAGAGGGGGCAACTCAAAGACAGCTCTGGGTTACTCAAAAAGTGGGAAAATGGGTTTCATTCTTCCCATGTAAGGCTTGTATCAAAAAACAAACAATAACACAACAACAACAAAAATCCCCAACCAACCCGTATCTACCCTAATCTTCCTATGCTCCTGCATTCTATATCTTCCCTCCACTATAGAAGTTCCAAACTTTCCCCTTTTGTACTTGGGACTCATTCCCTCAAGGTTGTTATGGGGAGTGGAGAGAAATTTTTGTTTGTTTGTTTGAACTGTTAGTTGGCCACCCAGAGCAGTAGCTATACTGGTGCCATTGGGAAGATTATTCCCAACCTCCTCTGCCAGCATACTTAACCATTGTTTCCCAGATCACCTTGTGATTTTGGCAGTCACCTTAACGGGTAGGCTCAGGTTCAGGGTCAATGACCAGTGATTGAGTCTTGCCTTCCCCTTTTCTTGTTTCATGGAACAGAGTAAGTCACATAAGATGAACAGACATGGATGAGTTTCTATATACATTGTAGACTTTATCACGTCATCTTTCCCTGCACACCTATGCCTTTTCTGAATATCCCTATTTCTGTTGAGGGCATTATCCTCACCTTTCTCATCATCCAGGTTGTCACTTTCAGTATTATTCTTACCTCACTTTCCCTCATGCCATCTATCCAATCAGTTGCCAAGTCTTGACATCTTTTAAATGTTTCCTCAGCACTCACAGAACCATCACCCTAGTTCAGGCCTTCAATTCTCATTTTAGACCCCTACATGAACCTTCTAATTGGTCTCACTGATTTAAATCTATATCCTCTTTAGTTCATCCTCTTCATAGCTGCCAAAGTGATTTTTCTAAAAAAACAAAACAAAACAAGTCTTACCATGTCATCACCTTACTTAATAAACTCCACTGGGTCCCTATTACTTCTAGAATAAAATAATATTCCATTATTATTTTAACCTTTTAAAATGTATATTTTTAAGTTTTGCAAAATGCATAATTATTAGTGAGTAGCACATGTGTATAATTTAGAAAAAGCTAATCTACATATATTAAGGGTCTATACTCAGTTGTTTTTTTTTCTGGTAGAGGTACATGATCAAAAACATTTGGAGATCATTACTTTAGGGAGCCATGACCATCTTTCTGTCTAGAACCACTCTTGGCTACATTTCTTTACCTTCTGCTCTCTAGTTTCTAACCTTGAGTCCAGTATTTACATAGTCCTCTTTTATATCCTCCAGTATATACACATCTCCAAGGAATTCTTAGGTAAATGAATGATCCATAAATCATCAATCAACCAGTCATCATCATTGTGGTGTTAATAAGGGCCAGAAGCACCTGTGGACATCAACAGAATGGGGATAATATTGCTGTTATCTATTTCCATCAATGTAGTGTCAACTAGTACCCAGGACAAGTTTTCACCTTGTCAGGAGATTAATCTACTTAATAGAATTTCACACCTTGTTAAGATAGGTAAGAAGAGCCCAGGAGGTGTAGTCTAGTTCCTTCTGGGTTTGGAGGAATGATAGGCAACTCCAAAAACTTCAGACAACAGGATATTTGTATCATGTGGCACTTTAGTGAATCACTGACTTCTTTGTCCTCTTTTGACCCAATCTCACTTCCTCTTTTTCATTTATCTGATTTCCCAACTAAATCTCAGATTTTACTCATCTTTGAAATGGGGACGATAGCTAGTCTACCAATCATGGAATATAATGTTTAACATATGAACATACTTTGAAAAGTACTAATGTGCATTGTAAATGAAATATTTTTATTTCCTAGATATTTTTGTAAAGAGTTGGTTCTCTCTAGGTTAAACATCTTTCCGATATTATTTATAGTCTTAATTATATTTACAAATATCCTCCACCACTCCTTTTGAGACCTTGAATAGCCTTTCTTGAAGATTTATGATTTGCCTATTGATTTCCACATCTTCAGTGTTCATTGGTTGCCAGAGCTAATTTGGTAATGTTAGAAGTCTATGTGACTAAGGTTTCTCAGACATTAAGAGGTGGTGTTTCGGCAACGTGAAAGGATTAAAAATTGATTTTGTGGAACAACTGTATCCACTACAAAATTATGGACGTCTGGGCTGAATTTGTCATCTGATGTCGTAGGTCAGACACAAAGATTTTCTCTTCCTTTTCTGGTCCCAAGTTTTGAATGTACTTCACAAAGGAAACTTTCTACCATAGCATCAATTTCCTTGGCATGGCATCCTCAATTTGTCCATGAAATGAAGGTCTGCCCTCCCTCAGGAATCTTGTTACCATTTCTTAATTCTGCATGGAATGTTTTGATTGTTTCAGAAACCATTCTTGGTCTCAATAATGTGTCCATGCTACTTTCACATGAATGGCAAGGTAGTGTAGTGGATAGAAAGCCAGTCTCAGAACCAGGGTTTAAGTCTTGCCTCTGACGCATATTGGCTGTGTGACTCTGACCAAGTTGTTTAACCTCTCAGTGCTTTAGGCAACTCTCTAAGGCTATAAATTTCAGAGAAGGTACTGACCTACATTCAAAGAGAGAATTTCCTCACTTGGGAATTCCCTATACTAATGAAGTCACATGGCTAGTACCTATCCCTACTCCTTCTTGAGCAAGTTAAAGTGTTCAAGATTCCACTGTGTGAAAGGCACTGGGGTTACAGAAATTGGGAAAAAAGACAGTTCCTGCCCCAAAGAAGCTTATAGCATAATGGTATAGGGGGTTTGAAATGTGCAGAAATAAGTATTCTACAAAATAGAGAGTGATAGAGGCAAAAGAAAGATCCAGACATAGTGCTCTAGGAAAACTTGAGTCAAGGATCACTTGTTGCCAGGGGTTTAAGGGAAGGTTGGAGGTGACATGTAGTACGGGGTTTGAAGCTCAGCAAGGAGAAATGGGAAAGGTGACAATTTCTAATATGGAAGGGAGAGCACTTAATAAACATATATTGATTAATTGATTGATTGATCCAATGTCCAGGCCCTATTCATACCCAGTTCATATCTTTGGTGGTTGAGACTTTTCTTATCTGATAAAGAGCAACGCGTGTCAATGGCCTAACAAAGTGGGATTAGATCTCCTCAGCTTAGTCTTGGACCCAATACAGGGGCAGACAGACTTTTTATACATTAAAAACAATTAATCAAATAAGGACAGTTAATTAGAAGGAACATTAGGTGATATGATTTCTAATTGTATGAAAGTTTGGAGGGAGGGAATCAACAGATGCCGGCCCCTAAAATAAGGAAATCCCATTCCCCAAAGTTATAAGCAATCAAAGGAACACGGAAACAATAATTGATTGATCAGCTTGGAGTCACTTTTCAGAGAAGACATATGGGTTGCTTGAGACATATATACTTGTGAAAAAAACTCGTTTCATTAATATTTGGATCTGACTGAGTTTTTGGTCAGCATTACCTAGGTCCTTAGTTAAGGGCCTCCAAACAGGAGGCAGAGGTAGTCCAGCTTCCCAGGCTGCAGGACTAGGTTCAAACAATTCAATACGGTTTTCTCTCAATTCCCACAATTGAATAAAGTTTTCTCACAGGACAGAATTTGGACCAGACCCATCATTGAATAGAAAGGGAATTGATGGAGCCAGTATGTTTCACTCAAATTCCACAATTTATCATTTGCTGTCCTAGTCCCCTTGATTTCCTCATTAGTTGGACTGGGAAGATAGGGCACAGGAAAGAGTAATGTGAAATTGATCTAGAAACATAGGTTGGAGATAAGTTGTGAATAAATACCAAGCCAAGGAAATTGTGACTTATTTTAGAGGCAAGTGGGAGCCAATGAAACCTCCTAAGCAAGAGAGTAAGATGCCCGTGTTTTAAGGAAAACCAATGTGATACCTGTGTGGAGGATGGGTTAGAGTGGGAGAAACCAGAGGAAGGGAGAATTAGGAGGCTCTTGCAATAGTCTTGGCTAGAGGCAGTAAGGGCCTGAATGAGAATGGTGGCTACTTGATTCAGAAGAAGGGGATTAATATGAGAGATGCTGTGGGAGAATAAAAAAAGATTTGTCAAGTGATTAATATAGGAAGTAAAGAAAAATGAAGAATGATTGGAGGATTGGCAATGACCTCAATAGAAATAGGAAATTATGGATGTGGGGTGTAGTAAGAATGAATTAAGATTTGAAAAGTAGGTTCAAACTGGATTTTAAAGAACCTTAAATATCTGAGAGAAATAAGAGTAAGAAGTGTTATAGAAGTCTAGGAGGAAAGAATAACTAAAAAATAGGGAATGATCAACAGTGTTATGTACTAGATAAAGTTCAAGAAGAATGACTTAGAATGACTATCAGTTTGGCAATCTATAAGTCACTAATGAGCTTCAGAAGAGAATTTTCTATACACTGGATAATAATAAAATAATAAGAATCATAGTGGTAGTACATATTTATATAATTCTTTAAAGTATCCAAAATACTTTATATTCATTGTAGCTGACCTATGATTTCATTGGTGTAGAGCAGGGGTGTCAAACACACATAGAAATGGATCCCTTAGGGGCTGCACATTGGTTTAGAAACCTACAAATAAACATTGTTAGAGTCTGTTTTTATTTATTTTGTTAAACATTTTCCAATTATATTTTAATCTAATTTGGAGTTTTATATATCTGTTATGGTCAAAGTCTGGTATAGAGAACTCCCAGTGAGGAAGCTCTATCCACCAATGGGGAAACTGTGAAGTCTTAAAAAGTTGTCTGGGGACACTGAAACATTAAGTGACTTGCCCAGTGAGTATGAATCAGAGGTGGGATTTAACCTAGGTCTTCCTAACACCAAGAATGACTTTGTATATAACCACCTTATGCTATTCCTCTTTCTATTCATTATCTCATTTAATTCTCACATTAACCCTTCTAGGAGGCAGGTACTAAAATTATTAGCACTCTCATTTTATTGGTGAGGAAATGGAAGTTTGAAGAAATTGAGTGATTTACCCAGGGCCACAATGCAAGTATCTGAGTTGGGATTCCAACTCAAATCTTTCAGACTCAAACCAGTACCTCACCTACACTCTATCAAGCTGCTGCTTTAGATAGGGATAGATTGAAAATGGGAGGGAAAAAGAATGATGGAATAATTTTTCTGGGAGAGACAAGACTAAGAGTATAAGTAGTTTAAATTTTATTACAGATACAGTAAAGCTTAAATTGGCCTTAATATATGAGAATAGAGAATACATCAAAGCAGATAGCAATCTATTCATAATTTTTTTTCTTTTTTTCATCTTACTCCTATTCACTGTATCAGAATGTGTCATTTTAGAGAGTTACTGAAGGCTCAAAGAGGTTCAATGACTTGTTAAAGGTCAACAAATTAGGGTCAGAAATACGACTGGAACCTACCCCAACTATTCTGCCAACTTACCTCTTATAGAAAGTATTTGTTTTAAAAGAAGTATAGTTAAAAATGGCCATACTGAATAAATGAAGACCAACCAAAAGGTGAAAAAATAAATATCCTGCTGGATTTGTTTTCACAAAAGAGAGCAATTCTTTTTTCTTAGCAACTTATTTGTTTTCATGCAAATAAGTGCAGTGTAGTATAGTGGAAAGTGCATTGTTGAAACTCAGACAAGAGGTCTAGTTCAAATTCTAACTTTGTTATGACTTTGAGTAAGTCTCTGAGCTTATTTTATCATCTATAAGATGAGAACAGTATTTCTTATCTACTCCCAAAGGGCTGTGAGCATCAAATGAAATTATTTACCTGAGAGTAGTTTGAAAACACACAGTGCTTTATCAGAGAAAATATAGTTCTACATTCAAAATGCTTGTATGTCTTCTTAAGTAGGTTCAATATCATCCATACCATCTCTATATAAACTTTTTTTTAAGCACGGCATTTTGTACCACATATGATAGCACAAAGGTGAATATCAGTCTCCTGTTGGTTGAGTTAACTTGCCTCAATACTCCAAGGATTCGTGATTCTGTGATGTGGGGATTCCCTTTACTCATGTAGTTCCTAACTGTAAGGGTTATGGGATTTAAAGATCTCCCATGCCCCATGGACGTGCTGACATAGCAGAGCAAGAGAAAGTGAAAAGCCGAGCTAACGGTCCTGCGGT
>NW_027187317.1:10719755-10759755 GCF_028583685.1 Petaurus breviceps papuanus | reverse complement strand
ATTAATGCTTATTTAAAAACCACTTTAATTGGTAGTAAACACCTCAACTTTTTGTACTCATTAAAATGCAGCCATTGATGTGTGATGGTTTTTTTTAAAGCTTAATTAACTTTCTTTCTGTATATATAACCTATAATAATGACAAACATATTGGGGAAAAAATACCCCTGCTTACCCCCAGCCCCCATTACTCTACCCAGTGGAAAAATGGCTTTTTTAAGCTATGAAAGCTTCATTTTGTTGCAATCAGGTGCCATCAATTTGGCTTTTGGGAAAAAAAGTAGGTGGCAGAAAATCAAAACTTCCTGAGATGTTGGTCATTTCTCTAAGGGATGAATATTCAAGTGTCTTTATAGAAGCATAGGCATGCATTTTTAAGCAGAAAATAAAATTGAGAAGAATTTCATTCACCTAATATTGGCTTAAGCTCAGGGGAAAAAAAAAAAACCTCTCCTTCACTTTTTCATTCATTTATTTATTTAAGCAAATCTATAGACAAAACAAGTGTTTTTAAAAATCGGTTTGGCAAGGTTAGCTCAGATAGAGAAGCATGCTAATGATGTCACAAGTTCAACCTAATCATAGGAGACAGTTAATTTTGTTCTCTTCTATGGCCATAGCCGGTACTCCTTGGCTTCACCATTTTGGATATATGCCTTGATCATGAAGGTGATGGAATGAGAACATGTGGATGGCTCAGTAAAGACACCTTTTCTGCTTCCTCCATCCCCAAAAAACAATCTGAAACTCATAGACTTTTACTAACAATGCGGGTTCCAGTCATGTGTTCATGTATAGAGCAAACCACTTACAACAACAATAATAAATCTAATTCCACTTTGATTACTGGGAGGGACAAATGAAATGGATCTCATTATTTGGTTTTTGTCCTTTTAGATTTTGGCGTAATGCAAAGAGCACAGAAATTGAAGTCTAAAGACAATTTAGGAGATTTAGAGCTGGAAGGAACCTTCTGGATCACCTAGTTCAACCCTAAATTTATAGGTGAAGAAACTGATGTTTAGAGAGGGCAAATGACTTACTTGCCCAAGATCATTTAGGTATTAAAGAGCAGAGCTGGGATTAGTACTAAAGCATTCTGACATCAAATCCAATGTTCGTTTTGCTACATTATCCTCTCTTGTAGATGTATCCTAACGAAATGTTATAAGGGGGGCGGCCAGGTAGCACAGCGAGTAAGAGCACCAGCTCCAGTGTTGAGAAGACCTGGAGATCGAATCCCGGGCTCAGACACTTAGCACCCACCCAGAAACACCTGGCCGTGTAACCTTGAGCAAGTTACTTAACCCCAATTGCTTAGGGGCAGCCAGGTGGCTCAGCGAGTAAGAGCACCGGCTCCAGTGTTGGGATGACCTGGATCAAATCCGGGCTCAGATACTCAGCACCACACCCAGAAATAACTGGCTGTGTAACCTTGAGCAAGTTACTTAACCCTGATTGCTTAAAAAAAAAAAAGAAATGTTATAAGGGAGCACATGTGGTATCTTGAATGTCATTTCCATTGAGGAAATCTTATCAGTTTCCCACATTGAATCTTTTGACAGTACCAAGACTTTAGTGATGAGAACTTTATTTTCCAAATCTTCAGTAACTGTGGCTGCTGAGATGGCAACATGGAGAAGAGGAAATTGCAAGGCTGTATCTTCATAATAATTCTCTGGATGGTGACTTCATGGGCAGTATAGAAGCAGCACTGGTTGTCCCCCATGTGTCGTAGGGTATCCCTTCTCACCTCCGCTTCCTGGCTCCTTTACAGATTCAGCTCTAATCTTGCTGTCCTCATGAAGCCTTTCCCATGACTTCTTCCCTTTGACATTATCTTCTATTTACTACACACACATACACACAGAGTATATGACTATATATTATATAAGATATAGTATAAAAATAATGCCTTCCCTCTATTATCTTACATTTATTATATTAATATAGCATATATAAATATAGATAGTATATATTATGCACTATATAGTATAAAAATATGCCTTCCCCTGATATTCTTTTTTAATTACTATACATGTAAATATATAAAATACTTATAGCTTATACTACATATAGTATAAAAATAGTGCCTTCCCTCTGATATTACCTTCCATTTGCTATATTAAAAGCTAGCATGTATAGACTGCATATATTATATACTATATAATATAAAATATGCTTTATTCCCTATTTACTATATATAAAAATATTTAATTTAATACTATACATAGTATTAAAATAGTGCCTTCCCTTTGATATCATGTTCCATTTGGGAAAAAATGTAGGTAGCAGAAAACCAAAACTTCCTGAGATGTTGGTCATTTCTCTAAGTGATGAATATTCAAGTGCCTTTATAGAAGCATAGGCAATGCATTTTTAAGCAGAAAATAAAATTTGAAAGAATTTTATTCACTTAATATTGGCTTAAGCCATATGTAAATATATAGTAAAACTACATATAGTATAAAATTGTATATTTACACAATATAATTTATATATATTTATCACACACATGCTCTCCATTTACTATATAGTGTATATATATAAAGATACATATAAATACACATGCAAACAATACATACACAGATATGCATATATGTATATACACATACACAACAAACATCTTAACATACATGTATTTATGCACACATACTCATATTGTGTGTATATATACATACATATGTATAGTGTGTGTGTGTGTGTGTGTGTGTGTATAGCCATTTAGGTGGCACAGTGGATAGAGTACTGGGCCTGGAGTCAAGAAGATTCAACTTCTTGAGTTCAAATTTGGCCTTACACACTTACTAGCTCTGTGACCCTGGGCAAGTCACTTAACCTTGTTTGCCTCAGTTTCTTCATCCATCAAATGAACTGGAGAAGGAAATGGCAAAGCACTATAATATCTTTGCTAAGAAAACTCTAAAAGAGTCAGATGCTACTGAAAAACAACTAAACAACAACAATGTAGTAAATGGAAGGTAATGTCAGAGAGAAAATACTAGCAGTGAGGACAGGGGGTGTAGAACAAGAAAGGCCTCAAGAGGAAGACAAGGTTGTAGCAGAATCTTTAAGGAAGTCAGGAGACAGAGGTGAGGAGGGAGGCCATTCCACATATGGGGGAAAAATGGTACTGCTTCCAACCTGTTTCTGCACCCATTATCCAAAGAACTAACCCTTGAAAATGGGGGTTGCCTTTCATGTTTCTTTTTTTTTTGCTTTTTGGAGGGCAATTGGGATTAAGTGACTTGCCCAAGGTCACATGGCTAGTTTTTGTGTTAAGTGTCTGAGGTCAGATTTGAACTCAGGTCCTCCTGACTCCAGGGCCGGTGCTCTATTCACTGTGCCACTTAGCCGCCCCAGCCTTTCATGTTTCTTTGTATCCCCAGCACTTATCATTGTGCCTGTCACATAGGTGCTTAATAAATGTTTATTGTCTGACCAGCCTCAACTTCAATCCTTCAAACCCTATGGGATTCCATAACTTATGGCTACATATTATCAGTTTGTAGATATTAGTGTTAGAAAGATGGTCCCTTGTTTCAGGGCAAAGCTTGGGATCACTAAAAGAACTGTGCATTTTCCCCAAGGTAAGCCAGTCTTTTTTTCCAATTAATTAATTTTTAGTTTACAGCATTCACTTCCATCAGATTTTGAGTTTCAAATTTTCTCTCTCTCCCCCTCCCCAAGACATAAGCCAGTCTTTTCTCTTTTTCCTACTCAATTCTAGGTCAACTTGTTATCCATTCACAGTGTCTGTTGTACAATCTCATCTTCATGCTGATTGACTCAGTTTTTGATACTCCTCAATTGAGACACCTTCTCAATTCCTCAGTTGCCTCTCCTTTGACTGGAGGGATGAAGGATAGAGCACTAAATTCCTCCCAAAGCTTTCCTTCATAGAGGGCTTTGAACTTTCCGAACTTTCCAGGTAACTCTTCATTTTCCATCACCAGCAATGCTTGGATTGAACTTCCTGGAATATTATGCCCCGAAGCTGGTGCCCACCCCATCCCTCCAGCTTCCTTTTGTGTGTTTTCTAGTCTCAGATCATAGATTCCTTCTGGGCAGGTTCATCTTCTTTTTCTTACATTGTATCCTTAATGCTTAGTACATTGCCTGGAACTTAGTTGTTGTGTTGTGTTGTTGTGTTTGTCCTTAGTTTTTGAAGAGGACCATGGCATCAGGGAAATGATGCCATGACTTGCAGTTGACTTTGATTTGAGTGAGGGAGGGCTGTGCCAGGTCACCAGCCTCACTTTCTCCTCCAGAGCCATCTGGATCCAGTGACCAGATATCCATCAGGACGACTGGAAATGACCCAGGATACAACTGGAAATGTCAATTGAGTTGAATTGAATTGCATATATAAGTATTAATGGATAAGCTCTAAAGGTTGTATTTTCAATTGCTTATAATTGTCTCTTCCAGAGGTGGCAAACATGTAGCCCATGAGTCACACAGAACCAGATTAGAATATAATTGGGAAATAATTAACAAAATAAATAAAAATATAAAAAATATAATATACCATAGATTATGTTAATTTGTGGTTTTCTAAGTCAATATGCAACCTAGAAAGATCAATTTTCATTTGGGTTCAACAATTCTGGTCTATACAACAGGTCTTCTTCATCCATTTGGTTTTTCTTGGATGAATAGTTAGACCAAATGTTTTGGAGTGAAAGGGACTGTCACTTAAGAGGTGCCCCAAGACTTGATTCAATCAGCAAAATGTTATCTGTAAAAAGGAGCATCTCAAGGCCCTTGCCATCTATAGTAATACTTCTACTTGAATTCTAAGGTGGTTCTCCATGATAGTGCAAATACCTTTGTATGTTTCTCTGTTTTATGTCTCTGTTGGTATTAATGATGAGAGGTCATTAAACAGAGTTATCACTGCTACATCTTTCAAGGAATCTTATGTAATATTAGCATGTATAGGAGACGCCTTATAGGAAAAGAGCCTTTCAGAAGCATTTTGCTCTACTGTATCAGATGGTGGTGATGACTATTGTAATTATAACTTACTGTAATTATTTGTAGCATTCTTGTAGGATATTATATAAGCATGAACTATTATTATTATGAACCATATACATGACTACATAATATAATGTGGCACTTATAATATGTGTATAATAATTAAATGATATAACATAGTAGAGAATATGACACTGTGCATGTTATATAATGATATAGTTCAAGTTTTTACACTGCTTTAGTTTTAAACACTTTCCTCTTAACAATCCTGTGAATACTTCACAGGTAAAATATCACTATTTAAACTGAGGCACACAGATGATAAATAATTAGCTCATGGTCACTCAGTTAATGTCAGAGATGGGAACCATATTCAGGGCTCCTGATGCCAAGTTCGAGGCTACATTCATTATGCTTTTTAACATTTCAAATCACATAGACGTTAATTATTCTATTTCATTCTAACATTCCAGTGAGGTAGGTGGAAGGAAGTTGAAATCCTATGTACAGATGGGAAAATTGAGGCCTAGAGAGATGATGACATTCTCCAATTTATGTTATCTCTTTAGAGATAGATTCCAGGTTTTGTCATTATCAGACCAATAATCTTTCCACTTGTCAAGCTTCAGATTGTGTCCTCTGGGTACTAGGCCTTTTGTCCTATTGCCTTCAAGAGAACCCTCATCCTTCCATGACCACTCCCATGATTGAGGGCAGTGGCCTTCATCTGGACCCAAGCTCTGGAAAATACTATTTTCATACACTTCTGTGGTGAATCTCTCCTTTATGGATCTGAAGTCACCAGCATTTATCTGATGACCACCTTTGATAGCTCTGACCACTAGCCTGTCTCATTCATTTATATTCTTTGGTTATATTTAGACATTTGCAGCTGAGTACTGGACAGAGTCCTTTATCCCCCTACAACCATATACCAGACTTTGACTATCTTCCTTGCCAAAAGCATGAAATATGCTATAACCCTGGAAGATCTAGCACTTTCCATAAAATTGTAAATGGATTATCCGTAAACATCTCCTCCATTTTCTTCTAAATGCTGAATAGTCCAGCATTTGGCTAGACCTGAATTCCTAGAGCATTTTTACAAATCATACAGAAACTTCAATTCTAGATATTGTTTTTTTTAATGTTTTAGATATCTTTTGTTTTTGACTATTTTCATTTCCCAATGTGTTCTTCTTCTTGCCTTCAACCAGAGAGTCATCCCTTGCGACAAAATAAAAAAGAAAGAAGAAACAAATCAGTTCAGCAAAACTAACCAACAGATTGATTAATCAAGCCTCCAAATAGTCTTCATTCATAGTCCTCTCTCCGCAAAGAAGGAAAAAGGATACATTATCAAATCCCTTATTTGGTGCCAAACTTGGTCATTGTAATTACACATCATTGCTTACATTTTTACAGTTTTTTTCAATCTATATATTGTAGTTATTGTGCACTTTATTTTCCTTGTTCTGCTTGCTTTTCTGAGCATCAGTTCATATGAATTTTCCCATACTTCTAAGGATTCATATTCATCTTTTCTTGGAGTATATGATTTTCTTAGAATGTTACATTCACACACTGTAGTATTTTCAATCATTCCTTAAATGATAGGCATCTAATTTGTTACTAGTTCCTTGCTACTATAAAATGCTTCATAATAAATGTTTTGGGATAAATAATCCATTTCTTTCTATCTTTTAAGTCCATGGAGCATGTGTCTAGCAGCAGGAAATTTCGGGTTTCTCATCTGTAAAATGGGGATATTAATGCCTATCCTACCTTACTCAGAGCGACTTTGTCACTTTTGTAGCTTAGTTCCAAATTACTTTCTAGGTGGTACAATGTATAGTGAGCTGGGCCTGAAATTTGGGAAGACTCCTCTTCCTGGTTCAAATCTGGCTTCAGATACTAGCTGTATGACCCTGGGCAAGTCTCTTAAGCCTGTCTGCCTTAGTTTCCTCAGTTGTAAAATGAACTGGGGAAAGTAATGGCAAACCACTCCAGTATCTTTGCTGAGAAAACCCTAAATGGGGTCACAAAGAGTCAGATATGACTCAGATGACTGAGAATCTTATTGCTTTCCAGAATGGCTGGACTAACTCATAGCTCCTCTAATAGTGCATTAGTGTTCCTGTCTTTCCATAATACCACTGGTATTTACTATACCCATATTTTGATATCTTAGCCAATTTATTGGGTGTGAGGTGAATAGCAGCATTGTTTTATATCAGCATTTCTCTTAAAATTAGTGATTTGCATCTTCCTAACTTAGAGATTTGTTGTATTTTGATGATAAGTCAAAGGACAATATAGGGAGAACCTCATTTTATGAGCTTTATAAGACTTCAAAATTGATGCTTACAAAACTTATAAAATGGAGATCTTCTGCCACTGTGTATAAAAAGTCTATGCTATATTTTTGATTAACCTTTTTTTGATCTAAAATAGATATCTGATAAGTGCTGGTTTATAAACTCTAAAGGTACTCCCTTTAACTTGTGAATAAGGAAGTTGTGCAAAATAACTGAGAACACATATTCACTAGAAGGACAATAGGGTGAATGACCCAGTTTTCAGAAAAGAGAAGAGAAGAGAGTCTGCAAACTATAGGCCAGTGAGGTTGGCTCAATTCAAGGGAAATTTCTAGAAAAATTATTAAAAAATGATTGGCAAACATGTTGGAAGAGAAGTTATCATTACAAAGAGCAGTTCCTTCAAGAACAAGTCATGCCAGATTAACTTCATTTCCCCCTCCCCCCACCCCTTTTTTTGGACAGTATTACTACACTTGTAGGTAAGGGGTATACTCTGGATATAATCTACCTACATTTTGGCAAAGTGCTTCATAATCTTCTAGTGGAGAAGATAAAACAACATAGATTATACAATAATGTAGTCTGATAGATTCAGAACTCTTTGGATGCCTAGATTAAAAACGTAATTGTTAATTGTTCAATACTAACATGGCAAGAGGTCTCCAGTAGAGTACCTCAAGGATCTGTGCTTGACCCTGTGCTATCTGGGAGGGATAACTGAACACAGTGTCATAGTCCGGATCCAAAAAGATCTGGTCAAGCTGAAGTATTTAGGCCAAATATAATAGCGTTAAATTTAATAAAGATAAATAAAAAGTCTTGCACTTAGCCAAAAAATCAGCTCTGCTAATATTAGATGAGGATGTCAAGGATAGATAATAGTTGTTCTGGAAAAGATCTGGAGGTAAGCTCTGTATGAGTGAGCAGTGTGTGACAGTTAAAAAAAACTAGTGTGATCTTGTGCTGTAT
Organism: Petaurus breviceps papuanus; assembly: GCF_028583685.1. Taxonomy (NCBI): domain Eukaryota; kingdom Metazoa; phylum Chordata; class Mammalia; order Diprotodontia; family Petauridae; genus Petaurus; species Petaurus breviceps. The sequence continues at coordinate 10,751,482 of NW_027187317.1, read as the reverse complement.
TAAGGGGCTTCTAGTTTCCTTGAAAAGGGAAGTGATACTGTGTATGTCACACATTTTCTAGATGGAATATTGGAACTGGGCTCCATGGTTTAAGATAGAGCCATCAAAGCTGCACGAACCAGATTAAAATGTAATTGGGATGGGCAGCTAGGTGGCGCAGTGAATAGAGCACTGTCTCTTGAGTCAGGAGGACCTGAGTTCAAATACGGCCTTAGACACAACACAAAAACTAGCCGTGTGACCTTGGGCAAGTCACTTAACCCTAACTGCCCTCCAAATAGCAAAAACAAAACAAAAAAAAACAAAAACAAAACGTAATTGGGACACATTGAAAAAAAATAAAAATACTGTATAACAGAACATTGATAATGCTAATATTTCATTTTTCTAAATCAATATGCAGTCCCCAGGGATCTTTATGTTGGTTTAGTGGCCCCAGTTTTTGAGTTTGGCACCACTGGTTTAAGACATGGGGGGAAGTATTTCTCTCTTCAGTCTTTCTTTTGTCTACCATGTGGAAGAGTTGCTCTGTTTAGCCCTGTAAGGCAGAACCAGGAACAATAGGGGAAGCTGCAAAGACAATCTAAGCTTGGTGTCAGAAAAAAGCCAAAACAAAACAAAAAGCAACTTCTTCACAATTAGAACTGTCTAAAGTGGAATGACCCGACTCAAGAGAGTCTGAGTTCCCCACCATTGGTATCTTCAGGCATAGTCTGGATGGTTATTTGTTGGACATGTTGCAATTACATGTTACAGTGGATATATTACATACATTACAGAAACCTGCTGCCCAAAGCCTCCTAGACTGAAGCAGTGGTGGCTTTTTTCCTTCACAGAAAACTGCTGTTCCATATTTAAAACAAAGAAGAAAGCTCTTTTTGTCATCTTTAGTATTTATCAAAAGCCTCAGCTCATGCTGAGCTTTAGACTTTATGATAATCTTAAGGGATCTTGCTCTTTCTTTATAATAGTACTTACTTTCATCTCTTGTATATGTTCTTTCAAAATCTGAGATTCTCAATGAGCTACCTATGAAGACACATTATTCTTTTTAGATGTCTCCCTACTTCTTCATCAAAGTTAACTGTGATTGCATCACCATAATTTATGTTTTTGAGTGCTTCCCAGTCCCTGTAAAACAACTTCCCTTGTAAATTCTTAGGCCATGGGAATTTATCTATCCTATCTCTGAACTCTGTAATCTATTCACCTAAAACATATGTCAAATGATGAATGGCATTTCTCTCTTTATTAGGAATTCTGGCATCTCTCTCTCTCTCTCTCTCTCTCTCTCTCTCTCTCTCTCTCTCTCTCCACCTATCCACCTATCTACCTATCTATTCTTTTTGAATTGGGACCATGCAGCTTATATTATCCAGGACAGTCTTGATCTCAAGGAACTTGAAGTATGCTTTTAGCAAAGTTTTGCAAAAGGAACATATTCATTAAATCATGCATCCTGATTGGGTTTGGAAATATGGTCATTTTTACTGTAAGAACTGTATGCTGAGAGGCTAAATGGAAACTTTAGCCCATGAATAGAGCTTCCACTTTCTTTGTTTCTACTAATTTTATGTCACTCACCTCACTGACTTCTTGCCTTTCTATTTCCAACCCACTTTCATCAGTTTTTCTTCTTTGCTTGCTCTTTGCATTCCTTACTGTAAAGAAAGTCAAAGAACTTGACTTCCTTTAACTCTGTTGTACTGTGCCTGGCAGAACCTTTTTGTGATGGCTTGTTTTAATATATGTTCAGGTTACAAATGCTCAAGAAAAAAATAATATTTATTCATTTTCTGGCTTTTGCAGTGGATCTTCTCAGGGCTTGCAAAATGCCCCAAGTCAAGGATTATGCTAACCTTCAGCACCAAGAGAGATGTTTATTTGGGTTGTTGCCAAATTGAAAAGGAGGGGGAAGAAAGAAATGTATTTCTAAAGGAAAAAAAATACTGTTCCATTCCCTTCCTTCTCTCCTTCACTGTGTCTGACTATAAGTAAGTTAGAAATGTTTCCATACAAATAGTTAGAGCACTGTACAAAAGTGAGTTTTAGGCCATCCCAATAAAGTTTTTCAAGGTGATTGTCTCATAGGTACCTGTCAATGTGATCATCATTTTTAATTATTCTGTTTAGCTCTAGTCAGCTTGCATTAGTATCTACCCTCTTCCAAAGTAAGTGCTTTATAAACCAGTTATTATTATTATTGGTAGTAATGATAATAAAGCATGTTGACTCTATTTTTAGTTTTTAAACTCTGATTATTTGCACTTGAGGAAAGCCCATCTGCCTTGTCAGTAAATGGGCATGTGGTCTGGGCATGTATATCATTATACTTTGTATCACTCTTGGTCTAAAAACACACACACACACATTGGGTAGGTATATCATAATAGTGTTATGGACAAAAATACAATGTAAGAAGTAAAGGACACTTTAGAGTTGTTTATTTTTTTAAATAGGGAAACTGAGCCTCAGAGAGATTAGGTGATTTGCAATGGTTTAATTGTTCCATAGCTGTGTTGTCCAACTCACAGAACTAGTTGGTATTGACTGGAATTTAGATTCATATTCAGGTTTCTGTACTTCCAGTTTAGTAAAAGGCAGTATAGTGGAAACAATCTTAGATTTGGAGTGAGAAAACCTAAGAGTTTCTGCCAAATATTAGCTGTATGACCTTGGGTAAATCACTTAATCTGTCTCAATTTCCTCATTTGTAAAATAGGACCAACAATACTTGTATTTTCAGGTGCTGAAAGTACCAAATAACTATGAATTGTAAGGAGTAAAGACTATGAATTATTCTTGCTATTAAATTACTAATCTATAATTCCTCTCATACCATACTAAAAACACTCACAGGAACTTGGTAGAACAGAGTTCCTTTGTTTTTTTTTGTTTTATTTTTTCTTCTCATCCCTTAATTTTTATAGGCTCTCTCCTGAATGAATCTTAGTGCCACCATATTTTTATCCAAAAATCAATTTCCCTTCAACTGCCTTTGAAAATTTTTGTGAGGAACATCATGGAAAGGGACTTCAGAGCCTGAACCTAGCAATACCTCTACTAGGTAGATAAAGAGAAAAAAGAGATAAAAAACAAAAAGGAAAAGGACGTATATGTAGAAAATATTTATAATAGTTCTTTTATGGTGGCAAATGGAAATTGAGGTGATGCCCATCAATTGGAGAATGTCTGGGCATTATTATGGTATGTGATTATGATGGAATACTATTGTGCTATAAGAAATGATGAACAGGTTGCTCTCAGAAAAACCTGGAAAAACTTACATGAGCTGATGCAAAGTGAAATGTACTGTGTACAAAGTACCAGCAATATTATAGGATGATCAGCTGTGAATGACTTAGCTATTCTCAGCAATACAGTGATCCAAAACAACTCTGAAGGACTTATGATGAAAAATGCTATTCATCTCCAAAGAAAGAACTGATGGTGTCTGAATACAGATTGAAGCATACTTTTAAACTTTATTTTTCTTGAGGGTTCTTTTTTGGTCTATGTTTTTTTTTACAACATGACTAATGTGGAGATATTTTACATGACTACACATGTATAACCCATATCAAATTGCTTTCTTCTTAATGTGGGGTGGGGTGGAGAGGGAGGCAGGGATAGAATTGGATATCTAAGTTTTAAAAACAAATGTTAAAAATTGTTTTTACGTGTCACTGGGGAAAATAAATACTAAATTAAAAAAAAAGAGTTTGAGTTTCAGTTTCCAATTTTTCTACATCCTGATGGTAAGTCTTCAGGCAAGTAATCTGTCCTGGTCTTCAAGATTCACAGCTGTGAAGAAAGGACTATGACTCTGGGCCTCCTTAAAATCCAGCAATCATGTTACATGTAAGGACATTTTTCCATAGATAAAAATCTATTATTCTGGATTTTGATACCAGTAAGGAATATAATAACTTCTCTACTAACCATCAGTTGTTTATGCAGTTTTTGTGTTACCAAAACTTCTGTTTCTTGTTTTATATTTTTCTCAAGTCAAGAAGGGAAATGACTGTGAATTTGTCCCTCTCAATGTGGGGCAAGAGTTGATGTTCTTGACCAAAATTAGTTTCCTCCTTTTGGGATTTATGGATTCAATCACATCAGTTCTTCCTACCTATCTCCTTTTCCATTTCTTCCCCTTCTCTACCTTTCCCCTCACCCAACGTTAGACTGGAGTTATTTATAGTTTACTATGTGAGGGCAGGGGCTCGTTTATCTAACTAGATGTTTGTTGATGGTGGTGGTGCTAAAGTGCTTTGTCTTTTTGTGGGCCTAATGACTTAAATAGGATCTGAAGAACTTGGACAAATTCCAAATGATTCAAGGGCTTAAAGAGTTTAGTTTCTAAGGTTAGAAACAAATTGACTAGGGCCAAGGGAGGGAATTCTACAAAGGAATTTAATCTAGTTCAGCTGCCTAGAAGAAGTTAGGTGGCAGAGTGGATATAATGCCTGATCTGGAGACCAGAAGATCTGAATTCAAATCCAGCCTCAGACACATGCTAGTGGTGTGATACTGGCCTGTGTGACCATTATACTTCTGTACCTTCAGTTTCATCTGTAAAATGGAAAATAGAAACCAGAGAAAGTAGACAGATTATAATATATCAGAAAAACATATAGAGTGAATAAGTTTTCCTACAGGGAATGAGATAGCTTAAATCAAGTAAGCAGACATTCCATGAAGCCTTCAGGAAAGCATGCTGGAAATAAAGGTCGTGTTGAGGAGCTCATTTTCCCTTACATGTTTGACTTCCAAAGTTTCTCTCTCTCTCTTCCCCCCCCTTCTATCTCTCTCTGTCTGTCTCTGTCTCTCTGTCTCTCTCTCTCTCTGTCGCTCTCTCTGTTCCTTTCTCCAGGTGTTTCTCACTGAAGAGAGTTTAGAACTGTGTATGTCCTCTCTTGAAGCAAGAATGAAGAATAATCTCCATTCTCCAAAGCTCTTGTGCCAACTCTGTTACTCATGCAGGCAGTGTTAGTCATTGTTTCCACCAAAGAGGAGACTATTATGCAAATGTTTCAGGCTTGAAACCTGAGTAACATTTATAAACTATGTGTAGAAGAACATAGTGATTCTGTAGTTTCTGGGGAAGATTCTCCAATACTCCAATGAATCTGTGATGAATGACTGAAAAAGCGTTTGCTAAGTGTTTACTATGTGCCAAGCAGAATGCTAACCCCTAGGGATGCAAATACAAAAGCAAAAACAGTCCCTCCCTTCAGAGTGTTTATATTCTGATGGAGAGAAAACACACACAGTGGAGTGGTGGCCACTGAGAGGCACTTTGGTATTGAAAGGCATAAGGATGATGAGGAGAGTCAGAGTGGAGTAGATTGGAACCTATACAATGATGAATTGGAGTGAGGGGCTGGGATGGAAGAATATGAAAATGGCAGCAATGTGGTTGGTGAGGGGACATAGAGAGGGATGTGAAGTATGGCTGGGGCCTTCCTGAAATGGGGGACCAGATGATTCAGTCACCATTCAGGATAGTAAGACTCTAAAGCAGATGTTCTAGAGATGAAAGGTATAATGGGGCTGGGCCTGACTCAAGCCTGTTCCCTGACAGTTTATGTCCCCGAATGGAACAAAATAAGACACTCTCACTCCATCTAAATTAACGGAGGTAAGTTCACTCAGACAAAGCAAGGGAAGGATATTCAGAGCAGGGAAGGGATGTTTATTCAGGATGAAGTATTGATGCAGCTGAGCATAATTTCTCAGTCTTGTTCACTGCTAGTCTTCCATCCGAAGCCTCTGTGTCTTTTTCTTGTTCGTTATTGTTTTTGTATCCAGGTGACCAGGAAGCCGCATCAATGGCTTTATCCTTAGTCTCCTGAGCCAAGCAAATCTTAAGGACAGTCTCAGTACTGTAAGGGAAGCAAACAATCTCAAATTGCAGTGGGGTATGGGGAAGGGGATAGGGTATTGCTCCTACAAAAAAAGGGTTAAAACCTCCAAGATTTGGTCCCTGGGGAACTCTCAAAAAGGTGACTAGGGAATAGGGAGTGAAGTGAACTTTATGAACTTATGATGGTGCCTTTCTGAAATGATCTCATCAATGTGAACGTTCCCTGAAAAGATGAAGATTATACCACACCTATGCCTGTTCATTCCATATGACCCGTGTTCACTTCTTCCTATTTTAATTCTGGACCCAATTCCATTTGCTCTACTTGCAGGGTTCAAATCCTCTTTCTATCTTGACTAAAGAACATAGGACTATAGAATTATAGATTTAGAACGGGGTTGGACCTTAGAGGTCGTCATGTCCAATCCCCTTATTTTATAGGTTCAGAAGCTCCTCTCAAGGGAGCTGCCCACGTTCACACAGCTAAATGTCTGAGATAGTTCACAAACTTAGGCTACCTGATTCCCAGTTTAGCACTCTATCCACCATGCCAAGCCACCTTTCAGGTGATAAAGACTTTGAAAACTTTAAAGCACAAGTTAAATGTGAGCAACTAATTTGACCTAAACTTGATATGACTTCTGGCCTGTTTCCCTACCTACTTCCATTCTATTCAGTTTTGCTATGCACATCCCTACTCAAAAACATTTGCCTATCAAATGGCGTTCTAAGTTTCAAGTCTCTTAATTTGACTTCAACCTACCTTTGCAAACTGATCTTTAACTGTTCCCCTGTTGGGACTCTAACACCAGTGGCATCAAGCACAAATAGAAATGGGATCTGCTAATAATACCAACAACATACTGTGACCACATATTGACTTAGTTTTAAATGTAATGTTATCCATGTTTTACTGTGTTTTTATTTATTTTGTTAAATATTTCCCAATTACATTTTAATCTGGTTGGGGTGGCATTCTGCAGTGTTGTAGGCTGCATGGCTGCTCTACACAATAACCAAAGTAAACTACATCACCCTTCCCCATATTAGACAGTATTTTGCTTGACTCTGCCTCTGCAAATTCAATCAATACCTTTTGGAGGGAATATATTCCTTCACTGTCTCTACCTCTTAAAATCATTTCAGACCCAGCTCAAATTTCTACCTAGTTTATGAAACCTTCCTTGATCCTTCTAGTCAATTGGTCAATTAACATTCACTTACAAAGCACCTACTCTGTGCCAGGCAGAAAAAAATTCTCCTTAAAAACCATAAAGTACTTTTTGACATTTTCTTTCGTGTGCATCTATCATATTACACTTCATATTGTTGTTGTTTGTATATATCTTGTCTCCCCCATAAAAGATTGTGTCTTATTTGTCTTTGTACCTGTTCTAACTCTGTACAATGTCTAACTCTTAATAGGTACCTCATAAACTTTTGTTAAACATGGTTTCATTTAAGAAGTTGGTACGGGCTGGCAAGGTGGCGCAGTGAATAGAGCACTGGCCCTGGAGTCAGGAGGACCTGAGTTCATATCCGGCCTCAGACACTTGACACACTTACTTGCTGTGTGACCTTGGGCAAGTCAACCCCAATTGCCTTGCATTCCCCTCTCCAAAAAGAAAAAAAAAGAAGTTGGTAACTGTGGTAGAGAGAAGTTTCTTGGATATGAAATGAAGTCCCCCTTAAGCCTCTGCCTACTTCTTCCTAATTCACCACATAGTAGACTTCAGAAACTTTTGAAAGCAGTAGCTGAGACTCTACAGCATGCCCTTGACTTTGCCCCCACTCCCCCTCCCCCCAAACATAGGCCTACAATATTGTGGCAGTGTTGAATTTCTCATGTGCTATAGAATGAAAGAGAGCTTGGCCTTTTCCCCCAATCTCAGTCCTGATTGAAAGACGAGTGAGCCCACTAACTACAATCTCCCACAGCTTTTCCAATCCCACAATGTGAGGACAGGGTAATAATGTCCAATTTGACACACTTCAGATCCATTAGTAGCAATTACCTTTCCCGAGGTGTTTTGAGTTAGTTTTAGCATGGCATTCTTGTAGTTGGTGGATAATGACGGTAATAATGTATACAACATTTTCAAGTCGCTGTTTTTAGCTACAATAACACCATTAGTAGGTCTATTTAACAGATGTATTTCATGCTAAAAGTTAAGGTTTCCAAACGTGGATTGGCTTTTCTTTCCCCTCCCCCCCTTCCCATCTACTTTGGATCCTGTTTCATGCAATGGAGATTTTTTACTCTAGAGATTCAAAGATGTTTTTCTTAATCTAGGTCTTGTTTTTGAACCAGTCAGTTTGGTGAAAGACTGCTTTGATCCATAGGTGTTACTTTTTAGCAAAATCAGTATGGATGGTGGTAGGGCAGGTGGACATTTGGCTTGGGCTTCAAGCTTAAATGGGGCCTCAAATTTAGTGAGTAAAGAAAAAGTGTATGATTTGGTGGCAGGAGACCTGGGTTCAAATACCGGCTCTGTCCCTTGTTACCTGTGTGACCGTGGGCAAATTACTTACCTTCTTTAGGTCTCAGTTTTCTCATCTATTGCTTGAAAGGGTTGAACTGCAGAGTGATCCTGTAACAGTTACCTTTCAACAAATTAAGATAATAATAAGAATAAAGTTGAATAAGGGATAAGAAACAAGCTGGAAGCCCAGAGAAAGGAATAATTAAATGGTATTTCCAGACATTGTTTTAACTGTGGAATTGTATGACAACTTGACCTCTCTCAATAATTAGTATATTTGTACAGAAAAAATGCTCAAAAACATTTATTAAATAAAAAATGTTCTAGATGTCTTATTTTGTGGGATGTCTGTATGTAGCCTCTTTCAGAAACATAATGAAATAGGATGACTCTTCCACTGGCCACATTTTACTCTCAAAGGTAAGTTTTGTTGCCTTTGTATATTATTCATTTTGTTTTGTTCAACTTTAAGTTTTGGCTGCATCTCTCTGTTTTCAGCCCCTTTTACCGTCCTGTCTGTGCCCTTTTCCTCCCTTTGAGATCTTCTATCTGAGATTACTTTCACACACACACACACACACACACACACTTATTTTCTTATATATGTGTATGTATATAAGAATATGTGTTTATATGTATATTTATGTATGTGTATATATAATACATATATACATACATATATGTATACATACACATATAGTTTGTCCACAGTTACTTGTGTGGTTTATCCCATTATAATGTGAGTTTCTTCAGGACAGGAATTTTTTTTTCACTTTTTTTTGCATTACCAACACTTAGCTTAGTACCTGGCACATAGCAAGTCCTTAACTTGTTGACTGACTGACTGACACTGGATAGTGGTCCCTAGATGCCCAGTATTCTCATGCTGTCTAAAATTCACGTCTGTCCTCTCCTGGAATATTCCTGGAAAATTACTTTTGGCTTAGAATCACATTTTCTCTCTTAATGTGAGACTCCTTTTTTTCTGATCCTTTTTGGGGGACTGACTTGATAACCTCAAATAAACTACTTTATGCTAAATTATTAATGTCCAGTAATGGCTTAATGCATTTCTCCTCCCAGGAGTTTTTATATTTAGATGAAGATTCATAGAGATTTAAAAGATGAAATCTTTCTAAGAGGTAATTCAGGAACCATGACATGATAGAAGATATGTTGGAATAAAAGGGAATTTTATTTCTCTCAAATCACAGTCTGGCCCTGGTTGTTGGAGAAGGAAGTCTATTTTTCTAATTGATTGCTCTGATAAAAATTTTGGTTGTGGAAGTGGGAGAGAGGGAAACTATTGTGTCAAATGATGATAAAGTGAAAGTTTCAGTTAGCTAAGCTCTGCCTGGTTCATCCTCCTTATTAATAATAACTGAAATTAATGTAAAACTTTTGGATTTACAAAATTCTTTATGTACATTTTTAAATTTAAGGCACTGAAGTATAATGGATAGAGGGCTGACCTTGAAGCTGATCAGGATCACCTGGTTTCAAGTCCTGCCCTATGGCCCATGCAATCCAACCTTCTTTCCTCCTTTTCAACTCTGGGTCCAACTGACTGCCTGTACCTTGTACATTGTTTATCTGTAGATTGTCTGTCTCAGATATACATAATTCTGGACAAACTTTAGTCTGTCTCAGATATACATAATGCTGGACAAACTTTATAGGGTATCTGTTAAGATTCATTCTAGAATCTGAGCAACAGACTTTCTTCTATTTGTTCTCTCTGGGGTGGATGGGCAGGTCAGACTCCTTTGAGAAATTATAGATCTTCCAGGAAGGTCTACAGTATGGTGAAGTCCTTCAGTTGCTCTTCTTTGTGGGTAACATTATGCCAAGTACATTGAGCCCTATTGTTACCCTACTAAGTGCATTGAATCTAATATCACCCTACAAAGCCTCAAAGGAACAACAGATTCTGAGGAAGCATTGAAAGGAGCAATGGAAATATTGGGCTTATGAGTGATAGGATGTGATTCCTGACATGTGAAATGCTCTGAGTTAAGAGAAGTAGTGTAGCATGGCATGGAGGCTTATTCATTTTCTATGTATAGCCTCAGAGTGGGCACTATAGAATAGGTAGGATTCCAGAAGAGTCCATTCTAAATGGCACTCTCCTTTCCAAGAGAATGTAGTTGCTGATAAAATTGCAGCTCTGTACAGGAAACTGAGGGGCTTTCCCCCCACTCTGCCCTGGGATGACTCACTTGACCTCTGCCTGTATATGTTTCCATTGAGAAAGGGGACAATGGTATATCTTCAAAACAGGCAAAGTATAATTACTGTTAGAGCCCAGTAATTCAACCAGGAAAATGAGTGAATTCAGTAAGTACATGTTCTATTCTCTGCTTTCAATCATAATGATTTAGAATAGAGAGACAGAATGGTGAGCTACCCAGGGGAAAACTTAATTTTTCTGCTTGTGTTTAAGGGAAAATTGTGATGATTTTCAAATAGAAAATCTCCTGTCTTCAACACTTCTAACACCAGGTAGGTTACTTATTTATTTTTGTTGTTGTTGTCCTACTTGGATGAAGAAACATGAAATCTTTTTTCCAGGAAATTGAGCATCTCTGGATTTGTTGCCTTCTTTATATGCTGCAGAAGATGATTCCTTATATTTCTAAGACCACTTTCATGCAGACTTTAGCTCAAATACTATACAGAGGGAGGCATGTTATAGGAAAAATGACCTAGAAATGAGATTTGAGTTAGGATTATATAGAAAATCCAGAGATTAAGCTCTAATACAAAACAGTAATTAAGAGAGTTTGCTACTGATTAAAAACTGTACAGGTTAATCAATGGAACAGATTGGGTATACCACATATAGAAGCAAGAAAGCAGAGTAGCTAGTGTTCAGTAAATCCAAAGACACTAGTTATTAGAGTAAGGACTCATTTGACAAAAACTTCTGAGAAAACTAGAAAGCAATTTGGCAGAAATTGTGTATAGACAAACATCTTGCACCATATACCAAAATAAATTCCAAGTGAATACATGACAGATATAACCTGTGACATAATAAGCAAATTAAATGAGCAAGAAAAAAATTATCTTTCTGATTTTTATTGGTAAAGGAAGAATTCATGACTAAATAAGTCATGGAGAGGATCACAGAAAATAAGATAGACATTTTCAGTTATATCAAGCTGAAAGGTTTTTGCATAAAAAATCTAATGTAGTTAGAATTAGGAGGGAATCAGATAACCAGGGGAAAAAAAGTCTTTGCATTAAGTTTTTATGAGAAAGGTCTCGTATCTAAGATATTAAAAGAATTTATTCAAATTTGTAAGCCTGAGAACCATCCTCCAGCCGATAGCTGACAAAGGATATGGACAGACAACTTTCAAAGGAAGAAATTCAAGCTATCAATAACCATATGAAAAAAAGCTCAAAACCAGTAATAGAGAAATGAAAGTTAAAATAGCTCTGAGGTTCCACTTCATACCCATAAGATGGGGAAAGATGATAAAAAAGGAAAACAAACAATGTTAGAGGGACTATGGAGAGACAGACACACTAATATATTGTTGGAAAAGCTATGAATTGGTCCAATCATTCCAGAAATTAATTTGGAGCTACGCACCCAAAGTTATCAAACTCTGTATGCCCTTTCACCTCTGATTATATCACTACTAGGCCTAAATTCCTAAGAGATTAAAGAAAGATGAAAAAAGACATATATGTATATATATGTGTACATATATATGTATATATATGTGCCTATATACACATACCTCTCTCTCCATATATATATATATATGTATAAAATTCATAGTTGCTCTTTTCATTGCAAAAAAAAAAATTGAAACCAAGGTGGTATCCATCTACTGGGTCATGAAGAAACTGAGTATATGAGAAATGGCAAAATGGACAGTTTCAGAGAAAACTGGGAAGACTTCTATGGTCAGATGCAGAGTGAAGTAAGTAGAACTTAAACAATTTACACAATGACAACAACATTATAGGGAAAAAACAACTTTAAAACCCTGATTAATTCAATGATAATCCATAACTCATTTGTACTGAATCATACCACCTACCACCACCAGAGAGTTAATTGACTTAAAATTCGTAATGAAACCTATTTGGACATGGTCAATGTTATAATTTGTTTTTGCTGGAGTATGTATTTAATGTAAAGGTTTAAAAAATTATTCTATGGAGGGGATGGGGTATGAAATAATATATGCTTGTAAGAACAATTTATAAATAAAAAATAAATGCATTAAGTAGTCTAGAAACTCCTGGGAAGCTATCAGGCATATCTTTATATATCTTTGACATGCTGACATTGTTTGCTTTTGAGATTATGAGATTAATTTGAATTTCTTTATTTTTCTGTTGGTCTAAGAAAGAGAAGTTAGTGATTTAGTTTTGAATACAATCTGGACACCCCTAACCCTACCTTCTAATCAGGATGCTTCCTGATTATCTGAAAACATGCTTCAAACTTTATAATGGACCAAAAAATGATTCAGAGAATCTAGGTAAGAATATAAAAGAGGGGGAGGAATATTAGAGGGAAATGGACAGGAAATAACTCTCTTGGTGGGTATGGGGAAAGGGGAGAGTAGGGTTGACCTGGGGTCCTGGTTTGGAGAGAATCATGGGTTAAGCTAAACCGGGAAAAAAATTAGCTTAGAAATCTTAGTCTTTGTCCATCCTAGGACAAGTTTCTTTTCTTTTATATGCTAATTGTATGATATCTTTCTTCTATATGTATTTATAATGAACTTTCTATGGTATGTTATTAATGAATTTGTATATTGTATTTTGTAAACTCTGTAATAACATTTGTAACTCTGTATTTTGTAAACTCTAAACTTTTAAGAAAAGACCTGAGAGTGTAATGTTATCTCCATAAGAAAGTAGAATAAGGTGTTAATAATATAGGAGGAAGGGGCACTCTGGCATGAGGAAAGGAAGGAATGAAGAAAAATGAGAGTCCAATAAATAAATATGATACTTTGAAGCAAGTAAGAAGGACTGAGGTGAGAATTTTCAGCTATAAAGGGAATCCTGTTTCCATGGTATCTAAGGAGTTGTACCTCTTCATTTTAATATTATTAATTGATTCATTGACTAACCTTTGCCTTGCCCCATTTTCCAAGGGGATCTTGGAAGAAGTTGCTCCTTTCCATAGTCAAAGATTCAAATACAATCAGCTCTCAATTATCCACATGTGGATCATTAAACCTTGATCCTTACCTATGACTAATTAAAAATCCTAGTTAAATCTCCTCCACATTTATCTCTTCTCTTGCTCTCCCCATGTCTCTACATATAGATACATACATGCATGTATCTCAAGAGCAATCCATACTGAACCTGAGATAGTGAAGGACTTAGTAGTTCTTAAGTTGCATGGTATGGAACCTGTCTATATATCACAATAACAGTATTATCATGAGGTGCCAGTTTTTGAGGTATATCTGTATTTTCTCAATCAACCCTTCACTTGTATGAATAATGATGATAGAGATAACAACAATAAGTGAAGTTTATGTTGTGCTTTAAGATTTGCAAAGCTCTAAACATGCCTTATTTCATGTAAGTCTCACAAGAACAGTACAAGATAGGTCACTGGTATCCCTATTTTATGGATGAATGAAATGAAGCTATGATTTCATCTATAACAAAACAGAGTAAATGTGATAAAATGGATTGAGTGCTGGAATTGGAGTCAAGAAAGAACTAATTTTGAATGCTCTCTCTGACACTTAAAAGCTGTGGGTCTCTAAGCAAGTCTCTTCATCTGTCTTAGCTGAAGTTTTCTCATCTGTAAAATGGAGATACTAAAACTTGGAGTGCCTACTTGAATGATGATGTGAAGTTCCAATGGGAATACTTGTAAAAGGCTTTGGAAAACAATGCTTAAAAACCAATGATGACAACATGAAAACAAACAAACAAAACTTCTTGAGATCTTGTAGTTTTGGGCACTCTCTCCAGGACTATAGATGGCAAACCCATTGATGACTAAGCCTGCCATCCTGTGTGAGTGAGTCTTGTCCATATCCCTTCTTAAATCTGCCAAATGAGGTTTACCCAGTGAGTGGGGGGCATCTCACAAAGGGTCACATTTGTAACACTAATATTCTTCTAGTGACATTGTAGGGTTTCAAGGTAACAGTTTCTGAATAATTGAAGTTGATCACCAAAAAGGAAAAGAGAAAGGCACATGGTAGATGTGGATGGACTTTGATACATTACTAGGAAAGAATTACATGGACTTTGAGCATAAAGGATGTGATCTGAGAAATAAGTGACTGGAAAAAACAAGATGAGCTTGTCAAATGTAAAAGTTATAGACTGTATTAAGTGTTCTGTTGGTGTGCATGGGACGTTAAAAGAAGTTGAGGATGAAAATCTATATATGTATATATGCTTAAGTGTATGTTCAGGTATGTGTAGATATGTATTTATGATATACACACATAGATCTTTAGCAGCTTAAAACTGTACTAAGACTTTTGGAATACTACACATGTATATGTATACACACCCATATCCACATATATGTATGTGTATATACATATGTATACACACATAAAATATATTTATGTGTAGTGAGACAGAGTTTGTCATCATTATTATCTATAAGACAATTGTCATTATTGATATTACTATTACTACTACTACTGCTATTACTATGATAGAGTCATTTTTGGTGATTTAAGACTCTTAAGACTCTCAGATGAAGGAAACAGAAGCATTTTATCCATGAAGAATATCAACTTCAATATTAGTCTGTTGTGGCAACTCTAAATGTTTGGATAAAACTAAGCTATTGCACACAGCATAAGTGAACCTCTCTCTTTTTTCCTTTTAAAATGTATCACTTCCTTCCTTGCTGGTGGTAAGATGCTTTGCCTCCTAGCTTATATTTTTTTTTTGGTCACCTGATCCTTCTATATAAGTCAAGAGTCCCAGAGCATTAATTTTCTACAACCACATGGTATCTTTAAATCTGTATTTTCCTGATTGTTATGGGTATTACAAGATTCAATTAATTTATATTCTGCATGAAATGTAATTAAATCCCGAGATAATACAGCAGGGAAATGAATAGCAAAAGGCCCTTCCTTGCCGAGATAACATCCAGTTTTGAGAGAGCAGTGTCATTAACTGGATTGAAATGTATCTCATTTAACTTTATGAAATGGCCAAGTTTTCCAACCAATCTCTGTGCCCCACAAGCCACATTCCCTCCTTGTGGCTCAGGAAGGTGATTCTGGGGATGCTTCTGGGATGGACATAAGGGAGCCATGCTGGTGTCATCTTCAGAACCTGGGAAGATAAGTCATGGCACATTTGCTCACTCAGCAAAGAGCTCAGAAAAGCTGAAGACCTTGCTGCTGCTGAGTGGAGCCCAATGCCTTCACTTGGTTACCTAAGGGAATCCACTTACGGCTCTATTACAGAGTAAATGAGGAGAGTGATTCAGTCAGGTATATTTATCATGAGGAGAACTGAAGATAATTAATACACTGCATTGAATGCAAATTGCACCCACAGCACTTATCTCATTTTCAATTAGCACAAATGTTACTGCACTGCAGGCTTGTTATGGTTTTACCAGGGGCTGGGTAATTAATTTCTGTGCGCTACATATCAGACACCTGATAATGCCGTTTATTAATAAATGTCACCCCAGGTATCGGTTTGTTAGAAGAGGTAAATAAATGGAATGCGCCCGTTGTCTGCCCTGTGCAAATCTATTTTTACACCTCGCTGAATCTTTTCACTTGTTTGTTTATTGACTAGAGCGCCAACTGAGATTACAATTGCAAACAAAGGAACATCACCAACATTAATGTGGAGCTCAAAGGGGATTCCTTCTCCTTCTTCCTCAGGGAGAAGCAGGCAGCAGGTATCTTCACTGCAAAGGATGTTTCTAATTCCTCCAGCCTGTTGCTTCCAAGGGGAGAGATATTGGTCATTAGTGGAGATGGGTCTTGCTCCTGTCTTGTCCCTTCGTGCTCCTTGCTCCCACTTTTGGTCTGTCGTTCTTAAACTTTTCGGTCTGCTTTCTCCTGATCACTTTGGTGGATGAGAGATATCCTGCAGGCGCCTCAAACTCAACATACTCCAAGCCCCAGATCTTTTCTTCCAAACCCCGCCTTTTCTATTGTTATCGAGGGTACCATCATCTTCCCAGTCAACTGGTGGCAGACTTAGTGTCATCCTTAGCTTCTCACTCACGATCATCACACACATACGACTTAATGCCAAATCTTTTTCAATTCTTCTTTTACAATATTACTTCTAGATGACATAGCTCCATTTTCATGGGCACTGTTCTTGTTTGATTCTCATCACTTCATGCCTGTACTATTGCAGTAACCTTCTGGTTGGCCTCACTGCCTCCAGTTCCTACCCATCCTAATCCAGCCTCCATTCAGCTGCCACACTGGTTTTTTAGAAAGAAGAGATCTGGCCACATCCCCTTCTTATTCAGTGAACTCCACCATCTTCCTATTATCTCCAGGATCAGCTATAGAGTCTTCTGTTTGGCATTTAAAACACTTCATAGCCTGACCTCTTTCTTCCTCTTTGTGTAGCTCATGTGCTGCAGTTACCCTTCCAACCCTCCACTGGCATTGGCAGGCTGGATTCCCAGAGGGTGACAATTGCAACCCCTCAGGACTTTTCAAGTTCTTTGATAATCATCCCCTTTCAACTATACTTTACTCCCCTCCTTCCAACCTAAGATTCAGCATTGCTGGGATGTTTGTCGTTCCTTGAACATGGCACTTTGCCTTGTGATTTTGCCCTGGCTCTTCTCTGGACCTGGTATGCTCTGCCTCTCACCTCTGGCTCCTAGCTTTCCCAGTTACCTACAAGAGTCACCTAAAATCCTACCTTCTTTATGAGGCCTTTCCTTCTCCCCACCATAACCCCCCCACAGCTGCTAATGCCTTTCCCTCTCTGCCTTCCATATATATGATTATATCTTGTATATATCTAGTTATTCACATGTTGTCATCCCCATTAAGTCATAAGCTTTCGGAGGATAGGGCTATTTTCCCTTTTCTCTGTATCCCCAGTGCTTAGCACAGTTCCTATCACATGGCAAATACTTAATAAATGTTTGTTGACTGACTTACAGACTGACTAAGAACCCCCTACACCTTTGAGTCCCCTATTTTACGTGCTTGTCATTCATTGCCCCTTCTTGCCTTAGTCTTCCCATTCTTCCCTTGTGCTCTTTTGACTCACTTCCTAACTCTAGCTGTTTGATAACTAGATTGCTATCTACATCTTATTATCCTCTGAGAGGAACTGACAAGGAGAAGGAGAATATAAACTTTTGGAAGCTTTGTACCTCCAGTGTCCAGGAACATAGGAGGGGCATAGTGTATATTTATTGATTGATTAGTTCTTATCTAAGCAGTTGGAGGGTGACAGACATTCTGCTAAATGGTTTAATTCGATTGTGCCTGACCCTATTTGGAGTTTTCTTGGCAAAGACACTGAGGTGGTTTGTCATTTCCTTCTCCACTTCATTTTACAGAAGAAGAAACTGAGGAAAACAGGGTTATGTGACACATGGCTGATAAGTGTCTGAGGCCAGATTTGAATCCATGAAGATGAGTCTTCCTGACACCAGGCTTAGAAATCTATTCACTGCTCCTGCTAAATGGACTTAGTATGTTAAAGGAGAGTTTTCAGCAGTTAAGTTCTTGGAGTAAGCCGTTTCCTCTCTTTCCATTAAGGATTTTGCTCTAACACAGGCTTATTCCACCCTGGTATTTTGAAGCTGCCAAAAGACTCATTTGGAAGACTTTTGTGGAATCAGATTTGAAAACACAGGTCCAAGTTGAGAAAGTATTATTTACACCCTTTTTTTCTTTTTAAAGGATGGATACATTTATTTGGACACAATGATTATTTCTCAATGTTCCCCTAGCCCGCCTGCAATGGTACCTTCCCATTAAAAATAACCTTAAGCAAATCTATTTAATAAAATAATTTGAGTAATTGCACATGTAATTCTCTGCTCTTACACATGAATATTTCTTAATGAAAAAGAAGTGTGTTTTAACCTAGTCGCAGTATCATATTTATATGATCATAGATTGAGAACTGAAAGGGTCCTCAGAACCATTCAATTCTACCCCCTCATTTTATAGATGAGGAAACATGGGCCTATAGAGGTTAAGTGACCTGCCCAAGGTCATTTACGTTCTTACTGACAGAAGACATTTGAACCTAGGCCCTCTGACTCCAGACTTTGTGTTCTTTCCACTTTACTAAACTTCCTCCCCAGATTCAAGGATACCCATTGTTTTCTTTTGTCTTTTAGTGTTACTTTTATTTACATAATTGAACTAGTTGATATAGTTTTCTTCCAGCTCTGCTTTTCTGGCTTTGAATCAGTTCATACTAGTTTTCCCATACTTCTCTGAATTCTTCATATTAATCAGTCCATATGGTACCATTGTAAACCATTATATTTCTATGGCTCATTTTTTTAAACCCTCCCTCAATTATTGAACATATAATTAGATTTCAGCTTTTTATTATTATAAACAGTGTTGTTGTGAATATTTGGGTACACATGGGAACTTTTTGTTATTCATCTCCTTGGAGTATAAATCAAATTATGGAGTCACTAGACCAAAAGGTACAAACTGTTTAGTAAGCCAAAATTCCAAATTATTTTACTGAATGTTAGAAACAATCCACAACTACAATAACCATGTTTTAATGTGACTGTCTTTCTACAGCCCCTCCTACATCAGGACTATTCTTTATCATTCTTTGCCTCCACAAAGCCCAATTCTGATGCCTCATCATGGTATGGAGGTGCCCAGGGGTCTTGAAGGTTAGTTATATGAATGGAATATAAGATCTGGCAGATTCTAGAATTTTAGACACATTTCATTTATGATCTCAATAACAGACCATATATGATTTCTAAGGATCAGCCAAACAAAATATGAAGAAACTTATTACCAATATTGATTGATCACTTGGTAATGAACCCATGAAACAAAGAAAAATTTAGAATGACCCTTAGTCCTGCATGACCCTCCTCTACATATGCAATGAGGGTCAAAACCTGGCAGAAAAGGGAATAGTAGGTGTTAAGATGCAGTTTTTAGACCATCCACAAACATGAACTTAGCTGTTGATATTCTAAATATGAGATCCTTGTCCAATGAACATGAAGTGGACATGCTACTGGAAGAACTAAATAGCATCACTCTTATCATTCTCATTTTTTTTTTTGCTTTTTGGAGGGAGGAGGGCAGGGCAATTGGGGTTAAGTGACTTGCCCAAGGTCACATGGCTAGTAAGTATTAAGTGTCTGAGACTGGATTTGAACTCAGGTCCTCCTGACTCCAGGGCCGGTGCTCTATTCACTGCGTCACCCACCTGCCCCATCATTCTCATTTTAAATCAAGATGAAGACAAAAAAAGTTGCAACTTAATGGAAGGATGGCTCACTAGAATCTCTTGGGGAAACAAAGAAAGAGAAGTTGGAGTTGATTATATCATGTCTGAAGGCATCAGGAAACATTTCATGTGGAATTTGATCATCTCATATTACAATGCTCATGGAAACTACTTGCAGAAAAGACCACTATGAAAACAATTGTCAGACAATCACAATTCTTTATTAAGTACCTGCTATGTACTAGCCATAGGGCAAAGCATGAGGGTATACAAGTACAAAGAATGAAACAATTCCTATTTGCAAAGAGTTTATATTTAAGTGGAGCAGATAAGAGGTACACCTACCTTAAGGAAGCCAGGGAATCTAATTGCTGGAGATGATGATGAGAATTTGAGACTTGGGGGGATAGCCAGTGAAACTTCATGGAGTTAGGGGATAATGTGTCTTATGTAAGGAACAGGAAGGAAGCCAGTGTCACTGGATTGCAGAATACATGGAGAAGAATGGAATGATAGGACGGGGTCTGGTAATTGAAGGACTTTAAAATACAGAGGGTGCCATATTTAATTTTGGGAGTGATAGGAAGCCACTGGAGTTTATAGAATGAGGGTGAGGAAGCATGGCATGGCCACATCTGTGCTTTAAAAGGAAGATCACATTGATAATTGAGTACAGTATGAATTGGAGTGGGGGAAGACTTGAGGTAGGAAGACCAACCAACAAACTGTTGTGATAGATCAACCATGAGCTAAGGAGGGCATGCAAATAGAGTGGTAGGGGAGGAAGAGGCATACACAAAAGTGGAATCAACAGGACTTGGTGACAGGTTGAATATGGGGTATGAGAGAGAGTAAAGAGTCAAGGATGGGAGTCTGAGGGACTGGGAGGATGGTGGTGCCTTTGATAGTAATAGAGAAGCTAGGAAAAGGGCAGAGTTCAGGGGAAAAGATAAGTTTAGTTTTGTATGTATTGAATTTAAAATATTTATGGAGCATTGAGTTTAAGATGTCCAGTAGGCAGTTGGAAATAGAGATATGAGGCTGGAGGACAGGAGAAAGTTGAGGATTAGCTAAACAGACCTTGGAATCATCATTGTAGAGTTGATAATTGAATCCATGGGAGCTGATAAGATCACAAAGCATAATAAGAACTAGCATCTATAGAACTTTTAAGACTTATGAAGTGCCTTAAAATTATTTCATTTAATCTTCACAACAGCCCTATACTGTAGGTGCTATTTTACAGATGAGGAAACATGCTGTGATATTATGTGACTTGCCAAGGGCCACACAGCTAGGAAGTATCTGAGGTAGGTTTTAAACTCAGGTTTTCCTGATTCCCAGTCTAGTACTCTGTCCACTATACCACCTAGATGTCTTTTGCCATGTCTTTCCCACATCTTCCACAGAAGCTGAAAGTAGGACATGTTTCATGCTTCATGTGATATTTATAATCAGGTAAGGTTTTTACTCTGTTTTTCTATCTTCCAAAGAATCTTGAATAATTTTGATTTAATATGGGAGATATCTTATTGGAAGACAACTTTTAAGATAATATTTTGCTTTACCAAATCAAATGCTTTCCGATAATAAACCATCAATAATCACAGTGGGATCTTGTATTTTTCTGTACCTTTTAGTCAACTGTATGATGATAAATATTCAGTCTACTGTGCAATATTGATTGCAAAAGCCTACCTAGGCTGTTCCCTACTAATATCACTATTGAAGATGCTCTTGATGTGTGAGCCTTCGATGAATCTCACAAAAATTTTATATAGATGGGAAAATAGGCATACGGGTTGATAGTTATTGATGTCTTCTCAGTTGGCTTTTCCAGTTCTTATTGTCTGAGATTCCTTTCAATTTATTTAGTCTCTTCACTTCCTTCAAATACTATATGAATTGATCTAATGTCCACATAATTGCATCTCCTGACAGATCTTCTTTATGATGGTCAAATTTCACTATTTTTCTGTCTTTATTCTCTTTTGTACTATTTTTACCTCCTTTAAAATATATATCTAGTATTGGGTTGACCTCAAACCCATCTGTGAGTTAGGGGAGTGTCTACCTCAAGCATGTAAAGACTATGTCTGGGGGAATGGGAGGCTGAAAACAATTTGTTTCAATGGCCATGAAGGTGACTGAAGCAGGTGCTGTGGAGCTTTGGTCAGACATCAAAGACACCAAGGTCATCTACTACATCCTAGGCCTTCACCAGTCATCTTGACTTTTGTCTTATCACTGGACTTCAATGACTCAGAAAGAGAGAGTGAGGCTGATGACTTTGTGCAACTCTTCCTCACTTAAATCCAACATATATAGATCATCCTGGGATGTCATTGGTCCTTTTTAAAAATGGACAAAAAACAATTTGATGCTGGAAAGAGTTAATATTTGCAGATCTATTCCATTTTTCTTCTGTTTGTTGTCTTCTCCCTTACATGTCCTTGGAAGGACTTCCCTTAGATGGGTATCTCACTGACCTTTCCTTAAACTGCCTTTATCTTTTGGTGCTTCTCTCTTAATGAGGTGATGCTACTGTATGTAACCGTCCTAAGTCTACCTCTGTGAGACTTCACAAATCCATTTGTATTATACACTAGTGTTGTCCTTGGTAGTCATCTCTCTCTCGTACAAGTAAGTCAAGGATTACATTAAAGTGTTTATTTAAAGTTCTTTTGATCTCTTTGTTAGAACAATTAATTTACATTGATTAAACTTCTACATTCTGTGTTATTGTCTATGCTGATGGACAATTCAATTCATTTCTCATTTTTCCCTATCAATAATTTGTTTGAATAGGCTGTGATTGAGTCATTTAAATTTTAAGTCATATCTTTTTAAAAAAAATTAGATTCTTTTCCCCTCAGATTTGTTATAATTCTGTCTTTACTCTAAGAAGTCAGTAGTCTGATTGCTCAGTTCATTCAGGAATGACTTTCCCATCAGTAACATCCTTTCCTATATATAAAGTATAATCATTTTCATTTTCTGTGAAATTGGTGGCTATCATGTCTGAGACCTTCAGATTCTTTCCTCAAAGAAAACATTTACTACACGTAAATGAGAAGCTTCTGAATAGTTTAAAGTCACTTGTTTCTTTTTTACTATACCTGGATATTTTTTTCAAAATATTTTTGTTGACCTTGCTTAGTCTCATCTTTGTATTGATGTCAGTGAAGAACAAATTGTATCTTAAATTTGGAGTGTCTTATTGAGTTCTTCATGAAATTCTGTACTTTAGTCTCGGCAAAAGATGTTTGTATAAAAGATGTGATTATTTTCATGGTAGTCTTTTCTACAAATAGTTAACATGAGCATTGCTGCATGAGATGGCCTCATGAAATGTTGGCTCTTGTAGCCTTTGACACATGATAAGACAGCTCCACCAATACACACAGAAGGGGCCTTGGGTTCTGAAAGATACAAGGTTGGTTACTGGGGCTCCAGGTCAATAGTTAATTATTCAGTGAACCAGCATTTATCAGGCGCTTACTTTTTACCAGGGAATATGGCTAAATTTTGGGGATACAAAAAAGGTAAAAACTATGATGATTATTACCCGTATTTTACAGATAAGGAAACAGCTTCAGAGAGGTTAAATTACTTGTCCATGGTCACATAACCAACAAAAGTTAGAGGAAAGATTTGAACCAAAGACCCTAAGTTGAGGACACTATCCTTTACTTCTGTGCTGTCTCTTTAGTATCCCAGACAAATTGTCTTTGAGCTTTTACTTGAAAATCCCTAGTTTTGGGGAACTCATTACTTCCACAGGTAGCCCATTACAGTGTTACTTGGTTGGTTTTCCTTTTATTGATTTCAAACCCTTTTCTCTGTCTCCTCTCTAATGGTTCTAGTCTTCCCAAGCAGAATAAATCTAATATATCATTCCCTTCAAATATTAGAAGATCAGAGGATGGCCTCTTTTCTGGCAATTAATACATTCACTTCCTTCAACTTATCTTTATATGACATGGTTTCAAGTCCAAATTCTGGTCCTCTCCTTTGGACGTGCTGTAGCTTATCATTTTCCTTATTAAAATGTAATGCCTAGAGAGATTACACTATGACCTCTATGGTCCTTTTTTTTTTTTTTTTTTTTGCTTTTTGGAGGGGTGGAGGTAGGGCAATTGGGGTTAAGTGACTTGCCCAAGGTCACAGGCTAGTTTTGTGTTAAGTGTCTGAGGCTGAATTTGAACTCAGGTCCTCCTGACTCCAGGGCTGGTGCTCTATTCACTGTGCCACCTAGCTGTCCCTCTATGGTCCTTTCTGATTCTAATACTCTGAGCTCTGAAGGTTAATCCACACACCCTTTCCCATTTCTATGCTTTTGTGAGGGCTCTCTCTCCATATATGAAATGCTTTTCCTCCTTGCCTCTTCCTCTTAGAATACCAGTTTCCTTCAAAGTTCAGCTCAACCACTACCTAATATATGAAGACTCTCTTGATCTTTCCATCACCCAATGCCTTCCATGTCAAAATCATCTCACATCAGTGCATTTATTTTATGTATACTTTAAAATTTTATGTATACTTATATACTTATATGTTGATTCTTCTGCTAAAATGTAAACTTCCTGAGTTTATAAGGTTTTGTAAATTTACAAGTCCTTATAAGGACTGTCTCCTTTTTTGCCTTTCTATCTGTCCCCAATCCCTAGCATACAGTAGTGCCTGGCACATAGTTTTTACTTAATAAATACTTGTTGATTGATTGTTGAAGGCAGGCTCCAGAAAGGGAACAATTTTGCCCAAGACTGGCTTTTCAAACCATCCCCCATCTTCTGCCCCATTGTGGGTCCAGTAAACATTAACATTGTTCTCCATGAATATAGATTTCCATTACCCTTTTGCTTTAGGGATAGATATTGGGGGCAGAGTGGCTGATTACATTTCTAGCCAATCATTTCCCATTAGCAGGGAATTGCTTTCTCTGAGCAGCAACCTTCAGCTCATTCAATTACACCCCTCTCTAGCACTTTCTCCACTGCCCTCTCCAGTTTCTAAGTGTCAAGATTGGACCTGGATTCACCAAGTAGTTTGAAACTAACAAGGGCCTTTTAGTATGATGCCAGATGACAGGTTAGAGGCACATTTAGGATCTAGGGTATTAAAAGTATCCAGGGAAGAGGCAGGAAAGTGTCATTTACCTTCCTTATCTTCTCTGTTCCATTCCCCTTGAAATTTTTTTTAAAATTTGAATATTTTATTAAAAATGACACAAAACACCAATTCTACCAACTAAAATGGCTAAGCAATACTTTATCTTTGAATTAATTTCAACACGCGAAACTCATAACAATTTTTCAGTCCCTCCTTCAAAATGCCCATCAGGATTCTTTATTTTACATTCTTTCATTCTTGCTCATTTTTCCTCTCTTCCTTAGTTGTCCTTCCTGAAATTTTAGAAATAATTCCAAGTGATTTCCAAGTCAATGGGACTTAAAAGCACTTTTAAAATTCTTCTAATAGAGAGAGGGAACAAAATAGTGCTGGCTTTCTGAAAGGGTTCAGTTGGCTTCAAGAAGGTGGTATTCCATGAGATAGGTCTTTATTCCTAGATGGGTTTCTAAGGTTCTGAAACTCAGGAAATTCCCATCACAATGGAAAGAGCACTTACTTTTGAGTCAGAAGAACTGGGTTCCAATTCTGACTCTGTCCCTTAGTGTTTATAAGACCTTGGGAAAATCATGTCTCTTCTCTGGGGCTCAGTTTTTTCACCCTGTGAAATGAGGTGGTTGGATTCATTGGCTTCTGGGATTCCTTTCAGCTCTAAATATATGATCTTAAATAAGAGTTAACTGGGCTCCAAAATGGAGGCATTCTTTGGTACAGTGGAAGGAATGATGGCATTGGAATTAAAGTACCTGGGTTCAGTTCCATCCTGAATATTTGCTACTCGGCCAATCTTTTCTTTTACCTCTGTTTTTAGGGCTAGTCCTTGCTGTTGGAATCCAGGCCCTAGCCCCCTTTGATTGAGCTGAGGGGAAGGAGGAACTTAAGGATGAATGGGAGTTGGTTAGGAGTACAGAGGATTTGTAATGGGAAGGAGCAGGATTTTACTATCCTGCTCTCATGTCCTCACCATTGACAATGTGTGAAGAAAACTGGGAAAAGACAGGTTACCTCTTCATAGGATCCCTTTTCTTCTTCATTCTGATGCCTGTGCTCCCTGGAAAAGCTCCATCCATAGTGTGACAAACACTGGGTGGCTCCAGTTCTGTTAAGGTTCGAGCTATTTTTTTCTTTAACTTCTTTGGCCATCATGCATGTTATATTCCCCCAGGCCCCGTCTATTTGTTTCTAGGGTGGCTTCCCCACTCCCTCCACCCCTCCCTTTTTCCTGTTTTGTTTTTCCTCTTCAAGGAAATGAAAGTGAATGTGGAGAAAGACAGAAAGGCAGAGAGGGAGAGATTGCAATCACCAAATGATCTGAGAATGATAAAGGAAGGTTACCTGTGTGTTTGTCAACAAGATGAAATAAATAAGAGCAAAAAAACCTGGGAGACAGCAGTCAGAGGCAATCAAATATGTATTTAATTAAAGCAAACATAAAAATAAAAGTTACATGTTGAATCAATAAACAGCACTTTTTTCTACGTGCATTTTGAACAAGACAGATCAGAATCTTGCATGATGAAGACATAATGTGTCATAATAATTAGGAACACAGACAAAAGAACAGCTAATCAGCATGCAAATGTATGCAGTTCTGGCGATTCAGATGAGGCAGATTTCTACCTCTTTTTTGCTTGATTCATCTTCATTGCTAATCATCTGAAGGCTGCCAAATGTTCACTGACACTAATGTATGATAGGTCAAGAGAGGCAGGTCTTCACCTATTACCCCCCCAAACAATATGCTTCCCTTCCCTGTTTCCTCTTCAGGATTTTCAGCAATTACTGCCAGATGCAATCAGACTCCTTGAATAGGAGCAACTGAGGCTTGTTTGTGGCTTGGATTCATTAGAATCAGGAGGCTGAAGAAAGGAATAAATTACTTAATTGCACAAAAAAGTTGCAGCCAAAGTGATGGTGAGAGAAACTGATTGTGTAGATGGGCATTAGGGCCACTCTTGGAATGGGGGATCTTAGAATAGCTGGTAGTTTGGCCTCACAGATTCAGACAGATTTGGGTGTCCTCCAAAACAGATGGCTCCACATAGCATCTATTCTTCTCTTTGTCAGGTTTTACCATTTATTTGATCTTGGTTCCTCTATGATGCTGGTTGTATTAGATGTAACACAAATATGCATTCAGATCATATCCATTTAGTCCGGCCTCTCCCAACTTTTCTTCTTCTTCTTCCCTCTCTTTCTTTATTTGGCCTTGTTCGATGAGACAATTGCATTTGAATAAAACCCTTGTCATCCAGCTCTTGAATGATCCCTCAGATGAAATGTCGAAATTGGGAATATTGAAAAAAGCCTGCTGTGGGGAGGAAGTGAGCCCTGCTACAGGGCTGATGGGGAAGGAGGGTTTATTACAATCAAAGACAGAAAAGAGTTCACTCTATGTTCTATAAGCACCTGGGTACCTTCTTTGGTTCAATCTCTTAGTTAAAAAACAAAACCGGAGACATTGTTAATGGGTGTTATTTTCATGGAAGCAAGGGAAAGAAAGAAAACTATATGGTACAGATTCTTATCAAAATGTCCCTCCTCCCCCCTCTCCCTGTATGGGGACCCCTGCTCACATATTCTCATCAAGTTCCTGGCCATGTGTTGTGCTCACGGGTGGTCTTAGAATCTCGAAGAAAGGACTTCTCTCTATGAAGTCACCCAGCAGCTGGGGGTGGGGGTTTGGAGGTGGAGAGAGGGCAATCAGGAGTTTGGAGCACAGACTGAGGAGGATGGTTGGGAAATAGAAATATTTTAAGAAAAGAATTTTAGGGGAATGAATAAGACTTTGGGAAAAATTAACTTTTCTTGTACTTTTGGAAAGGGGCATTTTGTGATTTGATTTTATCTATATTGGTTTCCCATTTTCTACCTTGCCTTTTTTCCTTTCCTCCACAAGACACAAATCAACACACACTCACACACACACACACACACACACACACACACACACACACAGAACCTCACTTGTTCCATATGGTGATGCTCACTGACTATGGTCAGAATGGGGTGTGGAATATTCTCCAAGGTCCATCCCAATTCTAAGATTCTGTGTTTTGAGGTGCCAGTGAAAAAGACTATGTTTTAAGGGTGGGATTGGTGCTGGGATTGGATGGCTGATATTTTCAGGAATTCTTTGTTTTATAAGGCAAGGACTTTGATGGCAAGGACTGTTTGGGAGAATCACTGGACATTTCATTAAGTTTTGCCCATGACTTGGGCTGGGATTATCGTAGCCTGTTCTTTGACTTCCTAGTAAACATCTAAGATATCATATATAGGGGAATAGACTGAGTAAACTAGGATGTAACAGCTCAGAGATCTGAAGCCCAGTAGATCACTTAGGTAGGGTATGATATAGTTTTTCTTTAATACTTTTTATTCTGCCATAACTTTTTATACACGTACATGTATACTAGGACCAGAATTTCAATTAGACTGTAAGCTTCTGGAGGACAGGAGCTAGACCTATGTAATTAATTGTCTTTGCCATAGCACTATATATGATCTTGTGCTAGATGTTTTTTTTTTTTTTTAAGCAATCGGGGTTAAGTAACTTGCTCAAGGTTACACGGCAGCCAGTTATTTCTGGGTGTGGTGCTGAGTATCTGAGCCCGGATTTGATCCAGGTCATCCTGACACTGGAGCCGGTGCTCTTACTCGCTGAGCCACTTGGCTGCCCCTAAGCAATTGGGGTTAAGTAACTTGCTCAAGGTTACACGGCCAGGTGTTTCTGGGTGGGTGCTAAGTGTCTGAGCCCGGGATTCGATCTCCAGGTGTTCTCAACACTGGAGCCGGTGCTCTTACTCGCTGTGCTACCTGGCTGCCCCGTGCTAGATGTTTTTGACAATGAATCATAGTTCATATTTATATGATTATGGTACCACACAAAGGGCAGCCAGGTGACACAGTGGATAGAACACTGGGCCTGGAGTCAGGAGATTTGAGTTCAAATATGACCTTAGACACTTACTATTTGTGTGACTCTGGGCTCAGTTTTCCTCAGTTTACTAATCTCTAAAATGAGCAGAAGATGGTAAAGCAAACCACTCCAGTATCTTTGCCAAGAAAATCCCAGATAGAGTCACAAAGAGTCAGTCATGACTGAAAACAACTGAGCAACAAAGATGCCACACATCCTATGTAGGGTTTTACAGAAGTGTTAAATATGGGGGTATAGGCATTATGCTACCCACAGTACCGCAGGGTGCTGCTGTACTAGATTAAAATATAATTAGGAAATATTCAACAAAACAAATAAAAATATGATAAGACATAGGTAACATTACATTTTAAAAGAAAGTCAATATGTGGCCCACAGAAATCCATATGTATGGATTAGTGCCCCCCCCCATTTCAATTTGAGTTTGACACCAATGCTTTACAATATTTTTCTCAAAGCAACTGTGTTAAGTTACTTTCTCATAGTTGCACAAATGCTAAGTGGCAAGGGTCTGACTGGACTCTAGGACTTCTCATTCAAATTCCGATGTCTTTTTATTATCTATAATTTTATTGATGAAAATTAATACCTTAGTGTGTATTTCAGGTAAGTGCTACATAATTTGTTATAGGGAATGGGAATTCACACAGATTCAGTTCAGAGACAGTGATCATCCAACATAACTTAGCCTTCTTTTCTCCCTGTAGGTTGGATAATTTTGAATTTCTCTCTCTCTCTTTTTTTTTTTTTTTTTGCCTTTTGGAAGGCAATTGGGGTTAAGCAACTTGCCCAAGGCTACACGGCTAGTTTTTTTTTTTTGTGTGGGCATTAAATGTCTGAGGCCGGAACCGAACCCTGGTCCTCCTGACTCCGGGGCTGGCGCTTTACTCACTGTACCACCTAGCCGCCCCTTGAATTTTTCTCTTATCCTGATTTTCCAGGGGCTCCACTTTTTGGTGGAGAGTGTGGGAAAGATCAGTGAATGGATGTTCTAAGGCTTCGTTGGAGGTAGGAACCCAGAAAAGACTTTCCAGATGGCATGTAGCTACCTAATCAAGATGCTGAATAGTCACTTCTTGATTGACATTTTTATATGTAAGGTTATTGATAGAGGCACCATGGTTTAGTGGCTAGGGAGCTGGTGTCAGAAGCAGGGAGACCTGGGTTTGAGACTATTTCTGACACATGCCCACCAGTGGTCCAGGTAGTCCTCTAAGACTGTAAGTTACAATCGATAGAGGGAGTTTCTTCAATGTACCCCAATGAAATGTTTTGACCTCTCCCCACCCCCCAAACCCCTCTTCCTAAGGAGAGTAATGTTTTTTCTTCATAATGGTTGGTTTTGGTGTCTTATTGTGATCAACTCTTCACTTACCTCTGCTACTTTCACATACATTGGCCTTGAAAATAATACACCTATTAGCTGATGATTAATGTGAGATCCAATGTCATTATAACCAATTCTAGAGAATTGCCTTGAGTCTTCTTCTGTAATGGAATATTACATCAGATGTTGATTAGAAAAATCCCATGTTTTCTTTTCATAGAGATTTTTCACCATATACTTTTCTAAATGGAATTTGGGTTTGGTTTCTAAACATGGTAATGACTTCTCTCTTTCCTGTAAAGTACCCAGAGTTTAAAAACTTTGCATTAGTCAAGGGGAGGGAGGAGTATCAATAAACCCTTCATATCTAAGAGGTTTTTACTGCTAGGAGGGTAGAGAAGTAGGTGACCAAAGGCTGAGGCATAGTCAAGAAAAAGGGAGAAGAAAGGAAAGGGAGGATAAAAGAAGAAAGATGAGAAAAGTGAGAGGCACTATGGTATGTGGAAATAATCCAGGGCTACATTTCAGGATACTGTAGGTTCCATGGCTAGCTCTCCCTTGTGGTAACCTTGGGCAAGTAAGGTCCTCTCTCTGCATCTCCATTTCTTCATCTATGAAACGGGAGGAACTGGACTCGATCTCTAAAGTCCCTTCTGACATTCTGCAACACATGAAAAGAGAACTTAAGGTTTGAGGTGGTGGGGAAAGTACCAAGGGACCTCAGAAATCCCTTGGTGATATTGTGCCTCAGGTTACTTCACCTTATAAATAAATATCTGTGAATGCATTAAGGTGACAGAAGGAAGCCTGATAGAGAGACAGCCTAGGGAAGTTGCTGATGTAAACTGGATCTTCTGACCCTAACTTTGTCACTTCACTTCTCAGTGACTGGGGCACCTCTCCAAGTCAATGAATGACAGAGGAGATGAATTGCAGAGAAGATGACAATCTGCTTCAGAAGAGTTTTCCTACCAGGAGCTTTCTTCACCATAAGATCACAGTTCCATTGAAGATAAAATTATTGTTATTTATTATGTATTATTGTTATCATTGTTGTTGCTGGAGAACAGCATCAATAATGGCTCCCTACACGGGAGCAGAAGGTGATATCAATCTATCCATTAGTTAATCATCTAAGAATTAATCTAAGAACATATTGTATGCCAGGCACTTTGCTAGGCATTGGGGATCCAAAGACAATGAAACAATCTCTCCTTTCAAGGCGTTCACATTACAGGAGGAAGGAAGACTCCCTTTCTTGATATTATCTTATTTAGACCTTTACACAAATTTAAAATCTATTTTCCCCTCTGAATTCCATTTATCTATCATCTGTTTGTTTGCTTGTTCATTCATCTATATCTATCTACCATCTATTTGTTGATTTGTTCAGCCATTCATTTATCTGTCATCTGTTTATTTTCTTGCTTATTCATTTATGCATTCATCTATATCTATCATCTATTCATTTATCCATCATATGTTTGTTTATTCATTTATTTATTCATATCTATCTATCTATCTATCTATCTATCTATCTATCTATCTATCTAT
>NW_027187317.1:10713438-10719745 GCF_028583685.1 Petaurus breviceps papuanus | reverse complement strand
TATCTATCTATCTATCTATCTATCTATCTATCTATCTATCTATCTATCTATCTATCTATCTATCTATCTATCTATCTCTGTCTGTCTGTCTTACTCTAGTCTCTATCCTAATCCTCCCAAATAAAAGCTTCTTGGAGTTTCTTTTTCCTATGTGCTGTGTAGACTCTTTCCTCCAAGCAGCTCAGTAAGGCAGCCCCCAAGATCACCTTGATCTCATTCCCAGTTCCTAGGGCTAACAGTTGCTAGCATTTGGGGGAGGGTGGAATGGTGGTGAAATAGGACTGGGAGGAGGGGAGGCCGGGGTAATTACTGAACAATTCACCCCACTCCAGTCATCTAGATTCTATGTGGAGCTGGCAGGAGGAAGGCAGGGGTAGCTCCCAGATCACCTAATCCTATTCAGAGACCTTATCATGAGTGCCCCAGCTCCTTGCCAAGAACTCCACTTTAGGAGAATGGCAGCCGTCTTGGAAGAGCCTCTCATCTCTGCAGGAAGCAAGGGAGGAGAATGAGCTGCAGCTAGATAGAGCCTTCTGTAGCCAGTCCAGAGGCATCTGATTATTCAGCTGATGAGGTTTTTTTTTTTTTTTGTCCAAATAGGCCCCATATCCCTTCATCAGGAACAAAGCTGAACTTTCCCATTTTCGGCTGGCTAAGATAGGGTACTCAGACCTCTCAGAAAAAAGCTCCATGGTTACCTTTCTTTCCCCATCCTTTAGATCTTTTTCTTTGTTTTTGTTCTTTGTTTCTTTCTTTTTCTTTAAGAAAGAAAAATTTCTCAGTTCTCAGTAGATGATTGTCCATCATGCTTCTGCTATTGGGGTCCTTCCAGTCGACCCACGGGTCCCCACTGGGTGTACTGTACCTAAAAGATGACCTCTCCTTGCTTTTCACTGGAGATGGCCACGGGATGGAGGTGATCTCCTCTCCAGCAAGAGAAACCTTGGCATTTCCTCAAAGGGACCTGAAGTAAGAGAGGTTCAAGGAGGGGTATTGTTTTAGATCTCTCCAGCATTCTGCTGGCCAAGTTGAAGTGTCTCTTTGTTGGACATCCATACTCAGTGCAAAGTCTTTCATAATGGATTCAATGTCTATCTTGGCTTCCTTAGCCCTATTCAATTCAACAAACATTTATTAAGTACCTACTTTGTGCAAAGTACCTTTGATCTTAGTATTTGAACTTGATGGGGATTCCTTTGTACAAGGGTTGGACCAAGTGGCCCCTGAAGTCCCTTCAAATATTCAGATTCTGTAAATTGCAAAATGGGTTGAAGGAATTGGTTCCAGTAGAATATAGAAGACAAGATAGCAGCCTTAATATTGTTGTCAGTCTGTACATAAGGTTCCCAACATTCTTCTTCTTTTATGAATCCTCTACCCTGAACTTCTTCCAGGACCTAGAAATCTTTCTTTGCTTTTCCTCCTCCTCATCCTTTCTTTCTCTCTCCCTCCTCCCCTTTCTCTCTCCTTCTCTCTTCCTCTCTCTCCCTCCTTCTTGCTCTCTCATTTCTCTCCCCCAATCCCTCTCTCTCTTTTTCTTCTCTTGCCCCCTCTCTATTTTTCTCTATCCATCATCTATCTATCTATCTATCTATCTATCTATCTATCTATCTATCTATCTATCTATCTATCTATCTATCTACAAATTTCAGTTACTAGTACTTTCTACTCTAAATTGCTTTGCATGTATCTTGTATTTTTAAACTGTGTACATGTTCTACCCCTCCCCTACTCAATAAAATATAATCTCCTTGAGTCTAAGCCTTCTTTCTTTTTGGTTATCGTATCTTCAGTGATTAGAATAATGCCTAGCCCCGGTAGGTGCCTAATGAGCAGGTCATCTCTGGCAAATCACTTAACCTGGGCCTCAGTTCCCTGATGTGTAAAATGAGAAAGTTGAACTAGGTTATGTTTAAGATCCCTTTTGGCTCTAAATAAGGTCTGGAATTTGAGGGATTGAGTTTTAATCTTGGCTCTGTCATTTAGAATTGGAATCAGTTTCTTAAATTCATCAAGTGAAAGGCTTGGTGAATCAGTGGAATTCTAGGATCTCCGCTGACTCTAAACTTATGATCCAATGAGTAAGTGCTTTTTAACCGAATAAATGAATTTAGTGATTAAGATTTACAATATAAGAGCCTCTGGAGGCTGGTAGTACAAGCATTATTTTACCCTTTTTACATATGGGAAAACTTTCAGGGGCATTGCATTCTAGCAGAAGAGGACTGACCTCTTGGAGAGGATTCTGGGAAGATGGCAGAGTAGGTTAGAAGAAAATGTCAAGTTCTAATGATTTTCCTCCACAAAAGAGATGATAGCACCTCTGGGCAAATATAAAGCGGTGAAACAAATAAGAGAAGGGGCAGAATCGAGAACAGAAAAGACCAGAAGAAAAAGAACTGAAGAAAAACCCAGGGTGAGATCTCCTCCCCTGAAGAGTGAACACCTCCAGGCTAGGGTCTGCCTTAACGACTAACAGCAAGCGGCTTAAACAAAAGGCAGAAAGCCCTGGGGTTAGTTGGTTTGAGAGGCTGTCTTAGCCCCAGCTATAAGAACTTTTGTCCCTGGGACAGTGACTAGAGTTGCGTGTCTTCAGTCCGGAAGATCTGGGGAACCTCTGCTGACAAGGAATGCCAGAACCAAATGTGCTTCAGAGAGCTGCAGGGTGAGAAGGAGCCAGTGCATGCCCAGTGAGTACAGATGCAGTGGGACAGGGATGCCACTGGCTGTGGGCACTTACAGGAGACTGGAGGTCTTGGTTTGAGTTTAAGTTCATAAGGGAGAACTGAAGAGGATCAGAGGTCAGAGGCACTATCCTCCATACCCCAGGACTAGAGGTGATAATAAACTAAATTATTAACCCCCCCCCCCAAAAAAAAAGCACAGACAAAGGAGAAAGAATCCATTCATAAAGAGCTACTATGGAAATAGAGAAGACCAGGGTTTGCCTTCAGAGGGGTGTATTGAAACAAAGAAACCTACTTCTACTCCAAAGAGTAATGTCAAATGGTCACCTGCCTCAAAAGATTTCACTGAAGAACTTGAAAAAGACTTTAAAAATCAAATGAGAGAGATGGAGGAAAAATTAAAAAGAAAAATTAAGAATGATACAAGATAAACAAGGAGATTATGACAAGAAAGTCAACCAATTAGAAAAGGAAATCCAGAATCTTAAGGAAGAAAAAAGACTCCTTGAAAATCAGAATTGGGCAAGGGGAAGCCAGCAGAGTTATAAGAGATGAAGAAATTTATATATATACATGTATAAAGAATGAAAAAATAGAAGAGAATTGAAACATCTCATAAAAAAAAAACAATGGTTCTAAGAACAGTTCAAGAAAACATAAGAATAATTGGACAACTTGAAAGTTCTAAATCTTGATATAATAATATAAGAAGTAATTAAAGAAAATTATCCTGAAGTATTAGAACAAGAGGGGAAAGTAGAAATAGAAAAAATCCACCAATCACCACCTGAAAGAGATCCTATGAGGAAAACTCACAGAAATATTATAGTTAAATTCCAAAACCCCCAGACCAAGGACATACTATTACCAGCCATAAGAAAAAAACAATTTACATGTGATACTATTGCAATTAGAATCACACAACACCTAGCTTTGGCAACAGTAAAGATCTCAGGTCTTGGAACTCTATATGGAAGAACAAAAGAACTGGGCCTCTGTAATGGGAATGTAAATTTTTAAGATCTTCCCTGCCCCTAGGCTAAAGTGCACCTGGAGCCTGGGGTGGGAGGCTTGTTTTTCAGTAGATACTTCTTGATTAGCCAGTGGGTCAATAAGGTTGCTACATTCTCTGAGCCAGGAGAAGGCTATATAAACCCTGATTTGAGGCTTTGTTTTGGGGCTCACTTTGAGAAGTGTTCTGTGATTTGATATGGATTCTGGGAAGCCGTTGTCCTGAGCCCCCCCCGGCTTTGAAAAAACCCAGATGTTGAAACCCAGATGTTGACTGGGTATGGATGTAATGGTTGGACAGTTTGAAATCTGTCTACTTGATCTGTTTCTGTCTTGATAATACTGTCTGTATATTCTGAAGTTCGGGGTGCTGACCTTTTTCCCCTGAACGAGGTAAATGATACATATCTGACTGATTAAAGTAAACTTGTTAACCCATTTTGAGTTGCTTTCCTTTATCAAAGCAGATCCAAGAACCTGTGGTGGCAGCAAACCCTGAGGACCCTTGGGGTGCTTGCTGCTACAGCCTCTGGCTGAAAATATCATACCCAGCAAAGCTAAGTATAATTTTTGAATGAAAAAAAAATGGATATTTAATCAACTGTCAGACTTTTATGACTGTCAAAAAAACCCCTGAACTCAGAAGATTTGACATACAAGAGCCAAGAGAAATGTAAGGTACATACCTATGACCACTTGCAAGGAACTCAATAAGAACAGAATGTTTACCTTTTATGTATGGAAAATGTAAAGCCTATGTTTCAGATTGTTACTAGTAATTAGGGAGCTTATAAGAAAGATTGGGGTAGACCTGAGGATGATATGACTTCAAAAAGTAAAACTGTTCAAGGAGAGCTAAAAGAGTAATTATCTTATACAAATGAGGTGCAAGAGGAATTAGATGGGGGAAGGGGTATGTTAGTTCTGGAAACCTACTTTTGCCAGGAATGGGTTTAAGAGGGGAAAATACAAATACATCTAGAAGAGTATAAAAGTCTTTTTAATTTTGAAAGAAATAAAACTTTAAGGGGATAGGGAAGGGTAGAAAGGAGAGATCTTTAGAGGGGGAGGGAGAGGAATAGGTTAAAAGTGGGATATAGAAGGGTCTTTAGATTTAGGGGAATGGGAGAATAAGGGAGGGATTGCTGGAGTTGGGATAGGTTAGGTAATAGGAGGTCAAGGTAGCAGGCAAAAGTAAAGTAGAGGAATTAGGAGAGAGAGAAAAAAGATATGCACAAAGATAAAAGCAAGATTAGAAATAGAATATCTTAGGGGGGAGAACAAAGTAAAAAATGTACAGCATAGAACCAAAGAAAACCTACAAGGAAGCAAAGAAAAGATGGACAGCTTTCAACATAATGTACAGTATTTAATATATAGGCTTTCTTGAAATAAGTTATTGCTATATATTTTGAATCCTCTTCTATGTTCTGCTGTGCACATATTTTTTCTTTTATATTTAAATTTACAATTTTTTTTCTTTTCTTTATTTAGGTTTTAGTATTTGTCTAAAAAAAAAAGAAGAGAAAAAATATATCAAGAAAAAAAAGAGGACTGACCTTAGGACTGGAAGACTTGGGTCTGACTAACTGGGTTGCTGTGGGCAAATCATGCACCTTCCGTTTCCCCAGGTGGATGCCTAGATGTTCAAATCTAGCCTCAGACATTTTGTGACCTTGGGCAAGTCATTTAACCCTGTTTGCCTCAGTTTCCTCAACTATAAAATGGGGATAACAGCACCTCATAGGGCTGTTGCGAGGATCAAATGAGACCATGTTTGTGAAACACTTAGCAGTATCTGACACGTAGCAGGTGCTTTAATAAATGCTTATTCCCTTTCCCCTCCCCTTTACTGGACAATCTCAGCCCTTTCCTCCCTTGCTAAAAGAAATTTTATTCCATTCAACAAACATTAAATGCCTATTATGTGTTAGGTGCTGGGGATCCAAAGGCAAAAATGAAATGGTTCCTGCATTTAAAGAGTTTAAATTCCTCTGGGGAGAGGGGCCTATAACATGGACATTGATAAGTCAATAACAAGTATAAGGGGCCCATATAAGTAATTCTATACCTAGTATTTATGTAGTGCTTTAACATTTGCAAAGTGATCTCTCTATATTATCTCATTTGATCCACACAACAGCCCTGTGAGGTAGATGTTGCTATTCGTATCCCCACTGACAGATGAGCAAATTGAGTCTGAGAAGTTAATTGACTTGCCTAGGGTCATTTGGGACAAGCTTGTCCTTGTCAGAAGCAGGATTCAAACTCAGGTCTTCCTGATTCCAAGTCCAATACGCTATTCACTAAACCACCTAGCTGCCCATTGACTGACTGTCTGAATAAGTTACAGAAAGTATTTTCAAGAGGAAGAAAATGTGAACAACTGTTACTGTGGAGAGAGAGAGAGATGTGCTGGAGTCAGCTCGAACAGCTTCTTAAGAGCCTATTATTAAATTTTCAGTGTTAGCATTTACATATTTGAAATCTGCAAATACTAAAAATTGGGACTTGTTTTACTGTTTTGTTGATTGGTAGACTTAAGAAAGTGATGGAAAATGTAAATAATGCTGATTAGATGTAAAAGTATGTCCTGTGTAAATCCCCCC
>NW_027187317.1:10690371-10713338 GCF_028583685.1 Petaurus breviceps papuanus | reverse complement strand
CCCCCCCGCCCTTCCCAGCTGGTTGTTAAACATTTACCACACACCACTGGGTGGAGATCAGGAAAGACCTCATATAATAGAGGCTTCAAAAGAAACTAAGCTCCAGGTACAGGCTCAGGGGAGGTGTGTGTGTGTGTGTGTGTGTGTGTGTGTGTGTGTGTGTGTGGCATTGAAGGACAAGCCATGGTAAGCAGGAAGGGGCTCTTCACCAGAGAGCTGGCCCCCAGGTAATGAATAAATCTTTTTTGACTGCAGAAACTCAGCAAACCATGGACTAATAATAGTTTTATAAAGTATTTTCTACACAATGACTTTATGTAATAGGTAAAACAAGCATTACCCCCCTCCAAGAGCTTAGGAAACTGAGGCAGAGACTGTAAGTAGCTTGTCTGTGGTTACAGGTAACAAAATGATCCCTTTACAAGCTTATTTGATATCTCTGCCCAAAGTACAACCTGCATGAGGATATATTGAAGGTCCAGGTATGAGACAGCTTTTATTTCCTCTATCCTAGAAAAATGCATAAGATACAAAGAATTCACAGGAGTCTTAGAACAAATACAGAAACACTAAGTATTCAAATAACTCCTTTGGCTCTCCTTAGGAGCCAAAATGTTTGACCTTTAAGGGGCTTCTTTGCCTTCTAAGGACTGCTGAACACGGATTCACCACCTCAGACCTGCAGTGCTCAGGCAGCCCATAGCAGTGAGGACACTGGCAAGGTCCAGCTGTCTCATCCTTTCATGGTAGGGCTTTCATCCTCCAGTTGCAGGGTGATCTCCAATTTGGCAGAACTCCTTTTCAGTAATGAACACTTTAAAATAAGTCTTTCATGATCAGGCCTTCGCTGGACTCGTAATTCATAGATTTGCAATTTTTCAACCTTGTGTCTGAAGCCACAGCTTTGGTGCCTTTGGCTGAAGAGGAGGACAGTGTTGTCAGCCGTGGGCTGATTCTTTGTGTGAAATGAATTAGCAGTGGTAGCATTTCCCACCTGTGATATGTGACCCTGCATTAAGTGGATTGTGATAAGACTTGCTGCTTTCTGTCTCTTAACTCCTGATCTCTTGTATAACCTCTTGGTTTTTATTATTATTATATGATATATACAATTATATATTATATATATTATACTATTATTATTTCCCCTGACTTCTGACCTCAGAACATCTTCTTGGTTGCTTACTCTTTTGGATCTCTGAAATAGGGTATCATGCGTAGATCAGACTCCTTTCCCCTACCCCTTTCCCAGACTTTTGGGTATATACTGGTCTTTAAAAAAATTTTTTTTTTGGTTTTTATTAATTTGTTTGTTTACTTTTAGTTTACAAGATTCAGTTCCACAATTCCTTGAGTTTCAAATTTTCTCTCCCTCCCTCCTCTGGATGTAGACATCTCTCTCCATCATGAGTCTTTTGGGGTTGACTTATAACCCTGCATTGCTGAGAAGAGTCCAATCTATTAAAGTTGGTCATCAAACATATGTTGTGTCTGCAATTGTGTACAAATTTCTCCTGGTTTTACTCTTCTCGCTCAGCATCAGTTCATATAAGCCTCTCCAGGTAAATATGAAGTCCATCTGCTGCTTGTTTCTTATAGCACAATAGTATTCCATAACATGCATATACCACAACTTGTTCAGCCATTCCCCAATTGATGGGTACCCCCTTAATTTCCAATTCTTTGTCAAAAAGAGCTACTATAAATATTTTTGTACATATGGGTCTTCCTCCCACTTCTATGATCTCTTTGGGATACAACCCTAGAAGTGGTATTGCTGGGTCAAAGGGTATGAAATTATTTATAGCCTTTGGGCAGAATTCCAGATTGCTCTCCAGAATGGTTGGATCAGTTCACAACTCCACCAGCAATGCATTAGTGTTCCAATTTTTCCACATCCTCTCCAGCATTTGTCATTTTCCTGTTTTGTCATCTTAGCCAATCTGATTGGTGAGATGTGGTACCTCCGAGTTGTTTTGATTTGCATTTCTCTAATCAATAGTGATTTAGAGCATTTTTCCATATGCTTACAGATATCTTTCATTTCTTCCTCTGAAAACTGTCTGTTCATATCCTTTGACCATTTATCAGTTGGGGAATGACTAGTATTCTTATAGATTTGACTCAATTCTATATACTGGTCTTGGTGTCAGAAAGCTTGGATTCAAGACCAAACTTATTGAGGCTAGAGGCTATTTAATTTTTCCTTTTGTGTGTGCATACTAGGCACTTAATAAGTATTTATTGAATTAACTAGGTGGGCAGAGGACCTCTTAGGGTTTTTTAATTTAATAAAGCTGTTTTTGGATCTCCAGCCCCATTACCATTAGTCTGGGCTAAGGTGCCTTTGTGGTTTAATGCCTGATGAGACAAGCTGTTGGACAATACCCTACCTCACAGGGAGCAGCTACTGTTGAATGATGTTGAAGGTTTCCTTCAGGTACACAGGGAGCTTGTAGAAACACCCTTGAAGCTGAATATCCCCATTTTGAAGTCACTCTTTTAGTAAGGAGCCAGGTATTGTCTTGTAGGAGGTTAGTTTCTTTAGGAACTTGGGTTAAGATTTCCCTAAGATTTCACCTGGTCCTTTGAGATGCATTGACCCTGGTAGAAGTACCTGGAGACCTATCACTACTTATCTAGGAATTTGAATCCAAACTCTGGTTGTTCTCTCATTTACTTCAGAACCTTTAGTATTCTCTGTGCTTTTCCTGCCAGTAGCTCAACAATTGATGGGAGAAGGCTCTTCAGCCTGGAGACCACAGAGCACAGGATACCTCTACTTCATAGGCTCAGAGAATGAACAAGGCATGGTGCCAAAACCATCCAAACCCAAAGACAGGTTGGAGATTACTTGCCTGGTTTGTCCTCCAAGGGATAGGGCCATTAGAAAATCAGCCCAGCTGGCTTTGTTGGCAAAGAAACCTTCATGAAGCCTCATATCCCACCCGTTCCTATGTCTACTGGATCCCCACAACTCATCAATTCCTGACCCTTGAATTTCAACTTTCCATCCATCAAGTGTTTTAG
The DNA here is from genome assembly GCF_028583685.1 of Petaurus breviceps papuanus. Classification (NCBI taxonomy): domain Eukaryota; kingdom Metazoa; phylum Chordata; class Mammalia; order Diprotodontia; family Petauridae; genus Petaurus; species Petaurus breviceps. The sequence goes on along the minus strand of NW_027187317.1, from coordinate 10,710,308 downwards.
GTTCTATATTTTGGATTTCTAGAGATATATAACCTGAAAGATCCTGGAAGTAACATGATTAATACCTAATAAACTAACACGGCTGTGGTCCCAAGGAAAGAGCATGGGAATCCAGGCACAGCTTGTGTACCCTATAATTGGAGGAGGTCTCCCACCAACTATCTCCTGTTTAACGAATATCTTGAGCTCTGGGGAGGCAGTGTAGTGTTTGAGTTTATGGCTACATTGCCTTTTGCTGAGTGGGGAGGGGTTGTGGCCAGAATGGTATAGCCCCAAAAGGATGCTGCCCTCAGCCTGGTTCATGAAACAAATCATCAGTAGTTAACTCTCTCTGCTTCTTTGTCTGTGGTATGATCTTACTTTTGGTTTTGTATACACTTTGGCTTTGTTATTTTCAATTTGCATACTTTCTCATATTCTATTGTCTCCACTTTTGTGGATTTCCAACTTTTAATCATAGGATTACTTGTTTTGTTTTTGAGGGGGGAAGAAAAGGCAATTGGGGTTAAATGACTTGCCCAAGATCAAACAGCTAGTGTCAAGCACCTGAGGTCATATTTGAACTCAGGTCCTCCTGACTTCAGAGCTGGTACTCTATTCACTGTGCCACCTAGCTGCCCCAACCATGGGATTACTTACCAATTACTTTTTTGGATCTTTGGATCTAGGCATTATGCTTTGATGATAACTATTTCCCCCAGATTTGTTGATTCTCCCATATGATTTATTACCCACTAATTCTGCTACAAGTCAGTATTACTATTTTGTCTTTATCTAAAGTAGAAGTTCTTAACCTGGGGTCTGTGTACTTTTACACAAATTTTCATAACTATGTTTTTGTGGAATTTGTTTCCTTGTCATCCTGGGAATTTTATTTTATGCATTTGAAAATATTATTCTGAAAAAAGGTCCATAGGCTTTATTAGAGTACCAAAGGGTCCATAACATAAGGGCTTCACTAACATGTCAGTATCACAGAGCTTGGTATTCCCAAGAGGGCTCAGGTCCTGAACACTGATACTCTCTTGTGTAGGGTAATGACTTTTTATGTTGTAAAACAGAGGTGAAAAGGGCTGTCAGCATTTTGTGTAGGGATACAGCGACGTCACCCTCCAATTCTCTGAAGACTCCTGAGGAACTTCTGCCGGAGGATGAACTCATCCTTTTCTCTTGGCCTCTCCACCTGAGTCCCCTTCACTTGCCCAGGGTCTTCTTTGTTTTGACATCTTTTCACTCTTCTCTCCATGTTTCCTGTTTTTATGGATCTTCCTCTTCTGTTGTATTTTTCCTGTGTCTGTTGGCCTCCCAGATGTTGCAATGACTGGCTATTTTGGTACCTATCTAGACTCTGCAATGTTAAAAAAAAAAAAGAAAAGAAAAGAGATATGTGGAAAAATCCCATGTTGGAAAAAAAATTCCATACACGTGTTTTAGGTTGGATAGTAGATTATTCCCAGGTTTTGAGTACATCTCTACAATATATTACTGCTATTAAAGTCAAGTCAACCAGAATTTATTAACTGCCTACTATGTGCCAGGCACTGTATTTAGTACTGATGATACAAAGAAAGGCAAACAAAACATAGCAACCAATGGAACTATTCCATGATAATATATAGACTGTCCTGAAGGTATTACTGTGGTTTTAAGCTTTAATGATTTAAAGCAAAAAAGTAGCCTTAAGTATATATAGTAAGCTCTATCCACACATATTTATGATCTTGTACAACCTATTACAGACCCATAAAGTCATAATTTTAAGAGATTTGGCTAGACGTCCTTTTAAATACTCTTTTGCTTTCATTTTCCATCAACTACAAAATTGCTGAAATAATCAAGCAGAATGGTAGCTGATTGATTGGTTGTATATTTTTTAAAAATATTGAGAGAGGGTACATGTTATAAAAAAGAAAAAGGAACTCTGGTAAGTTCCTGGCACAGCGATGGACAGAGCTATCTGGGAAGTTGACCTGGAGAAGCCATGTTGAAAGGATCTCATTGCTTGAGATCATGGATCAGATCTTGGAGGTTAGTAAGCCATTCCCTTTGATACTATTTATTCTGGTGGCTAGGTGGCTCAGCAGGGTAAGTCACATAACCAGTGAGATCATAGGTTCACCACTTTTAGGTAAAGGTTCTTAACTTTTTTTTTAGTGGAATGGAGACTTTTGGTAGTCTTGTAAAGCCTCTGGATTCCTTCTCAGAATAATTTTTAAAATACATAAAGATAAAAATGCATAAGATTACAAAAGAGAATAATTATACTGAAATACAATTATTACAATATTAAAAATACCCCAAATGGGGGCGGCTAGGTGGCATAGTGAGTAAAGCGCCAGCCCCAGAGTCTGGAGGACTGGAGTTTGGTTCGTCCTCAGACACTTAACACCCACACCCACACACCCACACACACCTACACCCACACCCACCACACACACACACACACACACACACACACACACACACACACACAAGCTGTGTAACCTTGGGCAGGTTACTTAACCCCAATTGCCCTCCAAAAAGCAAAAAAAAAAAAAAAACCAACAACAACAACAACAAAAAACCACCCATAAAGAACAAATAAAAATACCAAGTCCACAGACTTCTGGTTCAGAACCTCTGTTTTTGGTTCTGTTTATCCTCGCTTCATTCCATGACCACTCCTTCCCTGGCATGTTTTATTTTTATGAGAGAGAGAGAGAGAGAGAGAGACAGAGAGAGAGAGAGAGAGAGAGAGAGAGAGACAGAGAGAGAGAGAGAGACAGAGAGAGAGAATGGGGAGAGATCAGTGCAAACCCATCATGATGTATAATGGAAAGAACATTGACTATGGAGTCAGAGAACCCGAATTCAAATCCTGCCTTAAATTCTTACTGCCTGTATGACCATTTGCAAGTTACTTAACCTCCCTATAGCCTTTCTTTCCTCATTGGTAAAATGAAGGGGACAGAATAGTTGGCTTCTGATGTTCTTTTTAGTTCTTGATCTATGATTCTAAGACCTTAATGACATTTCATTCTCCCTTAGAAGACCAATAGAGTTAATGCTCATCTAATGGACCTAACATATTTAGCAAGCCAGTGACAATTAGCCCAATAATTATTCAAAGAGCATTTATTCAGCACCTAATATATACTAGACACTGCTAGGAAATGGTAATACAAATGTGAGATGGTTTCTGTCTTCAAGTAGGTTCCATTATGTCTGAGAAACAAGGTGAAAATGTCTAAGTATGTAGATAATCTATATAGGGTAATGGTCTGAGATGGATTCATAAAAGGCCTGAAGTATGAGATGCCAAAGAGCTAGTCCTTTATCTAGCTTTCTCACTTGGGAAACCATTACATCAAAAGATAGCTGGAGAGTTCATTTGTTGAAATTTGCCCTTGATTGCTTTGCAACCACTCCTATGGAGTTAATGAGCCCCACTTGGAGAGCTGGTCACCATACCCCAAATGGGAAAGTACAATTTATAGTGCAGGTGCTTTGGAAGCAGCTTGTGAAGCACTCACCTCCTCTTCCCACCCCCCTTGTAGCATCATCAATTTCATGAGACTGGTGGATTGCTAAAGGAGACTGTGCCTTTGTCTTGTGCTATGAGACCCTCAGGGCTACAAACACTCCAGAAGGGGATCTAAATCATGCATTTTGTCATCAGTTTTTCTTTGATGAATTATCTGTGCTCAGCAGTTAAGTACCACATTAACACCTGTTGCCAAGACATTTGTAGGTGTTTGAGCCTTAAATAGGGAAAAATTCACTAAAGGAAGGGATTCATTTTTTCCTAAAAGGTGAAATCTACAGTTTGGATGTAGTTTCTCATGACTGGTAACTCTTGGTAGGTGGATAGAGTAGTTTTCTTTTTCTTTCAGGGTGCCCTCACCAAAAATAGTTATCGATTTTTTTCAACATTCATTTATTCATGGACTAATATTCATTCATTTAGTAAATGTTAATTTTTTCCTTTTGGGACTGATAGTGTTGAATGAATGAAAAAACATCTATTAAGCTCTATGTATCCCTGTACTAAGCTCTAAGGAAGCACATGGAAAAGCAAGACAGCCCCTGTCTCAAAGAATTTACATTCCATTGTGAGAAACAGTGTGTAGAGGAGGTTTCAACTACAAGTCAAGGTCCATTGGTCCTTAGGAAAAAGTGGCAAAGTTAGTGTTAAGGCAACTTTTCAAGTGTCATTTCCATTGATGAAACCATATCCATTTCTGCCATTTCCCCTCTAATTCTTTTTTTTTTTTTAAAGCAATTGGGGTTAAGTAACTTGCTCAAGGTTACATGGCCAGTTTTTTGTGTGGGTGTTATGTATCTGAGGCTGGAACCGATCCCGGGTCCTCCCGACTCCAGGGCCAGCGCTCTTACTCACTGTGCCACCTAGCCGCCCCTTCCCCTTTAATTCTTAAAAATTCTGATTCTGTCATTTGTTCCTCCAAAGGAATAGAGATCCTAAAATTACTCTAGAATATGAAACATGAGAGACCCTTGGATGTTGGAGAAGACAAACAAGGAAACATAAAATAAAAACTAAAATAAAATCAGAGTATAACTCAATGGACAAATAGGATTTTATTTGTAAAAATCTTCTTTCAAGACATTCTATCCATTGTTTGGACCTCCTGTACTATTTTTAGATGAGAAAGGGCGCTGCTCATACATATACTTTATGGGGTTATTTTAACTTTTATACATGAAGAGGAAGTAGTTTGACCAAAGCTAGTATTCCGTGGTTGTCCTCTTTCTGTTGTGCCTAGCTAAAAAGAGTTTTTGGAATTTTTCTCATAATTGTTTAGATCCTTTCCTTTTTAGGTAGGAGGTGAGAACTTGTAGGTTTCTCCCCCAAGATAGGGGCCTATAAGTTCTTTGATTTCAAGGATGGTACCCAGTACCTAGTACCTAGTACCTAGTATGTAACCTAGCTCAATGCCTTGCAATATAACAAATTGTGTAGTTCATTCCATTACCCCTCCAAGTTTGTTAAATGAATTGGATTGAATTCATCTCTATCTATCTATCTATCTATCTATCTATCTATCTATCTATCTATCTATCATCTATCTATCTATTTTTCTATCTATGTATATCTCAGATCTTGTACATATACTTGTCCTTTCTCACAAATACCTGCCAGGCCATCAAGTAACAAAATTAACTTAAGAATGGAAAGAAGAAAGAAAATAGCATTGGAATATATAGATCAAGGGTTCTTGTTTTGTAACAGGATTCTATTGCTGTCATAGGAATGGGAATCTTGAAGATCTTCCCTGCCCCTAGGCCCCTTGATAGGCTTAAGTGACTCTGAGAACCTTCCCTGATTGGAAAATATACTCTGACCCCTAATAGGCTGAATGTGGCCACATGGAGCCTGTGGTGGGAGGCTTGTTTTTAAAGAATGCCCACACCTTGATACTTTGTGATTGGGCAGTGGGTGAAGAGGGTTGTGACATTCTCTAACCCAGGAGAAGGCTATATATACCCTGATGTGAGGTTTTGTTTTGGGGCTCACTTTGGGAAGAGTTGTGATTTGGCCAGATAAGACTCTTGGCAACTGTTAAGCCCCCTGGCTTTGAAAACCCAGATGTTGGTGCTTCCCTCTCTGGTAACTGACTAGGTATGGATGTGATGGTCAGACAGCTGGAAGCCTGTCTGCTGATCTGTTTTTCTTTCTGCTTGTAATTTCTGTTTATATTCTCTGAAGTTCAGGGTGCTGACTTTTCCCCTGAACTAGGTAAAATGATATGTGTTTGATTGATTAAAGTAAGATTGTTAACCCATTTTGAGTTGCTTTCCTTTGGAGAAGCAGATCTAAGAACCTGTGTTGGCAGCCACCCTGGGTATGCTAGGGTGCTTGCTACTACAATTGCTTTGGGTATCTAGGTACCCAAATTCTAGTCCTAGCTCTGACACAAACTTGCTGAGTAACTAGGCAAATCACTCCTTTCTCAGCTTTAGTTTCCTCATCCTCTGAGTCTAGGATTCTATGATTTCTGACATTTGATAGCTTCAGTTTATAAAATAGGGTTAATGTGATGTGATGTGATGTGTGTGTGTGTTGTACCTGGTATAATACACCTCACAAGGTAATTGTCAGGATCATGTGAGATAATATAACTAAAGTGCTTTTGTGCTATAGTTTAAATTGCTATATAATCATTAGCTGTTTGTGATAGGACCAGGTATAGCATCTTTCTTCCCAATCACAACATGGGATGCTTTATCTAAAAGAAGACAAAAACAGCCTCTTAGGACCCAATTGGCAATTGGTGGTACAGTGAATAGAGTGCTGGCCTTGGAGTCAGAAAGACCAAGTTCAAATCTGGCCTCCGATACCTAATAGTTGTGTGACCCTGGGCAAGTCACTTAACCTCTGTTAGCCTCAGTTTCCTCTTCCATAAAATAGAGTTAATAATAGCACCTACTTCCTAGGATTGTTGTGAGGATCAAATAAGACAATAATTGTGTAGTGCTTAGAACAATGCCTGACACCTGGTAAGTACTATATAAATGTTAGTTATTATTATTGTTACCTGATTGACCTTAGCTTCTCTAATGCCCAGCTCCTCTTAGCCAGTGTGGGGTAAGTCTAGGACAAAGCTACCTCTGAGTCCTGATTGGTCCTGGTTTCCCTGATATAGCTTCTTGGGCATCTAGGAGCATAGAGAGTTCTTGTCATCCTAGATTTTGTTTCTCTCAGACTTGACAGGAATTGCCATACCCTACTGACCAGAAGGTTCCCAGATGGAGAACTGGGGGACCTGTGTCCAGAGAAGTTAAGGGCCACCATAACTTTATTGTATATTCTTGCTGTGAGGGCAAAGTAAACCTCCCTTGTCAAATGTTCAATGACTTAATGAATACTTGATTTCTTCTCAACACTGAACCTGTTCTAAGAGGTTGCTGGTGTTGAGTCCTGCCTCCAACACTACTCTTGTTATTTTCTAATTATGTCCTGAACATTGCTCCAGGTGCTGAATAGGATCATAAAATCACATGTTTAGAAGAGACCTTAGGATTCATCTAGTTCAACCTCCATTCCCTCCATGAGACTATAGAAATGGTCTTACTTTACAGGTCCTCATTTATAGATGAAGGCCCAAGACCCATCTCTTGGAAGTTGTGTCTTGCCCAAGGTAATATGGCCCTCAGTAGCAGAGATGGGATTCAAACTCAGATCTTCCTGACTTCATACTCCATGTTCTTTTTGATACATCAAACTTTTCTTATGTCTCCCACAATACCTAGCATGGCTGTAGGCACATAGTAGGTGTTCAATGATTACTTGAAAAGTCCTCTTCTGATTTATGGGAGCTGTTTTTATGAAAGTCAGGAAAGATGCACAGAACTGAAGACTACTTGACCTGGGAGATTCAGCCACAATGTCAACCCTTCTTCTCCCTCTATCCCTTCAGCAGGGATGTATAGTGATTTCTACAGCATCTTGTCTGTGCAGTGTTTTCTGTTTGTCTCATGATCCTAAGTCTATAAGCAAACTCTAAATTAGAGTAAGAATGTAGAGGAGCAGAAATGATCTGTATAGTTTCATTTGACTCTACTTTTCCACATGGTCATACTCAGAAGAGTGACTCAATAAATGCTTATCGAATGAATGGAGGAATGTAGGCAGATCACCAGTCTGTAAGAGTTGGTCCTAAGGCATACCTAATTGGGGAATGACTGGTGTCTATAGTAAAAGATCTCCAGTAATGAAGATCCCCTAATCCTAGACTATCAGCTCCAAGAAGGCAGGACTGTTGTCTTTCTTGTTCTGTACAGTGCCCAGAACATTACATTATGCAAGTGACTGTTTGCCAAAACTTTTGGGTAACTTTTTCTTTGTCCTCTTGGCTAGTATTTCATAAACATCATTGTTCTTATATCCAACCAAAAATTTTCACATTATTATTATATTAATAATTATTGATTAAATATTAAAATACATTAATACAAAATAATTTTAAGAATAACAATAATGATTTCTATTCTACCCCTGAAGGAGTTAGAGAACAAATGGTTGGTACTGTTTTAAGTGAGAATATATTATCACTTCACAGTTATTATTTAATAATATTTATATTATATATATAATATATAATAATAATTAATAATCCCTATTACTTAACACATCAATTCCAAACACCTCTGCCCAAGTTTTAAGACTTTCCATAATCAGATATCATTTTTCCTATTCAACTTTTTCTCTTACTCAGTAACATTTATCCTTTTCTACTTTCAGGCTTTCTCAGTTCAACTTAACAAATATTTATCAAGTAGCTACTATATTCTGCACCATGCTAGGGGGAAATATGAAGTTTAGAAACAATTCTTGCCCTCATGAAGATTACAGTCTAGTAAGGTGATATGGCATTTATATAGAAAACCCAACAATACATAGATAACAGATAAAGTGTATAACAAAGGGATGATCAAAATGCTATGTAAAATTGAACAGCATCATTGCAGGGAGATCAGGTAAGATTTCCTAAGGGAGATAGTATTTGAATTGGATTTCGAAGGCTGGATAGCAGTACAACTTGTGGAAATTATTCACATAAGCCAAGGTTGGAGAGACTGTCTTGGAGGAGGAGGTGATCGGCAGTGTCAGATGCTGCCAATAGGTCAAGAAGAAGGAAGCCTGAAAATAAGGCTGTTGGATTTGGTGTTAAGGAGACATTTGAAACTCAGCTGCTCTTGAGAAAACAGAGTGGGAGAAAGAGAAGGCAGATTGCAAGGGCACATGTAAAAGTGAGTGGTCAGGAAGTGAAGGCATGACCCCACTATCTTTTTGATCTCTGTGGCTTGAGTTCTTTCCTCCAGGGAAGTTTGTGCTATCCTTTTTCCCTCTCTTCCTATTCAAATATGGCCAGATGACCAAGGCTCATCTCAAGTCTGTCTGCTCAGATAATTGTTTATTTGTTTTATGGATTAGTTTTTCTTCCTCAACCATAGGACAAACATCCTAAAGGTAGAAGTGATGCCTTAAATTTCTACCTACTGCACGGAACTGGACATGCAGGATGTACATTTGTAAATTTAGATCTGGAAGGAAGGTCATCTAATTCAACCCCTTCACTTACTAATAATGATAAAGATGGAAGCTTAAGAAAACAAACTCGGAGAGATAAAGAAGCATCCTCACACAGTGGAAGGACTATGATTCAAACTCAGGGCTTCTGATTCTGAATCCAGCTCTCTTTCTACTGATTCATGATGCTTCTGTGTTAAGAGATCACAAAAATAGTTGTTTGACTAGCTGATTCCTTTCCAGAAATGATTATTCAGTGGCAGTTATAGGGTGGTGGATTTGAGATGAGCATAAGGAAAATGCTAAGTGGTTATGATAATAACACCTTTCATTTGCAATAATGTTTATTCTTTCCATGCACAAGGTTTCATTTAATCCATCTAGTTTTTGTTATCCCCATTTCACGGATGAAGAAACTGGGGCTCAGAGAACTTCCATGAACCACCCTAAGTCACCTAGATTGATAAATAAGGAGGTGAGAATAGAACCTGGATTGATGAGTACCATTCCTAACCTCTTCCCACTGGATTAAGTATCTGCTAGAATGGGCTAACTCTGCCTGGGGTGGGGAGGAGCTGGAGAGTTGGGGCTCACAAACTTCCTGAGTTAGACTAAAAAAGTTGAGACCCTGGGACGGGGGCATGTGTGACTGTTCTAATGAGCTACTGCTGCCTGGGGCTTCTCTCACCTCCAGGTAGGAAGATTGTATAATGGGCAGGCCATAATTAGGCTTGGTAAACTCTTATTTTCCCCCTGAGTGGATGTGAGTGAGCCTCTGCTTTGCTGAAGCCTTGGGCCGCTCAGGAAGGTTTCTAATTCGGGGTCTTAATTTTTGTAAAGCGTGAATTACAAGAAGTCAGAAGAATGATGCAAAGAGCATTTAATAATGCACATTCACAAAAGAAGTGGTGTAACTACATTAATTAGGCAAGTCTTGCGTAAAGATGCAATGTAATTATATATTTGAGACAGTTAATTAGGGAGCTACTTGGAAATTTCAGTGAATATTAAGGTAATTATACATAAATACTATAACCATTAAGACTGCACCCATAATGAAAGCAATAACTAATTACATAAATAACAGCATACTTATGTTTTTACATTACCAACACCTCACAATGCTTCCTCTCCTCCCCCCAGCCCTCCCTTCTCCATGCAAATGACAAATCTTCCATTTTAAACTCAGATATTCTTGCAAATGGTTGAGGGAACAATGACCTTTTCTTGTTTTCTCCCTTTGAAAAACCTGGGCCCCTAGAAAGAGCACACACCTACTTGAAACAAAACTAGGGGAATGAGGGCCATTCAGCACACCAGGCATGTGTGACATCAGGCAGGCATCAGATCTGCAGGGGGCTGTCCAGCCATGGCACCATTGTAAAGCAGAGAAAGTTTGTTTTTGACATCTGTAGTTTCCCAGTTTTACTCCCTCCCATTCTCCCTACCCCCTTCCCCATTCCCCCACCCTCCCCTCCCAAGCATCGAGAGAATAACAGTAATAGCAAACACCAGGAGAGGGGTTAAGGCAGTCACATAGAAATGATACCTGAACTTATGGGAGTGCATCTCCAAAGAAGAGCTTATACAGAGGGAAGAGGGTTGTGGACAGAGACAAAAGGGGATTGCTAATATTTAATGGGATGGTAGAGTCAGTAAGAGGGATTTAGTACTTTGTCCTAGGCACTATGCTAATCCCTGGGAGTACAAAGAAAGGCAAAAAACAGGGTCCCTGCCTTGTGTTCTAAGGCAGCTCAGTGAGGGATACTTAGAAGTGGCCATCAGAGAGATAGGAGAAAAACAGGGACTGTCAGAGTTGGCAGAGATCCCAGAGACCATCTAGTCTGACCTGTACTGGAACATGAGTACCACCCTCCCCCTTTCCCCAATACACTCCCAACAAAGTGGTTACCCATTCTTTGTTTGAAGACCTCCAGTGATGAGGCAATCATTACTTCCCAAAGGCCCATTCAGTCAGTCAGTCAATAAATATTTATTAAGCACCTCTATGTGCCAGCTGTAATTGGTAGTTTTTCCTTTCAATGAGCCCACATCATCTACAACTTCCAGTCATTTTAGTTCAAGTTGTGCCCTCTGGAGCCAAGCAGAATGAGCCTCATCCTTCTTCTACAATGATAATCTTTTCAATATTTAAAGCAGATATCATTGCTCCCATGAGTCTTCTCTTCTTCAGGCTAAGCATTCCCGGTTTTTTCAAGTGATTCTTGTGTGACTCTGGTCAATCAATAAGCATTTGTTAAGTATCTATTATATGCCGGGCACTGTGCTAAGCATTGGGAATATGAGAGAAGGCAAAATACTCTGCTCTCAAGGAGTTTACTGTCTAATGGGGGAGAGATGGGAGCAACTATGAAGAGACAAGATATATGCTGGGTAAATTGGGGATAAGCACCAGAGAGAAGGTAATCAGTAAAGTGCCCTTGCCATCCTGGCTGACTTCCTTGGGAAGCTCTCCAGCATCCTTCTTAAAAGGTGATGTCCTAACTGAACACAGAACTTCAGATGTGGCACCATAGGGAAGACCTCAATCAGATTATGCTTTTCTTTCTGGATATCCATACTTTTCTCCCAAAAAATTACCATAAGAAGCATCTGAAATTCATTTACACTATGGTTAAAATGGCAGATGACAAAGTCTTCTCTCTTCCCATAAGAATTTGCATTTTAATGGAGATAGTATTAATATAGGCTTATATTTTTATTGGCCTTATGGTTATAGAAAGCCAAAATAATTTACATATGTTATCTCATTTAATCCTTACTACAATCTTTGTAGCAACAATACAAGTTACTATCTATATTTTAGAGATGAGGAAAAAAATTAAAAAGGTTAAGTGACTTGTCCAAGGTCATATAACTCATGGACTAAGGCCCAGATCTTCTTGTGCCAGGTTCTGGTAGGAGGTGATAGCCTTTCAAATATCTGGTATTGAGATAATGCACCTCAGTGGTATCAAATACAGATAGAAATAGGGGCTACAAACCCATGTATAAGGATCTCTATGAGTCATATATCAACTTAGAAAACCACATGTTGACATTTTCTATGTTTTATTGTATTTTTATTCATTTTGTAAACTATTTCCCAAATATATTTTAATTTGGTTCAGGACATACTTGGGAATGTTGTGGGTCCCATGGGCTGCATGTTTGATCCCTTTGATGTAAATGACACCTAGCACTAGGCAGTGTTATATAAAAAATAGGTTTACTCTTACCTAACATAGGGCAAGGACACATGATATAAAATTGTTCTCAATAACTGGCAGTTGGAAGGATGGGCTTCCTGTGTCTCTTTCTGTTCCCCCATAGTGAGTTTTCATAATGGTAAGCAAAGAAGTAGTTAACACCATGTTTCAGCTATTTAGTTGACACCTTGTTTCAGTTCTTGCCCATGATTGTATCAAGTCTTTGTTGAGAAGCGGAACTTGTGAACCCTAGAACTTGTGAACTCCTGTTGCTGATGCAACAGGAAGGGGAGGAGCTAATGACCATGTATAATAAGGAGAGGCCCAGGCTGGAGAGAGCAGAACTGAGAAGAGAGGAGAACTGAGAAGAACTGAGAACTGAGAAGAGAACTCTTGTGGTAAAAGAGTCAAGAAGGAGAAAACTTGTGGTATCCCAGCACTCCATGCTTGTCTGTTCTGTCTGTGTTGATGTTTGTTTGTGATACTTTGTACAGAAGTTCTGGGACCTTACTGGAAGCCCTGAAAGAGGATTTTCTGGTTGTCTGTTCACAGAAGTCCTGGAGGAGGGTTTTGGAGGTAATAGGACTTTACTGATGATTTGTGTTGACCTCTTGGACCTTATTGGTGGGTCTGTGTTGACTTCACAGTCAGAGAGTGAAGTGATGATGGTGCCAACAATGTGTGTGAATGTTATTGTGGCTTTGTTAAGCTTTGTCTTACCAGGAACAGAAACTGGACTTGAGGTGGACTAGACACTGTGAGCTTTAATATGAAAGAAGAACTGGACAAGAAGCTGGACGAGGAGTTGGGAGCTGCTTGCCTTTGAACCCAGGTGACAGTTGGGTGAATTCAGATAGGAGCTGGACCCATGGAGAAGGAACCATGAAAGCTGAGAGTCAGCCTCGAGTCAAGATGAAATGACCTCTCCTTGGGTATTTAATACAAACTGAGAAGATCATGATTTACTGTGGCCTAGGGATGGGAGGACTTTCTACTCTGTATTCTGTATCTCTTTAGGATGATTGAATTAAGGATGATTGGAAACTAATCTCCAATTAAGAAGAAAAAAGACTTTTTGATTGAAGGATTAAGACAATGTGACCTAGGGGTGAAAAACTTTGACCTTTGTACTTTGTGTCCCTTAAGGAGGCTTGTTTCTTTTTTTTTTTTAAGCAATCGGGGTTAAGTAACTTGCTCAAGGTTACACGGCCAGTTATTTCTGGGTGTGGTGCTAAGTATCTGAGCCCAGATTTGATCCCCAGGTCATCCTGACACTGGGAGCTGGTGCTCTTACTCTCTGTGCTACCTGGCCGCCCCAGGAGGCTTGTTTCTTAATAATGATTGAGTTAAGGGCTTACTAAATGATTGTACTTTGTTTAAAACTAGGTGACCATTTTGGTGAAAATTATGTGGCCACTTTAGTGATAACTTGTTATGCTATAACATTGTGAATGCTGTACTCTGATTTATGTCAATGTTTTGTCTTAGTTTATTACTGAATAGAGAGTTCACTGTACTATGCAATCAGAACCTTGAAGCTGTTCACAGCAGCAGTCCTCTGAAAAGCTGCTTGTGTTTGGTTTTACAGTTTTGTCTCTGGTTTACATCATAGTAGCCAGTGGGAAGTGAGTGCCTTACCAGTTCAGAAGAAAGTATCTGCCATTTGTCACCATGATGCCTATGGGAAATGTGTTACAAGTTGCAAACAATGGACTTTAAAATGAATTTCTGGAACAGAACCCATATTTGAAAATCAAGGACAGCCTATTTAAATGGATTCAAGAAGAGCTGAAGATGGGGCGTCCAGGTGGCGCAGTGAGTAAGAGCGCCAGCCCTGGCGTCAGGAGACATGGGATTGGTTCTGGCCTCAGACAGTTGGCACCCACACAAAATAACTGGCCGTGTAAACTTGAGCAAGTTACTTAACCACGATTGCTTTAAAAAAATAAAAAGAAGAGCTGAAGATTAGGAATAGTTATTATTTTTTCTTTGTTTTTTAAGACTAGGTTTCCCTATCTTTTTCAAGTTATAAGTACAAAGAGGCCACTCACCAACCCAAACCCACTGCTGATCAGGAGTTTCCTGTTTGGGCTTGTTGGTCCCTTCTTTTCTTTCTTTCTTTTTGCTTTTTGGAGAGCAACTGGGGTTAAGTGACTTGCCCAAAGTCACACGGCTAGTAATTGTGTCAAGTGTCTGAGGCTGGATTTGAACTCAGGTCCTCCTGATTCCAGGGCTGGTGCTCTATTCACTGTGCCACCTAGCCGCCCCTTGTTGGTCCCTTCTTATGTGCCCTGGTAGCCTTCCACTCCCAAAGGCTCACCATATTAATGTCTAAACTTACTGTGAACACCTGATTGATGATAGTCAAGTAAGGCTTCCCAGGAAGGATTGCTCAAACATTCCACCAGTGTTAGCCTCCCTAGTGATTGGTAAGCTTGTGCCACTATTCCTGGCCAGAATCAGGAATTCTTAACCTGGAGTCTTTTTTTTCTTAGTATATTTTGTTTACTATTTCCACATAATTGATTTCCCTTGTAATCTTATGTATTTTATTTTATGCATTTAAAAACAGTTTTCTGAGAATGGGTCCATAGGTTTTACCGGACTGCCAGAAGGGTCCAATGATACAAGAAAAGTTACGAAGCCCTTCTTTAGATAAATTCATTGGAGACTGCTACTCTGGTTTACTATTGTGAGGTGAGGATTATATGTTGGGTTCTTAAAGCCTACACCAGTAGTACACATGCTGTAAAGGTTTTGAGCAAAGTTCCATTGATAGACAACATCTGCTGTCTAAGGGCCATCTTAGCTCAAACATTGAGAAGCTCATTACAATTGATGAATTGATAAATTATTTGGATGTGGAGGTCCATAAAAACTCAGACTGTTAAAGGTATAGTATTAATCTTAAGTAGGCATAAGAAAAAGTAACATCTAGTGACATCATCAGCAGAGCATTATGATACTGGTGAATCCTTTGTTTTGGCCATATAAACACTTTCTGTGTTCATACACATATATGTAATTGATTATTATTGTTATATTTGGTTATATATGCAAATGGATATATCACCTAGATCTCACCTTACATCTCCTATTCTGCCAGAGAGAGGTGAGGGTCTTACCACATTTGTGAACTTGGCTCCAGAGAGCCATCCCAAATAGCAAAAAAAATTTTAACACAAAAAAAAATATTCAGTAAAATCAATCAATATGTCACCAAAAATTCTAACAGCACATGCAATATTCCATACCTGTGGATCCAGCTTCTGGAAGGGAGTAAGGGTGGGTGTCTTTTTTGAGCCACTGGCTATTTTCAGTGCTAGTAAATTTTAAAAATTGTATTGTTAGGTTAAGAGGAAGTGTGATGTAATGGAAGGTTTGAGATCTGGTCTTTGAATCAGGAAGTCCTGGGTTAAATTAATTCTTGCCTCAGCTTATATCCTACTTCTCATGGAAACACTTCCCTGCTCTGCTTAGTTGTTAGTGTTCTCTCTTTCCTCAAATTTCCTCAAATTATTATACATATACAATCATTTTTTCAGTTGTATCTGACTTTTTGTGACCCCGTTTGGGTTTTTTTTTTTTTTTGGCAGAGAGACTGGAATGGTTTGCCATTTCCTTCTCCCACTCATTTTACATATAAGGAAACTGAGGCAAACAGGGTTAAGTGACTTGCCCAGGGTCACACAGCTAGTAAATGTATGATGATTGTAAGATGAATCTTCCTGACTCTAAGCCCAATACTCAATCCACTATGTTACCTAGCTGCCCCCATTATGCATATACTAATCTGTGTTATTTTAAGTAAGGTGGATTTTTAGTGAGCTTTAAGAAGAAAAGCTCAAAAAGTAAAGTGGATTTTTGTTGTTATTTCTTAGAATTCAGTTTCCCAGGATCTATAGCCATAAGAATCTCTTGCTCCTAGGTATTAGATATGAGTTCTCACAGTTATGGTTAAAAACATCTCCACCATGCTTGTGTAATATTACATAATGATAAATAATGTAAACATTTTTGCTTAAATTGTAAACATCCACTGTATTCAGTGAGATACAGGGGTGAGGTGATGTAAGCTTGTGAGGCTATTAATGGCAAATTGCCTTCTTTGTCTGTTGCCCTATAAAGCAGGTGGGCAGTGAATGGTGAACTTTAGGAACCTTGATCAGCCCCCATAAAGGCTTGGGGGGAAACTTAGGGTTGAATGCACAAGCTGGAATGCTGTGTGTGCCTTGATCAGCCCCCATCAAGGCTTGGGGGGAATCTGTGTTTGCTTCAAGTGACCCCCATTGAGGTTTGAGGGGACTTAGGGGGATGCCCTGGCTATGCCTGTCTCAATTGACCCCATGGAGGCATAGGGGTAGTTACCTCTCAACCCCCACTTCTTATCAGCTCCTGCGAGAAGGGTGATTAGGGAATGCTGTAGAAGTTGTGATTCCATTATCAGTACTCCTGAGAAGACTATACTAGAATAAAGATTATTAACCCCTTCTTAGTGTCTTTTCCTGTCTGATCAGATCAAGAGTGAACCTGTGCTAGCAGCTCTCCTGTGTGGTAGTATTTGTTTTACAGTTATTTTCCTCCTTTTGAATATCAACTCCTCGAGGGCAGAGGCTTTCTTTTTTGTCTTTATATCCCCAGTGCCTAGCTAAGTGTCTCACTTACCATAGGCACTTAATAAATGTGTGTTGGAATGGTTGCTGTACAGTGGTGGCATCAAGCTCAAAAAGAAATAAGGGCCACTAATCTATTAATAAGGATCTCTGTGGACTACATATTGACTTCATTTTAAAATGCAATGTTGTCTATGTTTTATTGTATTTTTATTTATTTTGTTAAATATTTCTCAGTTACATTTTAATCTAGTTCAGGCTGAACTTAGCAATGTTGTCAGGATAGGTGGCATCCTGGGCACGTTTGACCCTTTTGTTGTAGTGTATGACCACAAACAAGTCATTTGACTTCTTGATGCCCTGGGAAAATCTATAAATGAAGAGATTTCTAATTTGCATTGGTAGAGGGAGCGTTTGAGAGTCTTCCTGAAGAAATCACAGGTTTGGACACCCACTCCCCTACCCTCAAATATGACACAGTCCAACTCCTGTTCAGGGCCAGGTATAAGACACATGGAAAACTTGGTGAGTTTTTAAGGGAGAATTGCAAAAGTGATGGAATAGCTGGAAAAATGTAAAGAAAAGCTACAAATACAAGAAAGGAAGACTGAGAGAAGAGGGAAGAGCTCAAGAGCCATTTGGTTGTATACTAAGTGAAAGGTGATCACCTAAAGGGATGTGGTCAGCTGTTCTTCATTCCTCAGAATAAGAGGAAATAGATTTGGATTATAGCCAGAAAGAGTAAGGTTAGCTAGATAGAAGAATTTCCTGATAGGGTCGGGTGTTAAACACTGGAACAGATAACTGGAGGCTGTGGAATTCCTTCCCTGGAGTGAAGCTAAAAATAGGTTAACTACTCCTCTGTCTAGGATGGCCCAGGAGTTGTCTGGGATGCAATAATTCATTCTTCTGACCATGTGGGGGTAAAGTGAAAGGCAAGACTGGGCCAGATCGGTAGCAGGATTTTCAGAAGTAATGCTAGAATAAGTTTACTTGTAATGAGAAAAAGGAGTAATTTGAATTATTTACCTCTTAACCAGACACATCACCCAGTAAAGTACAATGCCTAGAAGAAATGTACCATCTTTGGTAGCTGGTCAACTCATGGTGTTTCTGAGCAGAGGTAGGAGATACGTAGTCACTCAGTTTCTTTAGTTCAGGAAATAGTTCAGTTCTTTAGGTGCTGACTATCTGGTTTGTTGATTATCTAACAAATAAATATCCTGGAGAGCTGACAGTTTGCTTATTAGTATGTAGTTAAGGCTGTAAAGGAACTCTTTACAAAATTGTAGAAAATTTTAAGGTGAGAAGAGATTTCAGTGGCCAAATAGTCTACCCTATACATGAAAGGAATCCCTATTATGATATACCTAACATGAGGTCATCCTACAGCTGTTTGAAGATTCCCCCACCCCCACTCCCAGGAGAGGGAAACCTCTTGAGATAGCACATCTAACTTTTGGATAGCTTGAATTGTTAGGAAGGACATCAAGTCTAAAAGATATTTTTTTGTATAAAATACTGGTGCCATCTGAGCAACTAGAAAAGGACATTTAAAATATTTTGTAGAGCCTTCCTGTGGTGTCTTTTTCATGTATGGAAACCCAGACCTTAGATTAATGTTGCAGGATGTGACAGACATTAACAGAGATGGGATAAAGAGTCAGGACTCAGAGGGCTAAGGTAAGACTGGGAATGGAAGAGGGGGGTGAATCAGATATAGGTATGTATGTCCAGGAGCTTGACTGTAGACAAACAGTTAGAAGGAATTTTTGGAGGCACCCAGTCCAACCTCCCTCATTTTATATGTTAGGAATTGAGATCTGGAGAAGGTAAATGGCTTACTCAAGGTTACCCAGGTAGTGGTAGAGGCTGGCTATGAATCTAGGTCCTATAATTCCAGAACCAGTGATCTTTCCAATGTACCATTCTGCCTCTCCAGGTGATCAAGATAGAATCCCTGTCAGAAGATAGGCATGAACATTCAGGAGTCAGCTAGAACAGAGATACAAGAGATCAAAATAAGGCAGTGAGTGGGTCAAAAGCCAGGTAAGCTATCAGAGCCAGGGAACACAACATAAGCCTGAAATTGAGGCAATATGGTAGGTGAAGAACCAAACAAAGCAAGGGTAGTCCTTTGATAAGCTTCTTGCCAGGGGAGTTACTATTTCTGGTGTGGGGCACAGACCAGGACCCACAGTTAGGAGCAGGATCATTTGAGAGATATATTGGTCAGCTTTGTTGGATCCTTGGGGAATGCCTAGTGAGACGTTGAGATCCAATGGAAGACAACAATGATAAGAATCTCTCTCAGTTCTTTTACAGAGTGAATTGACTTCAGGTGGGGGTGGTTTTTATTTACACTAAGATTGACCCTCAGCTCCACTTGGCCAAGTCTTCTGATCTTCAGCTAACCAATAAGTACTTATTAAGTATCTCCAATATCCTCTCTTCTGTGCTAGATACTTGATAATATATGTTCATGCACAGTTCATAATATGATTTGGAAGCAGATTATCCATCATATGGATTATTTATGGATATTTTGCTCCTCCTTCTTTTTCTGTCTTTTGGCCATCTCTCAGCCTGAGTTTGATAAAGACTGTCTTCAAACCATCCCCAAGAGAGGAGAAAAATATTTTCATGAATTCAGCTAGCACCAGGTAACAACCAATGTCCATCTGTCCAAATCAATTTCCCTTCTCCCTTGGAGTTTTTGGTGTTCTTTGCAGCTGAGTCAAATGATCTCTGCATCACTAGAGAACCCCCTGAGATGGCAGATGGGGATGGGGAGATAATTTTCCTCTTGTCCTTGAGGGGACACTGTCTCTCCAGGGCCTCTGCTATGCTTACAGGTTGTAACCACTCCATCTTTTTGTTGGACCAGGAATATAGTGGAAGATGTTGAGAATGAGTGGTTGTGGTGTAGATCAGTGGGTGTCAAGAGAGATTGTTTGGATCAATGGGCTGTCAAACAAATTGAGCCAGAGGCAGTGGGGGTGTTGGTGTTGCTGATAGGTGATACAATGCTAGTGTTTCTCTCTCTCTCTCTCTCTCTCTCTCTCTCTCTCTCTCTCTCTCTCT
>NW_027187317.1:10655426-10690361 GCF_028583685.1 Petaurus breviceps papuanus | reverse complement strand
TCTCTCTCTCTCTCTCTCTCTCTCTCTCTCTCTCTCTCTCTCTCTCTGTCCCTCTGTCTCTCTCTCTTTCTCTCTGTCTCTCTCTTTATCTCTCTCTCTGTCTCTCTCTGTCTCTGTCTCTGTCTCCCCTCATTACCTCTCCCAGCTCCCTCTTACTATGGATATCTAGCTAGGATATCTAGGATATCCATTTCCCAACAAAATGGGAGGATAAAGGAGAAACTTAGATGGCTTGGGCAAGAATTGTCCTTTCTTTCGTTGCTTTCCTGACATTCATTCATTGGGATTAGATTTTCAAGGCATGCCCTTGAAGAGCTTGATTTGTTCTTTATCACTAAACCCAGGGTGTGGGGAGCTGCCACCAGATAGGCAAGGGTGCTAGAGACCGAATGGGCAGACTTACTTTAAGGCATAGATAAATATAAACATATATTGTAGCTAATAACGGATTTGCTATAAAAATAACTTTTATGCAAATGTGTATGTGTGGGGGACAAGGGATGGAATTTTGTGATTTCATTGGTAAAGGGAGTTGCCAGTGAGGAAATTCTCTCTACCATTGTAGTTTGTCACCTGTCCTGCAATTTATGTTCTTAGTCACCTGGGACACTGAAAAGTTAAGTGCCTTGCGGAGGGTCATATGGTTAGTTTACATAAGAAGCAGGTCTTCCTAATTATATACCACAATAAGCCAACTTGCTATTTGTGCTGCCCCTTATGAGTGAGTTAATCGTCTTTTAATGTGGGAGGGACAAACACAAACACATATACAACATGTAGCTATATTTAAAAGAATAGAACAGGGGCAGCTAGGTGGCACAGTGATAGAGCACCGGCCCTGGAATCAGGAGGACCTGAGTTCAATTCTGGCCTCAGACACTTAACACAAAAAACTAGCCGTGTGACCTTAGGCAAGTCACTTAACCCCAATTTCCCTCCAAAAAAAGCAAAAAAGAGAAAAGAACAACCAATAAATCAACCAATTAATAACCCTCCATTAAGCACCTACTGTATGCCAGGCACTCTGCTAAGCATTATGACATTCATGCCTCTTTACACTTGCCATTTTTTTGTTAATGTCAGGAACTTTCAGATATGTCCTTATCCAGGCCTCTGGGTTAAAATGGTTCAGAGATGTTTTTATCATGCTGCTGGTTCTAGTTTTTTCCCTCTGGAGCTCTGCTTAGGAGATATAAGACACAATTATTCCCAGAAATCCTCTCTTATCCTTCTTAGAATAGAAATGAGCTTTTGCTTCCTGGCCTCTTCTTTTAAATTTTATTTTTTTTCCTCAAGGTTAACTATAGAAGACCTCCAAGAAAATATGGTGACTGTGCCATTCTTTCCCCAACCAGATCTGAAGTTTACCTCAGTTACCCTTGGCAACTGCACTCTGCTCTTTATTCTCTTCCTTTCTAAAGAATGTTTCAGTGCCATTTAAAGAATTTTCTTTCCTGAAGTGGGCCTTCAAGGAGTTCTTTCAATTAATCTCTGCTTCAAATTTCAGGTTGACCTTTTTTTTTCTTTCTTGTTTCTCCTTGAAAACTTTAAGCATATTTTGAATATAACAGTGAATTTGGAAAACATAGTTAAATAGTGGTTTCCTCACATCCAAGCTGAACCCCTCCTACCTCACTGTTTCTAGTCTTCTGACAGTCACTACTCATAAGCAGTGCTATGGAGAGGAGAGGACAGGCATCCTGGGATACTCTTGTGCTATTATAAAGAATTAGGATGCATTTAGGCCACCATTTCACAATAAATTTGCCATTACTACTACTTTTTTTTTTTACTTTTTGGAGGGGAGAAGTCAGGGCAATTGGGGTTAAGTAACTTGCCCAAGGTCACACAGCTAGTAGTGTTAAATGTCTGAGGCTGGATTTGAACTCAGGTTCTCCTGACTCCAGAGGCAGTGTTCTATTCACTGTGCCACCTAGCTGCCCCACCATTAATTCTTGATGTGCTCAGACAATTCCTTCATCACATGCTGGATTTCCTTTTGCATTACTGGATTAAACAGTTTTGCAGAATCATAGAGCTAGAAGGTATCTTGGAGGTCATCACATCTTGGAGGTTTAGAGTGGGGAATTGACTCATCACACTGGCATTAAGTATAAAAGTTAGAGTTTGAACTGGGGTGCCTAGACTTCAGCATCAATGGTCTTTCCATTCTACCAAAGATGAAAGACTCTAAAACCAAGATAAGAACTGAAGGTGTAGATTTGGGAGTTGTTTCCAAGAAATGATATTTGAATCCTTTGGAACTGATGAGATCAGCAAGAGACAAGGGAAGAGGGACCTGGACAAAACTTTGGCAGACACCTGTATTTAGGGACTGGGAGAGGAATTAGGGAAAGGAATATGAGAAGTGGACAAACAGTTAGGATGAGCACCAAGAGAGCCGTGTCACAGAGGTTGAGGGAGGAAAGAGTATACAGGAAGGTAATCAACAATATCAAAAGCTGCATAATAGAATGAGAACAGAAAAGACCAGTGGCTTTAGCAGTTAAGAGATTGCTGGTAACCTTGGAGACAACATTTTCAATCGTGGTTGGGTTGGAAGCCAAACTGCAAAAAGCAAGTGGGACGTGAAGAAATAGAGGCAATGAGTATAGACAATCCTTTTAGCAGTTTGACTGTGAAAGCCAAGGAGAGTTCTAGGATCAAACTCAATAGTGCAGTACTTAAAATATATATACACAGTATTTGGGGAACAACTTCCTATTTGTCAAGAATTGTTGTGAAAACTGGAAAGCAATTTGATAGAAATTGGCATCAGGCTGATATCTTCTACTAGCTTACATTTATATTTGTTCATATTATGTGTCAGGCACTGTACTAAGCACTTTACAAGTATCTCCTTTGGTCCTCACAACAACCCTGGAAAGTAGGTGCTATTATGTTGCCCAATTTACATTTGAGGAAACTGAGGCAAACAGATTAAGTGATTTGCCCAGGGTCACACAGTAAGCACCTGAGGCCAGAGTTGAACTCAGATCTACCTGACTCCAGGTCTGGAAATCTATCCTGTGCCACCTAGCTGACCCCATTATATGCCAGAATAATCTCAAAATGGATATACAGCTTGAACATAAAAGGTGACACCATTAAAAAAGTTAGAAGAGATTGATATTAGGCAGTTTCCACAGCAGTGGCTAGGGGAAGAATTCTTAACTAAGGAAGAGCTAGAAATGATAACAGAAAACAGATAAATTTGAATTGCATGAAATTTTGCTAGACAAAGAAGGAAAAATACAAGAAAAAAATCTTGTAAGGCATGTCTAATATGATCTGATATCCAAGATCTACAGGAAATGAGCAGAAATATCTAAGATTAAAAGTCATTCCCCAAGTAGATAAGTAGTCAAAGTATATAAGCCAACAGATCTCAAAACTATTAATAATAATATGAGATTGTCCTGAATAATAATAATAACAGAAATCAAACCAATCTTGAAGTTTCACTTCACACCCAGAAAATTGGATGTGATGACAAAATTTAATGACAAAGGTGACAAATGAAGTCAATGGTCAGTAGTAGAGGGATTGAGGAAAGACAAATACACTAATACCTTTGGGTGAAGCTGTGTATTGGCTAAAACAATTCCAGAAACAATTTGGGATCATGCTTAAAAGTGACTAAAAGAAAATGTCCATAGGTTTTGACCCAGAAGTCCCTAGGTCAGCTGTACATAATGAATAAATAAACGAATGAACATGTTGGTTATCTCAATGCCAAGGCTCGTGTAGCTCCAGTCTTTCCCTTCTTCTCTACCGGGAACTAGGATTTCCACTCCTATGACCCCGGACTCTCATTATCGAGCATTTATTTCATCCCAGTCTCAGACCCACCATGCTGCTTTCTTACCTCCATACCATGCTGTAGTTGCATAGTTAAAATCTTTTCCTCCCCCCTTTACCCTCAGCATACCCCTTTCCAAATTTAGTTCTAAGAACAGTAATAAAAATACAATTTTTGGGAAGGATGTATTAATCAATTGCCCTATGATGGCTTCAATCAACATTCCCTCTGATTTTCCTACCCCAAACCTTCCTCCTAAGCCACTACGATTCCATATATATTGCCTTTCCCTATTAGAATATAAGTTCCTTAAGGGCAGGAATAATTTTTTTTGTTGCTCATTTGTTCAATTGTGTTTGATTCTTTATGACATGGATTATATGGTATGCCAGGCCCTTCTATCCTCCACTAACTCCAGAAGTCTGTCCAAGCTTATACATTGCTTCCATGACAGTATTTATCCATCTCAGCACTTTAAATAGTGCTTTCACATAGTAAGTCCTTAATAAACGATTATTTCAATTAATTCATTGATTCATTCATCCTGTTGGAAGGCATATATCCCAAGGATGGTGAAGAAATAAAGAAAGGTCCCATACATTTATAGCATTACTTTTTTGTGATTCGGTATGGTGTTTCCAGGAAAGAACTGGAAACAAAGTTAATGCTCATCAACTGGGTAGTGTCTAACCACATTGTGGCATGTGAATGTAATGGAATATTATTCTGCCATAAGAAACAACAGATACAAATAATTCAGAAAAGCATGAAAAGATATATACTGTATGAACTGACATAGAATGAAGGAAACAGAAGAAGAAAAACAACCTGCTTAATGACTAAAACAATGTATGTAAAAAGAATGGAAAAAGCAATGGAATACAATTTAACTATAGTAACCAAACTTGGTTACAGGGAGGAGTTGAGAAAATATACCTTCTTCTCTTTGCAGAGGTGAGGGTTGATGAGACTATCACATACACGGTTGATGTGTTTATTGGTTGGGTGAACTTCCTTTTCCTTTTCCTTTTAAAATCTTGGTTGCAAGGGATGTGATATATTTAGAAATGAATGTTATATAAAAACAAAAGTATCAATAAAAATGACCTTTTTTTGAAAAGAGGACTAAAATCTGGGGATATGGGAGGCCTTGTGGAGGAAGGTATAACTTAGTTGTGTATTAAATGAACTTAAAGACCTTGGTGAGCACAGAATATACCATAGCCGTGAGCATAGGCTTAGAAGCATTGGGTGGAATGCTGTGTATTCAGGGCGCTGCTAAGAGTCAGTTTTATTAAAATATAGACTGTGTGAAGGGGAGTAATAGGAAATAAGACTGGAAAGGTAGGTGGGATCTGTACTATAAAGGACTTTAAATGCCACATTAGGGATTTTGTATTCTAAACTAGAGGCCATAGGGAGCCATTGAATATTTTTGAGTAGGTCACATCTGTGTTCTAGGAATATCAGTTTGGCAGCTATATGGAGGATGAATTTCAGGAGAGAGAAAATGGAAGCAAGAAGACCAATTAGGAAGTTATTAAAACAGTCCAGATGAGAAGTGATAAGTGTTTTACTAGAGAAGTAATTTCATTCATATCAAACTTTTCTATGCTTTTAGGTGAAGTAATCATCATTATCATTGAAAACTCTCACTGCCTCTCTTCAGGTAACTGTGCTGGGAACTGCTCAAAATAAACCTGGACCCTGTTCACTGGAAACTTGCAAAATCAATACATTGTGTCTTGAGACTTTCATCATTAAGAGCTTTCTAATCCTTCTTCTCCTGACTTCCTGCATAGAATATCAGGCTATAGAATTTTATCTATCTTTTTTTTGAAACATTTGAAAATGACTCTGCAAATTGAGAATTATGTCAGATGCTGCTTGACTTTCTTCTACTTCTTTTGCACAGATTCTAAGATGGATGATCACTTTATCCCAAAATTCCCATTATTTCTGTTTTAGCAACTCTTTCTTCCTTGTTTATGAGAATTAGAAACAGAATAGTAATTCTCTTCATTATGCTAATGTCATGACAGTTATTCAAAGGTGTTGAATGTGGAAATCTCTAGAAACAGGTTGGATTGCAGAACTTCTGTGGTCACTCTTTTCTTAGATTCTATAAGACATGAATATAAATGTATTTTAGGGCCTTTTTTTTTCTCATGTGATTGTTTGAGAGCTATGATGAATTCATACTGGCCCATTGGCAGCCCTTTCCCTCTGTTCCTTAAGTTGTAAGATGGTTGACCAGCCTTGGTCTACCATTAAAATACTTCTTTTTAACCTGCCTCTCTGAATCATTGCCCATCCTTCAGTCATTTAAGGACCCCCAAAACCACCAGCCCTAGGAGATCCATTGGCTTCTACTCTATACTAAGGATAGCTCTGAGCTGAGTTAACCAGTTCCAGACAAGCCATCACATTCACAAGGACAATTGTTGGGCGTGTCAGAAATTGGAGATGATCACTTGTTTGGGAGATGTTGCTTTTTAAGTCATATTTTCAGGATAGGCACATTACATGGCATTTTGCTGAAATCACACTCTGGAGTAGATTTGCATAAATGAATGTATTGTATTTTTTTAGAAACCGTGAAAGCGCTAATTACCTAAACTCTAATTAAGCTTGCCTCTTGCAGAAAACACAGGATATTAGCTTATTTTGTACTTGGCTCAACTTTTCTGTTTTCATGCATTGGGTGAGATCTCCTACACAACTCACAGTCAAAGCAAAGGGAAAATATGATGGCAATCCTAAGAAAGATTCTCTGAAGTCTTGTGGTCTTTTCTAGATTCCCTTTCCTTTCTCTTTTCCTTCTCTTAAGGAAGCTCAGGTGATAAGAGTAAACAAATCCTGTGTTTGGAAAGGACTTCTGGAGATCTCTCATCCACCCTCTAGATTTCAAGTAAAACCTTAAGAGAGGTGACACCATTATAATACCATCTCATTTTCCTGGTCCCATTTTTGTACAAGGGGTAGGAGAGCTCATACCCATTGGTGTAGCTTAAGCTTACATAGTAATGCTTACTCTGTCCCTAGTCTTGCACCCTGGAAGCTTTCAAACCAAGAAACCATCTTGGGAATTTCATTCATGAGTCCTTTCCAGTCTTTTTGTTTGTTTGTTTTTTCCCCATGGAATTTTAGGCCATAGGTCTTTTCTATTTTTTCTCTGAACCATTTCAAAATAACTTTTCCCAAATCTAGATATCATGTCAGACTTTGCTTGAGTCTCCTCTCCTTCCCTGCCACATATTCTAAGAGGGAGTGGTCATTTTACCCTAAAATTCCCAAAGGCATGGATGGCACATAGAGTATGCCAGGACTAAAATTAGGTCGAGGACATAGTTAACCCAAAACAGTGCATGCAACTGGCAGGAGTTGGTGTGGAAGGGTCCTTAGGTGGATAATTGGGGGTATAGTCAGAGGCCCTTTTGTGCTGGCAGACATCTAGAAGCAAAGGGCATCTCAGGGGAGGCTACCTCCTGCTTCTCTGGGGCTTCTCAGACCTGACAAAATGACTATGGGATTGCTTTTATCCCCTGTTTTTGATAGGAGCTTTGAAATCTGAGAGGAGCTACACTTTTTATGGACTTTTGTGCTTCAGTAAAAGAAAGTGCTTGATTATGACACTGTGGTTCAGAGTGCTTCATTTGCCCAGGATCACCTCAAAATGAGACAAGGACAGTAGACATTTAAATCTGCACAGGGCACAAAGCTGGTATGGATTACTAACCCTCAGGGTGCCCAGACTCAGTATCCAAAGAGATCTTAATAAGCTAGAGCATTGGACTGGATCTAATAATATGAAACTCAATAGGGACAAATGTAAAATCTTGCACCTGGGTTCAAAAAATCAATTTCATCAATACAAGATGAAAAATGTATGATTATACAGCAGTTTGTCTGGAAAAAAAATCTGGGACTTTGAGAGGTCTGCAAACTCAACATGAGTCAGGAGTATGTATGATGTGGCAGCCAAAAAAGGTAGTTCAGTCTTGAGCAGCATCAATAAAGGCATAATTTCCAGGAATGAGGAGGTAACAACCATTCTGTCCTCTTCCTTGGTCAGATCACATCAGAATATTGAGTTCTGTTTTGGGTGCCACATTTTAAGAAGGACGGTAAGAAGTAGAGAGAATTCAGTATAGGGTAAACTGGATAGTGAAGGGCCTTGAATTCCTGTAATATGAAGAATGGAAGTGAGCTATATTTAGCCTGGAGAAGGGAAGAATAAGGAAGGACATGATAGCTGTGTTCAGGTGTTTGAAAGGCTATCACAGGAAAGATTAGACATATACTGTTTGACCCCAGAGGATTGAACAAGGAACAGTGGGTAGAAATTGTAAAGAGGTAAATTTAGGTTTGATTTCAAGAAAAATTTCCTTACAATTAGGGTTGCCCCAAAGTAGACTGGGCTGTCTCCTGCCTTGGGGGAGGGGCAGGTAGTGGATTCCTTCCTCTTGTGATTCTTTTTTTTTTTTTTTGCTTTTTTTTTTGGAGGGGGAAGGCAAGGCAATCAAGGTTAAGTGACTTGGCCAAAGTCACACAGCTAGTAAGTGTTAAGTGTCTGAGATCGGGTTTAAACTCAGATCCTCCTGACTCCAGGGCCAGTGCTCTATTCACTGCACCACCCAGCCGCCCCGACCTATTGTGGTTCTTTAAGCAGAGCTTACTTGTTTGTTATGTTATAGGCTAGAGTAGATGGCCATTAAAGACTCTTTGAGTTCTGGAATCCTGTGACTCCATGATCAGAATTTCTTAGAATCTGCTTTTGAAGATGCTGTTACAGTTATCCCTTCCCCATTTTGACTTTCCCCATTGTGGTTTTGATATATTTCAGGTCAGCATAAGAAATTAAATGGGAATTTTTTGGGGAGTTTTGCAGAAGCTACTGACAATACATGAAGGCAGCAGACAACACAGAAAACAGTTTAGAAGCTCAGAAATGCATAAAACATGTGCATAATATTGTATAATATCAACCCAAATTTTACAATAAGGTATTGGGAACACCCTATAAAAGAAAAAGAAAAAACTCAGACTTCTCTGGTACAAAAAGAGGGCCAAAAACTTAAGTGGATTTTCTGGATTGTGGGGGCACCATCTCCCTGACCCCCTATGATATGGAAGGAATAACTACTTTCTTAGATTTTTCATTGTTACAGAGACCTAAACTCTATCTAGTTCATGTCTCTCATTTTATAGATGGAAAAACTTAAGGCCAGAGATTATATGCCATTTCCCCACAGATTTCATAGAGGTTAATGGATGCCAAGGTGGCAAAATAGGTTTTCTAGCTGATGGGATTTGGGTGAGTCAGGAGGACAGAGTCACGTATGTCCACAAGGCTTATTGAGTGCTGCGAATTGAAATCATATTTTATCTAACTTGGTTCAGCTGCCTCCTGACGCTGAGCTCTCATAGCCTGACACCAAGACCTTGGCTCTCACCAAGCCCTCTTTTGGACATTGTGAATTTCTGATTTTTGAACCTCTTCCCATCCCTGACACCACCTTCTGCCTCTGACTCTTTCTGGCTTGTTGACTTGCTCATATAGTTCCTGGCATTGACTTATTAATTATACTGTATTCCTCACCTCCATTTGACCTGAAACTTTCTCATTCTCAAAACAGGAGGGTTCATTCAGTACTATGGACCTCAACTAACCACTTCTCACCAGAGAGTACCTTAGGCCTTGCCTAGGGGCTGAGCCATATGGTAGAGATGTGATCTCCAAGGTCACATAAGAAATCAGTAGCAGAGCTAGAGCCCCAATCCAGGTTTCCTGACTCTTATCTTTTTTTTTTTTAACTGAACCACCTTGCCTGCCAGACGTGGCTGAAATATTATATGTAACTTAGACTCAACCATAAACTGGCTACAGCCATGATATTTTGAGCCTGTAAATTTTTACAAGTTCACTTATTTCTTATGAGAGGGCTATGGGACAGTGCTGACCACAAGGGTCCATAATAAAGATTTTGTCTAAGCAGGAGATGTTTGGCTGATACCATAGGCCCAGGTGACCAAGGGATTAAGTTCAGAGAGGTCAGTTAAAGCAAGAAGAAGCAAGGAGGTTTTGTAGGTGCAGGCAGGCAAATGTTTAAGTCCAATAAAGTGACCTTAATGAGCACTACATGATAGAGTAGAGAGAATGCTAGCTTTGGAGTCATGATGATTTGATTTCAAGTCCTGCTTGAGTATGACCTTGAGCAAATGGTTCCTATCTATTCCTCATTGTCCTCTATAAATTTGAGAAATGAGACCTTTATCTGAGAAACTGTCTATAAATCCCCCCATTTTCTGCTTTCCTTCTAATCTTAGTTACATTTGTTTTATTTATACAAAACTTTTTAAATTTGATGTAATTGAAATCATCCATTTTATACCTAACTTTGCTCTCTCTTAATTATTTTTAATTGTTTACCTATCCATAAATCTGATAAGTAATATGTTCCATGTTCTTCTAATCTCTCTCTTTATGTCTAGATCATGTATCCATTTTGACCTTAACTTGGTAATGGTGTAAGATAATGTTCTTTGCCTAGTTTTTGCCATACTGCTTTCCAGTTTTTGGACTAGATGACCTTTAAGATTTCTCCTAGCTCTAAGTTCTCAAATACGTTTTACTCTATTTTCTATGGTGTAAGTCTGCCTGAATTCATCCATGGGTACTGAATAATCACAAAGTAGTATATTGAGTGTCTCAAAGAGAGTAAATGCCGACCTCAGATGGTGGCTCCACATGGAGGACATTGGGCTGTTACTTCTGGGAGATTTGTAGTGATGTGTAAGGGTAGTAGTGCCTTAGAGAGACTAGAGCTTGTGTAGACACTGGTTCTGGTTGGTCAGCTGTATTGTTAGGAGAAACTTTTTCCATGCACTATGTAGCAGAATTATTGGCATCTTCAAAAGATCTGAATCAATTTTGCTTCTCTTTTGCTGCATTCTTGTCTGGAGGATAGCTGTGATTCCTTTCCTTTCAGGGACAGGTGCTGTAAGGGGGAGATCCATGAGGCCTTCTTATGCCTCCTTGATAAATTACCTTCTAAATGATTGATACACCTTGTAATCTTAATCTCCCTTAGACTGTGTGGTGGCTGTCCAGGCTCAGAAATTCAGTCTGTGACTATGAAACAGAACAAATTGACCTGGTTTCTTGGGGATCCAGTAAACGGCCTGGTTAACACCTTGCCCTAACCTACTGGGCCACCTTGGCCATGTTCTGATACTCCATAGTCTAGTTTGTGGTGATTGTCCAGGTTGCTTTCCTCCCTTCATTAAAGAAAATGCTTTTATGGGTGTGTGTTGTAGGGCAGACTTTGGGCTAAGATGGGGTGGTAACATTTTGTGTGTGTGTGTGTGTGTGGTGTGAGGGAGAGAGAGAGACAGAGAGAGGGAGAGAGAGACAGAGAGAGATTGACAGACAGACAGACAGAGAGACAGAGAAGGGGAGGGAGTGGAGAAGGGGAAGAGAGAAAGAAAGTAAATAGGGAAGAGAGAGAGAGATTGACAGACAGACAGAGAGAGACAGAGAAGGGGAGGGAGGAGCAGAGAAGGGGAAGAGAGAAAGTAAATAGGGAAGAGAGAGAGAGAGTGAGTGAGAGAGAGAGAGAGAGAGAGAGAGAGAGAGAGAGAGAGAGAGATTGACTTGAAACAAACCAAGTGACAGATGGCAAATTATTTTAAAAGCTTATTTTTTTTTCTTTTGTGTACATTCTTCACCTCAGGCTTGGCATGTACCAAGGCCTTGGATAGCGGAAATATCAAGTTTGGGGCCTGGAGCAGGTTCAAGGAAAGCCATTTGTAAATATGTTGGGGGAGGAGGAGAGAGAGTTACGGTGGTGTATATGGTGTCAAGGAGAAAGCTACACATCCAGATGTTTACAGAATGTTTCCAAGCCAATATTGGACTATGGTGCCAAAGGCCATATGGTGTGGTTGTATGAATAGGCCACTGGGGAGTTAAAAGAAGGTGCATTCACTTTCCACCTTGGCTTCTGATAAGGTCATACTATTCTCAAGTGCTTCTCTCTCATTTATAAAATGGGCACAGATATCTTGTTAATAAGATTCTGTCTTTTTGTTTGCCCCTTAAATTGTAAGCCCTTTGAGGTTAAGGACCTCATCTTATGTAAACTTTTTACTCATCCTAGTGACTAGTACAGTGCTTTGGACACACCCAGTCCTTAGCAGTTTTTATTGTTTTGGAGAATAATCATATTGTACCTTTCTGTCTATAATTGTTTATGTCATATATTATAGAATAATAGTTATGTTGTAAACCAATTCAAAGGCAAATGTATGATAGTGTGGTATAGGTGGAATGCCTAAAGGCAAAGGTAATTCAAAGGTAGGGGAAAGCTTTCATATGATATTATGGCTGAGGATATATAATTTACAGTAAGCTATGGAAAAATGTTACACTATATAATAAAGTTTTAGTTTTACAGACACTTATTAAATTCTATGTGAAGGTGCTTTGAAAGACACATATATGAGTAAGGTTTACTCTGTGGCCTCATGGCACTTCCGATTTAATGGGGACACAATAAAATCGTTTATGACAAATAGCCGTGGTCCACATTAGAATGTTTCAATTGCATAGGTAAGGTACAACATGCTATGAGATATCTCTGAGGCTTAGACAATTGAGGGTCCACTTATTCTCTACCCTCAAAAGTGTAATCTTGTAATCTTACGAGGGAGATTAAATGCATACACAAGTATCTAAACATGGTGCTAGAAGAATAGCTGTGCACTAGAATTTTATTTCTCCATCATGCAATTGTAGGATTTAGATCTGGAAGGAAATTCGGAGATCAATTAATCCAACTCTTTCATTATACACAGGAGAAAACAGAAACCCCTAAAGGTGAGGTGATTTGCTCACGGTCACACAGGTATCCAATAGAAGAGTTGGGGTTCAAGCCAAGGTATGCTGATTCCAAGTCCATCACTCAGCTGCTGGGTGACCCAGTGTAGAGAGTGTTAGATTTGGATTATAGCCTTTGAAACTTACTGCCTGTGTGACACTTAGCAAGGTACTTAACTTTGATCTGCCCCTGTTTCCTCAACTGTAAAAAGTACATAATAATGATGCCTACCTACTATGGCTTTGAGGATTAAGCAAGATAATACTTATAAAGTGCTTAGCCCAGTGCCTAGTACTTTGTAGGTGATTAATAAATGCTTGTTCCTTTCTTCCACTATGAATCAGCTCAAATTATTTAGTCTTACATAAATTTTCCAATAAACAACCACCGACATCCCTACTATGTGCCAGGCACTGTGTTAGCTGATACAAAGATAAAGACAAAACTCTTCCTGCCCTCAAGGAGTATATATTCTATTGGATAAATAACACCTACATATGTAGATAATTTAAAAATATATACAAAGAATTAGAAGGTATTTTTGTGGGGGGAGGGGAGAGGGAGAGGCACTAATAGCTAGAGGGATCTTAAAGACCTTGCATATATCATGGCAGTATGGATAGCAACAAGATGGCCCCTGTTCTAGACCTA
This sequence comes from Petaurus breviceps papuanus, assembly GCF_028583685.1. Taxonomy (NCBI): domain Eukaryota; kingdom Metazoa; phylum Chordata; class Mammalia; order Diprotodontia; family Petauridae; genus Petaurus; species Petaurus breviceps. The sequence continues at coordinate 10,677,026 of NW_027187317.1, read as the reverse complement.
TGTCTGCTATTTACTACTTCTGTGACCTCAGGCAAGTCACTTTAACCCTTCTAGGCCTCAGTTTACTTCTCTGTAAAATGAGATAGTTGGGCTAATTGATCTCTAAGGACCTTTCCAGATATAAATCTTATGATACTCACATGTTAAAACAGTTATTTATTTTTCTTTTCCAATAATGGGACACATAGAAAAAGTAAGCTATACTTCAAGAAAATGTCTATGAGTGGGATATGTGAGTGGCATCTGTCAACCCAATGATAACTCAGATTAATTCAGCTGATATGACCGAACAATCAAGTGCCTTTCTTCCCTTCCCTAGTGATGCTCATTTGTCCCTCTTGAAAATTCCCATTCAACCAAAGAGGACAATGGTGGAGGGGGACCAATTTGCATGGCTGATTCCCTAGCTTATGTATGATTGGATATTTGTCACGGTAAATAAAATTCAAGCGTTGCAAAGGTGAATAGAGGTAATCTAGCCTCTTTATACCAGGGAATACCTTATTTCTGATTCCTTACGCTTCTATCTTTGAAGTTATAAATGACAGCAGAAGTTTGGGGGCTCCTGACTCTAACTTTTCCACCCTAACGGAAGTTCATATTTTTATCCGGCTTCACCTTAGTTAGGGCATAATAGACATTAAAACAGTAAATGTGAATCATATAATCTCCTATCAAACCTCTCTGTTTATCATTAAAATAATGGCAACATCATTTCAGTTATAAACAGTTACCAAGGAAACCAGTTTATCATAATTAGCTATTTTTTCTATTTCCTTTCTTTCTTTTTCTCTCACTCTCTCTTTTCTCTACCTGGGCTTTCTTCAGGCTAAGAAATATGATAAACTGTTAATCAGCTGGGGCTGTGACTAATTAGATCCTAATATGGATTCATAGAATCACGTTGCTTTTCCCCCCTCACAAATATACACTGGAGTACATTGTCGCGGTTTAAAAAAATAGAACTAAGGATGGAACAATTGGTTTGTTATGGGGGTTAAATCATCCTAGTAAACCCCCAAGGCAGTAGTGAACCAAACCTTAAGAAAAAGAAGACAAAACCCATTAGGTTTATTAAAAATGCACATTCTATTTTGTATGTATTAGAAAATGCAGCAGTAGAAGGTATTGTTTTGATGTTCATTGATTCCACAAACATATTAAGTACCTACTATATGTTTGTGAGCTAGTGCTGTGAAAGGTACTAGGGATAGAAAGACAAAAATATAAATAGTCCTTGATCTCAAGAAGTTGATATTCTATTAGGAGGAAATAATATGTACAAAGATAAGTTAATGCAAAATATATACAAAGTGAAAATGCAAACTAATATGAGGTGTTGGAAAAAGTCCCTAACAACCACAGGGATCAGGATTGTCCTTGCATATAAGAGAATATCTTAGTTAAACCTTGCAGGAAGCAGGGTAGTCTAAGTGAAGAGGGACTGAATTTTGGGCAGGGTGAGGGGTGGGGAGGAACAGATGATTTGGGCAATGACATGGAAATGGGAGATGGAACTTTGGAATTGAGAATTGGAATGTCATGTACTGAGAACAGACCAGTGTGAACGAAACATAGAATGCCTGGAATGATATGTTGGAGTTAGATCATGAAGGCCTTTATAAGGTGGTAACAGAGGATAACTGATATCCTTTAGGGATATCAGTTTGGCATCTGTGTGAGAATGGAGACCTGGGTGGAGAAGAAGTTTGAGGTCTATAGTCTCATTAAGAGTCTATTGTAATAGTCCAGGCAAAAGATAAAGAGAGCCTGAATGAATGGTTACTGAGTGAATGGGGAGAAGGGAAGAGAGGAGAGAAATGTGGGAGAGGTAGAATCAACAAGACTGGACACCTATGTGTCATTTCTATTCTTGGCAGGATTTAAAAAAAATATTTTTATTTAGTTCATTAAATGTTTCCCAATTACATGAAAAAAATGTTTTTAACATTTATTTTTTTAAAACTTTGAGCTCTAAATTCTGTCCCTTCCTCTCTCCCCTCCCCCAGCAATATATTGATTATTCATGTGAAGTCATTCAAAACATTTCCATATTAGCCATGTTGTAAAAGAAAACACACACATGCATATAAAATAAGAAAAATAAAGTAAAAATGTATGCTTTGATCTATCAGACTCTATCAATTCTCTCTCTCAAGGTGGATAGCATTTTTCATCATGGCTTCTTTGGAATTGTCTTGGATCGTTCATTGTCTTAATCAGAGCAGTTTAGTCTTTTACAGTTGATCTTCATTACAACATTCCTGTTACTGTGTACAATGTTCTCCTGGTTCTGCTCATGTCACTTTGTGTCTGTTCATATAAGTCTTTCTAGGTTTTTCTGAAACCATCCTGCTTGTCATTTCTTATAGAACAATAGTATTCCATCACAATCATATACCACAATTTGTTCAGTGAGGCAGGACTTTTAATACCAAATGAGATAACATTTGTAAGGTGCTTAGTATATAGTTCTTGGCACATAGTAGACACAACACCAAAGTTGCAAACCTGGATGTTGGTAAAGATGGCCCTCAACAGAAATTGGTAAGTTCAAAAGTGGGGTAGGGGGAAAGTCTTTTGGGAAAGACTCAGTTCAATTTTAGACATGTTGAATATGTGGTCTCTCCTAGTTATAAATCTGTGGTCTTGTATTAATCACAGGATAACTCCCTTATGGTCTTAAACTTTCTGATGGTCTATAAATTTTTGGTCTTATGGTAATCACAGGGAACAACTCCCTCAAACAGGGCTGGTAAATCCCTCAGCTTCTATCATCTAGGCCATTGTTACATCCTCTTACATTTTCTGGAAAAGTGTAAACTAAGTTCAGGCTAACCCCATGGATGACTTTTTAAGTACAAATTATTTGCTCTCTATGAAAATATCCTCTTGCTCTTTAATTATGGATGTAGATTAAATTCCCCTCCCCTCCAATATTTGATCATGAACTTGGGAGGGAACCTATACTTACTGAACATTTTCAGTGAATACTCTAAATTCTAATAAAATATAAACTATTTTAAAACAGAGACAATTCAGTCTTTCAGTCTCTGTGCCCCAGCTCTGAGTATAGTGCCTCATACATATAAGGGCTTAATAAGTGTTTGTTGAATTGAGTTGAAGGATGAAGCTTAGAGTGAGTTGCTCAGAATCACAACTTGTGAATGGCAAAGGCAGGGTCTAAACGTAGATTTGACATTAGTGGTCTTTCTAAAACTATCATTTTTTTTTCAATCTTCAGTCTTAGCCTTTTACTTAAATGTGAATACTTTGGTGGTGGAGAGTGGGTGAAACTTAAGTCAGTTATCAGTCACTAATCCTTATTTATCCTTTTACTAAAGTGACATACCTAAGAGCAGGGCCTTGTGGGGATGGGGAAAAATATAGACAGCATGGGTAAGGAGATGCTGAAATGAGAGTTGAAATACTTTCAAAGAAGGCTCAGTCTACTTTAGGGTTGTGCGGAATATAGATCTTGTTTAGAATTCCATGAAAATGATCTCTCCCTCCTACATTTTTCTAGAGCTCTTCGTCTTGAATTATTGTTTGTACCTAGAATATTCTATCTTGGATATTATTATAAATATTGTATCCCTCTTTTTTACATTGGGGAAGCACTTGATAAAGCTTAAAATGCTGTAAAAAGGCGGGATGAGTATACTTGTGTATATGTGAGTTTTTAGATTGTAAGCCCTTTGAGGGCAGTGACTGAGTAATTTTCTCATCTTTGTGTATCTGTCTTTGCTCTTGACTCATGTGACTTTGGACAAATTGCTCTGCCTCTGGGCTTCATCTGTGAAATAAAGAGGTTGACTAAATGATCTTTTGCAACTCTTTCAACTTAATATTAATAAATAGTAATAAAAATATTTATATAACACTTAAAGGTTGGCAGTGTTCTTTAGAATTTGACTTCCTTTATCCTCACAACAACCTGGGAGGTAAGTGCTGTTATTATCCTCATTTTACAGATGAGGAAACTGAGGCAGACAGAGGTTAAATGACTTGCCCAGGGTCATGTAGCAAGTAAGTGTCTGAGTCTGGATTTGAACTTAGGTCTTTCTGACTCTAAATCTAGCATTTTAACCACTGTCTACATTAAATCTATGATCCCATGAGACATTTCCCTTACTTTACAGATGAGAAAACAGTACCTGGCTCTGTAGATGCATAATAACTGATAGTAAAATTTAGTTGAATCTTTCTGAGATGAAGAAACTGAGACCCAGGGAGGTTGCTCAAGGTCACCCAACTAGTAGGTTGCACAACTGAGATTTGAACTCAAGTCATCAGCCTCCTAATTTAGTGCTCCTTCCTCTATGTAATACATTAATGTGAAGGTTTGTAATTTTACCTAATAGGATTCTAACAGAGTATGTTCAAGGAATCATCAATTAACAAATATTTTTTGCAAGCAGTTGGGGTTAAATGACTTGCCCAGAGTCATACAACTAATAAGTGTCTGCGTCCAATTTTGAACTCCACTCCTCCTGACTTCAGGGTCAGTGCTCTAGCCGCTGAACCATCTAGGTGCCCCTGACTCATCAATTAAAAAAAAAACTTTAGGGATCAGGAGGGAGAGGAGACTGGGAAGAGGAGTAAACAATTCCAGAGTATGAACTGTCCTTCTGGTGACAGTGGTGAAAGGAAGGAGAAAGAAATTTTCATCTCCTCCCCTTGCCCCCCTTCATTCTGGGTACCAGCATGTGATAGGCCATACTTGAATGCAGTCTTGTAGACTTGAGCTATAGGCACATGATGTTCTTGTAATCTAAATCCTTAGTTTTTGAGTGCATTAGGATGCTAACGACCAGGCAACCATCTACGTGGAGAGAGGCTCCAGCAGGGCTTTCTGAAGAGAAAGCCTGGCTTCTCCCTGGTTTCCATGCAAATGTACTAAGCCCGAGGGGCCTGGTAATCTCCACATGTCCCATCCTGGCAAGAGGGTGAGTGTATTCCATCTCTGCCAGTCCATCTGAGCTCTGCTCCCTGGTAATACTGTAGTAATCACCCTGCAACCATTTCTGTTGGAGTCCCTCACTCTGGAACTTGTGCGTTGTCATTTTAAAATAGTTTGGGTACTTCAGAATTAGCTGGGTGTCAGTGTGGTTTTATTTGGTCTGTAGGCGTTTTTGTTTTTAAAATTCATGACAAGTTCCTTGCAACATGTTTTATTATATTTTCGCCACCTGTTCTACCTTGGGGGTGGTTTTAAAATCTGGGACTATCTATCTTTTTTTTTTTTTAAGTTTCCTTATTTACCATTTATGTGTGTCTTCCACACACATACATATACACAATGTATATTTAAATATCCTGGGTATATACATTTCATCCTTCAAGTCCCCTAAGACCTGATTGGCTTTGAACTGTGGAGCTTTTTAGAGTGTTGTGGAGGGTGTATTTTTGCCCAGAAAATTGGGAAATTTTAAATGACTGTTCTCTTAAGAAGCAGGAATCAGATATACACTTTGATATTTTTAAATTTAAAAACATTTTTATTTAAAGTTTTGAGTTCCAAATTTTATCTCTCCCTCCTTCCTGTACCCCTTCCCTGAGATGGCAAGCAATCAGATATAGGTTATACATGTGCAATTATGTAAAACACTTCCGTATTAGTAATTTTGTACAAGAAGACTCAAAAGAAAAAAATGAAAGTGAAAAATAGCATGCTTCAGTCTGTATTCAATAAATATTAGTTCTTTCTCTGGAGGTGGATAGAATGCTTCATCATTAGTCCTTTGGGATTGTCTTGGATCACTGTATTGCTGAGAATAGCTAAGTTATGCACAGTTCTTCATCGAATAATATCGCTGTTACTTTGTAGAATGTTCTCCTGCATCTCTTCACTTCACTATGCATTCATTCATGTAAGTCTTTCAAGGTTTTTCTGAAATTATCCTCCTTGTCATTTCTTACAGCACAATTCCATTACAATCATATACTACAACTTGTTCAGCCATTCCCCAATTGATGGGCATCCCTTTGATTTCCAATTCTAAGCCACCACAAAAAGAGATGCTATAAATATTTTTGTACAAATAGGTCTTTTTCCCTTTTTTTGGATGTCTTTGGGATGTAGATTTAGCAGTGATATTGTTAGATGAATGGGCTATGCACAGTTTTATAGCCTTTTGGGCATAGTTCCAAATTGCTCTCCAGAATGGTTGAATCAGTTTACAATTCCACCAATAGTGCATTAGTGTCCCAGTTTTCCCACATCTGCTCCAACATCCCCTTTCCTTTTTTGTCACATGAGCTACTCTGATAGGTGTGAGGTGGTACCTCCAAGTTGTTTTACTTTGTATTTCTCTGATCAATTGTGATTTAGAATATTTTTTCCATATGACTATAGACTTTGATTGCTTTGTCTGAAAACTGCTTATTCATATCCTTTGATCATTTATCAATTGGGGAATGACTTGTAGTTTTATATATTTGAGAAATGATGCATTTATCAGAGATACTTGTTGCAAAAATTTCTCCCCATTTTTTTGTTTTCCTTAAAATTTTGTTTGCAATGGGTTTTTTGGGCAAAAATTTTTAATTTTATATAATCAAAATTGTCTATTTTACACTTTCTAATGGTCTCTGTATCTTCTTTGATCCTAAACTCCTCCTATATATTTAAATCTGATAGATAAACTATTCCATGCTCTCTTAATTTGCTTATGGTATTGCCCTCTATGTGTAAATCATGTACCTTATCTTGTTATACAGTATGAGATGTTGGTCTATACCTAGTTTCTCTCATACTGTTTTCCCAGCAGTTTTTGTCAAATAATGAATTTTTGTCCCAAAAGCTTGGATCTTTGGGTTTACCATATCGTAGATTACTACGATCATTTGCTATAATGTAATTTGTACCGACTCTATTCCATCACTCTATTTTTTTAGCCAGTACCAGATAAAATTTGGTACTTTGGAACTATAAAAGTACTTAGTCCTCTGAGAAGCAAAGCAATTACCATCTTCATAATTCCTTTCTACCTCCATTCAAAGAGTTGAGAAACTTGAGAAAGAACATTGTGTACATTTTACACACAGAAAAAGGGATTCTTGCTACGTGGATGATTATATATCAGCATAACTGGTTGGAGGCAAAAGCTAGGGACAAAGCCAGAAGCTTCTGACTCCCATATCATCACTCTGTATATTATAAATCCATTCTTTTCCTGGAGTAAAGGGGCCAGGGACAGATTTATATCACTTTATCCTAACTCCCCATCCTTAAAAATTAATTATGGCTTTAATGAGCAGATATGTAATGTTACCTCTATCTATCTATCTATCTATCTATCTATCTATCTATCTATCTATCTATCTGTCTGTCTGTCTGTCTGTCTGTCTGTCTGTCTGTCTGTCTGTCTGTCTTATCTATCATCTATCTGTCCGTCTGTGCCTGTCTTTCTATCTGTCTGTCTGTCTATCTATCTGAGAACAATCAGGGTTCCCATTTACACCTCTGTCAACTCCAATAATTTGTTTGCTTTGACTAATTTCTTTTAGCATCATTTATGCTATCAGTACCTCAGTAAGTGATAATGTGTTTAAATTTCTGCAAGTATGTTTGAATTCTTGTTTGAAATCTTGCATTTTAAATCAGATATCTAGGCTTTTTATATCCTGATATTTATAATCAAAGCATATCTTCTACTTAAGCCAACAAATGATTGCCTTTACACTATAACTGCAAATAGAACTTGTATTCACGAATTTGGTAAATATTCTTTCCTGGTTAAAATATTAGCCCATGCTTCATTTTTAGTTGGAACATATTTTGCCATTCCTTCATGCCTTGAATTTATCAACATAGCCTTTGCATGTTTTCTTAATTGTTGATTCTTTTAGATTTTAAGTTGATAGAGGTTAGAGATTGGATCAGTCTGACATATAGTACAGTGTCCATCCTATCATGATGTATAAGGAACACTAAAGAACTTTGGGACAAAGGTAATTTCCTAGGCATTTGAAATCAGAGAGCAGGAAGTGGAATGAAAGCCTTGCCAATCTTTCTCATCGTTCTCACAGTCAGCCCTGCCTATAGCCCTTGGTTGGTTTCTTCTACTAGGAGCATATTGGAAAGATGAAGAAATAGGCCTAGATGATTTCCAAGGTCCCTTCCAGGTCTAATATCCAATAATTCTAGGATGACCAATATCAAGGAAAAAGTCCACATGTGTCCAGAATCCAAAAGAAATCAGACTGGACCAAGGGGAAATCAGATGGCAGGTTTAAAATACATTGGATACTTTTTGCCTCTTGGTCTTCCACATTGTCTTTAGCAAATGCTTATTTCATTCCCATACAGTGCATGACAGGATACCCAGCTGCATCTTGTCCCTCAGGCAGTGTCAGGAGAGATTATATTTGTGGCTTGGAAATACTTTTATTCCATTTGCATTTAACTTGATAGTGAGCTCTTGGGAGAAAGGACTAGGTCTTCTTATCTATTATATATTCCCACAATGCCAATGCCAAGACCCTGAACATAATGATACTCCAAGTTATGGACTACTAATATGGGAAGCAGAGGAAGGCATAGTCATGAGTTGGATTAGCAGGGAGGACCTTGGGGGAAAATGATAGTATAGTGGAAAAACATGGAATTAAAATCAAGGAGGCAGGTTTTAGTTCTGACTCTGCCACTAATTAGTCAGGTTATGTAGGTTAAGTTACTTTGCCTCATTGGGCTTCAATTTCCTTATCCATAAATTGGGAGTTTGGAGTAAATGTCCTCTAATGTTACCCCTCCCTGTTCTACATTTTATGAGAACTAAAATTCTTTTAGATCTAATAATCCAATCTTTTAGTCTATTAGACTCCATGAGTCTATGACATTTCAGTTTTAGTGAACTAGGAGAAATGGTAATAAGACTAGAAATCTTTTGAATCTAAGGGGGTCTTAAAGTTTAATTCAGTCACTATATCATAGATGAAAGTCAATAGTACATACAGGTCTTAATGATAAATGCTGAAAATAATTAGATTTAATCTGAATAAACTCCACTTCTCCACCCCAATATATAATCAAGAACTTGGGAGGAAACCTATACTTTTAGAACTTTTTCAGGGAGAAAGGGAACAACAGGGGTAGAATATTCTAGAGACCTTGTCCAGGAACCTGGTATCCTGTGTTTGTGTTCAGTATGCCTGGAGTGCAGGTGGGGTAAGAAGGGAGGAAAAGAGGGAGGAGAAGACATCATCTCTGTTCTTGGGATTTTAGGGATAAAGAGTTGTAAGGGGATATGGTCATATTCTTTTGTTGGCTTTAATTTTACTCCCTCTGCAACTTACTATTACTGAGTAGGCTCAAATTTCACCTAGGCTTGTCTTCTGTACTTCCTATTCTACTTTCCTTCTTCTCTCCTTCTTCTATCTTTCCTCAGAGCCCCATGAAACAGATGGACAACAGTGCTGGGGTTACTGTTGAGGGAGTAGGGTCAGGATTAGAGGGGTTAGCCAGAGTTAGCAATTGTGGGGGATGAACCTTTCCAATTCTTTCAAGTCTTTCATTTTGCTTGACCTTTTTCTCAAGATTCACCTATCAATCCCTGCCCCCCCCCAACCAGCTCATCTTTTTGCCTCAATGAAAGAAAAGTATCAGCTGAATGGTAGCAGCTCTAATTAATGTAATGATGTAAGTTTTGTAAAACATTTGTCAAAATTTCTTGTGCCATGCTTATAGATAACAGGGAGAAATGTTATCTAGACAGAGGTGTCAAAGTTGTGGAAAACAGACTAAAATGTGCTTGGAAAGTGATTAATAAATAAAAATACAAGGGAACAGAGATAATGCTGACCTTGTCATTTTCTAAGTCAACATGCAGGCTGCAGAGATCTCTTTCTATCTGAGTCTGACACCACCAATCTAGATGATAATATAGTTAGGTAAACTTGGAACAGATTGAATAGTAAGACCCAAAGAGTAGTAATTACTGATTCAATGTCAAATTGGAAGGAAGTCTCTAGTGTGTTCTGAAAGTATTTGTTTGAGCCTGTGCTTTTCAATATACTTATTTATCAAGGACGTGATAAAGGAATAGATGCTGTGATTGTCAAATTTGTGTGTGATGTGAAACTCAGAAGGCTATCTGATTTAAAGAATGACAGAATCTTGATCTCAAAATATCTTCAGTAAGCTAGATCAATGGACTAAATCCAATATGGTAAAATTTAATTGAGACAAATCCAAAGCTCTACACTTGCATTCCAAAAATAAGCTTCACAAATATAGGATAGAGTAGGCATAATTAGGCAGTAGTTCCTGTACAAATATGGTTTTATTGGGTTACAAGCTCAAATGATTCAAAAGTATAGCACAGCAGCCAAGGAAGAGAACATACCATATGAGTGATAGAGAATTGCCATGAGTTTGAAGAATGAACTTGAAGAAAAGAGTTGGGGATGGGGAGGAGAAATATTTCACTTTCTGGATTCTCAACTTCCTTCCAAGTTTCAGTGCCAATGCTCTTTGACAAGGGCCTGAGGTTCTTAACCTTTTTGGTGTCATGTACCCCTTCTCAGAACAATGTTTTAAATGTATAAAATGCAATATATTGGGTTACAAAGGAAACCAGTTATCTTGGAATACAGTTATTAAAATATATATAAAAATACAAATAAGTTCATGGTCCCCCAATTAAGAATCCTTGCTTGACTGGCCTTTCTTGATCCCCTTAGTTGATTTCACTCTCCCTAAAGTCTACTTGTAATTGCTTTGTATTTGCTTGGTCTGCAATTTGTATTTACTCATCTGTGTATGTTACTTCCCCATGTAAAATATGGGCTCCTTGAGGTCTGAGACAATTCCATATTTTTGTTTTTATATCATTAGTATAACTTATGTTTGATAAATAAGAGTTGAATTGAATTGATGTAATAAGTCTTCAAATATTTGAAGGGTCTTGAGGATTCTGGGAAGATAGTGGAATAAGGCAGGAAATTACCTGGCTTTCCCAAATTCCCCCACAAATAATTTAAAATAATGCCTCAAAGTGAACTTTAGTGAAGCAGAAATAATTAAAAGTCAAGCTGAAGCAGTCCTCTAGCCTAAGACAACTTGGGAGTACATTAGTAAAGACCTGACCTTCTGGGGTGATGGTCTGGCCTGTTTGAGGTGGAGATACCTCTAGGCAGATACCACTGAATCATGGCATCAACAAATAAGTCCTGGGGATAGATGCATAGATAGCAGTCTCAGCTTTAGGAACTGTAACCCAATGGACAGTGTGGGGGGGTCAGATGATATCATCCTGAGTTGTAGCTATGTTTGAGGAGGAGCAAGCACACTTTGGTGAGTGAAGTCTCATAGGAGTTGGGCTTTGCTGGCTATGGGCACTTGTAGGAGAATGGAGACCATGGTTTTGGTTCAGGGCAGAGGGGTGAGCTGAAGTTTGCAGCCACAGGAGGGACTGTAGGGAATAGTTTTTGATGACATCATTGTTGGGGACCCTGGTTGTAGCTTGGGGTTATAGAGGAATACCTGAGCTCAGGCCCCCAGACAGAATACAAGAAAACTGAAGTTTAAGACATACCTGACACCTCCAGACTAGAGCCCGAATCAAAGACAAAGTTGACAATCAAGAAATAATCCACTTAAAAAAAATGAGTGAGCAAAAGAGAAGGAATCCAACCATAGATAGCAACTATAGTGATAGAGAAGTTGGGTTCAAACTCAGAAGAAAAAAGAAAAATATAAAATGGTCACAAGGCCAAAAAGTATTCTTGGAAGAGCTCAAAAAGTACTTCAAAAACTAAATAAGAGAGGTTGAGAAAAAGTTAGGGGAAGAAAATAAGACTAATACAAGAAAATCAAGAAAATTTTGAAAAGAAAGTCAGTCAATTGGAAAAAGAGATCCAAAAATTTCTGAAAGAAAATAACTCCTTACAAATTAGATTTGGGCAAGGGAAAGCTAATGACTTTGTAAGACACCAAGAAATAATACAACAAAATCAAAAGAATCAAATATTTGAAGGGCTGTTATGTGAAAGCATTAGATTTACTTTCTTGAAACCAAAGCCCAGAACTAGGAACAATGCATGGAAGTCACAGAGACAGATTTAGGCTTAATTTAACAGAAAATGTTCCAGCAACTCTATTCAAAATTAGGAAGAAGCTTCCTTAAGTCTTGGGCTTTACCTTTTGAAGGTCTTTAAACAGAGATATAATAACACTTTTCAGGTGTGTCCTAGAGAGAATTCAGGTATGAGTTGGGATAGATGATCACTTGAGGTTATGATTCACTTCTTAGAGTGTGATTCATTGACAAATTCCTTTACAATTGAGCACATTTACCATATGCTAGATATTAGATCCAGAGCAGAAAAGAACCTCAGAGATCATTTAATTCAACCCCCTTGTTACTAAAATTAATATTATTATTTTACAAATGAGGAAACTGAGATCCATGGTGATCAGATGACCTTCCCAAAGACATACAGGTAGTGACAGAGGAGGTATTTGAACCCAGGTCTTCTGATTTCAAAGTCAGCACTGTTTCAACTGTACCATATTGTGTATATGAGAATCAAAGATCTGAGATCCATTTCCTACTTTCAAGATATTGAGTCTAGAACGAATATTCATAGATCTCCCAACTTCCTTGAAGGCAGGGAATCTTGTCTTATCTAAACTTTGTATTTCCTCCAGTGTCTAGCACAGTAGATCTGCTCATAGGAAGCACTTTATTTATTGAATAAAAGAAGAGAAAAACACCCTCTTCCATCAAAGGATGCTCCTATTGCAGCATACAGAGACAAAGTCATGCCCAGGTGGATTTGTGAAAGGTATGGCTCCTATTGCTGAGCTGAAACACCTTCCCTGTCCTTTTGGGAGGAAACCAAGTCCCTCATTTGTCCTCAACTTTCTCAGATGTGAAGGTCAGCTGCAGATTATGTTCACTGTCATCCTCCCACCATCACCTGTCTCCTCCCCCTAAGTCAGATTAAAAGTTTGTTCTGAGTTGAAATTTATCATTAAAGAGCCTTTTTGAGCAGGCAAGATTTCCTGCATGTGTGTGTGTGTGTGAGTGTGTGTCATTACACTTACAAAAATGGAGAGCCAAAAATTCTTGAAAGTGATGACCGATAGCCTGAGCAAAGGTAGCCTGTTTAAAAGAAGGCTTATTTGTCAGCATTGCATATTCTCTTTGTGGCTCCCAGTGGGGCACCCAGATCTTATCTGATTGGTTTCTTATATTTTTTCAGGTGATGCATGTTTTGCAGGGAAAACTCAGAATGTCCAGTGTTATTTTTTGGCATCCTCTAATATGGTCTATTTGTGGAGTGGTTTGGTTTTTATTAGGTATTCTTCTGGTTCCTCTTGTCTTGGAGTGGTTCCAACTGATGGTTTATCATTTATTTATTTCAAACAATAAAAAATGAAGAAGAATAATGATAGTAAATGTAGTAGCTCTGGGAGTGGAACATTTCTCTGACCAAGTCTGGTCATGTGGAGAGGGTAGAGCAGTGAGTGTGGAGAGATAGACTAGGGGCATTTACCCTTAGCTAGTTTGATGTTGTGGTACAAGAGAGTTCAGATGAAGAGCAGAAGTTAAAACTTTATTATTACTCATGAGAGATGGAGAACAGATGCCAACAGGGAAAAATCCCCTAGACCTTTTCTGAGGGAAGTGCCCCATAGGGTGGCCTGGGGAGGAGATAGGCTGGGAGCAGCAGACCACGTTTATTTATGTATTTATTTTTGCAAAAATCAATCAACAAACATTTAGTATGTGCTTCCTATGTTCCAGGTACTGTCCCAAACATTAGGGGTTACAAGAAAGGGAAACTAGTCCCTGCCTTCAAGGAGTTTACCTTTTAGATTGCATTACTGTGTCTGTTTCTTACAATTTTTCTCATTGGAGAAATGAAGGGTTAGTCCAGATGACCTCTTTCAGCTTTAGTTCTGTGATCCTCTAATCTATCTTTTCTCTCAGGGGCAGATGGCCAGGGTCACATCTTGCTGATGTCAGTAAGCCCGCCTGTGGAAGCTCCTTTCTAATTGGCTGCTTCTCCATCTGCTATGAGCCTGGACACCAAACAACCAAGCCTTAGCAGTATTTCTAAAATGAGAATAAATAGGCACTCACTGAGAACTTAACAGTCCCTCCTTAGGAATACACTACCCAAGCTTCATTAATTCAGTGATAGTGTCCATTTTAGTTGTTCAGAGGCTCTCTGTGTTTTGATTCAGATCTAGCTTTCTTGGTATGTGAGGTATTGTTGTATTTGCACTGAAATGCATTATAATTTTTTCAGGGGCAAATGTATTTGCTTCTCCTGACTTCCTTTCTTCTGTAAGAGGTGATGTCATTTTCTCCAGTCATCTAGGTTTAAAACCTTAAAAGAATCTCTGACTCCTTTCTCTCCCTCACTCCCCACAATCAGTTGCTATGTCTTATCAATTCTACTTCTGCTGATTCAACACAAGAGTTGACTGTTCCAATCCAGTCATGTTTGTATTGTCTTGTAGCTACCCTTTCCAATCAATCTTCCTCTCAGCTGCCAAAGTAATTTTCCTTAGGTGTAGTTCTGACCATATCTTTCCTTTACCCAAGAAACACCAGTGACTCTGCGTTGCCCCTAGGATAAAATATAAACCCCTCTGTTTTTTCAGTTTTATGATTATACATGATTCCCTTTCCTACACTCTAAAGGTTCAACCAAATGGGTTCTTTGCTGCTTCTCATACATCTCCTGGATCTGCACCTTTGATCTGTCTATCTTCCATGCCTGAAATGTTCTCACTCTTCATCTTCACCTCTTAGAATTCCTTGTTTCCTTAACAACATAGCTCAATCTCCACCTTCTACATGAAGCCTTTCCTGACCCCTCCTATTGCCTTCCAACTACTTTATATTTATTGTTGTATGTTCTGTATATATCAGGAGATTATATATATATATATATACATATACACATACAAAATTGTGGTTTGTCTATATATGTATATATGTGTGGGTATATATGTGTGTGTGTATGTGTGTGTGTATACACACACACACTATGCAAGAGAGACATACCATTTCTCCTAATGGAATCTAAACTCCTTGAAGTCAGGGACTATTTAATTTTTAACTTCTTAATTTCTATCTTCAGTGCCTAGTACAATGCCTGGATCATATTAGGCATTTAATAAAGGTTTGTTGGTTGATTAATTGATAGATTATTTCAGGACTTCATTATCATTCATACATATTTTTTTTCAAAAGCCTCTTGTCTCCAGTCTCCCTTATCTTCCAAACCATTCAATTTAACCTTCCTAAATTCTGATCATGCCCTGCTCAGCTGTTCCTCATTGTCTACCAAAGTAAGTCAGCCAAACTCCTTAGCCTAGAACCCATGACCCAATCAATACTCATGAATCACAATCTGGTTCTAGCACAGATTTTAAAATTTATTTATTTTTTTTTACTATATCTGATCATGTATTTTAAGCTGTAGTCAAAGCAGACTATTTGCTGTTTCCCTAAAACATCTCATATTTTCCTTTTTTATGTATTTATTCGTAGTATTCTATATGTAAGTAATTTCTTCTCCTGTCATATTTACTGATCCATATCTTGCCCATCCTTCAAAGTCCAGTTTAAGAGTCACTCACTCTGTAAAATCATCCCCATCAGGGATGGCTAGATATCGCAGTGAATAGAGCACCACCCTGAAGTCAGGAGGACCTGATTTCAAATCCAGCCTCAGGACACTTAACACAAAACTAGCCATGTGACCTTGGGCAAGTCACTTAACCCCTTCTTCATCCCCATCTTCCCAAGTTGGAAGTCTGTCCTCCCTCATTTACTCTCACAGCATTTTGTTGTATGTCACCACCATTTTATTGTCATTATTTGGGTAAATGTCTTTATCTTTTCTTAAAATTAGATTTTTAAAGCTCCTTTGGATCAGGAGCCAGCTCTTATTCTTCTCTGTAGCCCTCTCAGCACTTACATCAGACTTTGCACATAGTAGGTGCTTAGAACACCTTTGCTCAGTGAATGCTCTCGGTGCTCAGTGCCTGTTGCTGAATTGAATGGCTATTTTCCATCAGGCTCATATTAAAAAGAGCTTCTGTTCCTTGATCAGATACCTACTGACGGTAAGAGAGGTCAATTTATAAATGTGTTGTGTGTGTGTGTGTGTGTAGGGGAAGACAACCAAGGGTTAAAAAAATCATCTCATCCACTAAAGTGAACAAATTGTAGATGATTGAAAGTTGATCCTGTTTGGGTTATTTGAAGCTCAGTGGAACTTGTGGAAAGTGAGCTAAATAGAGAGTATCAGTCTTAGACTTTTCTGCCTTTACTTTAGAGAAAATCATAGGAATAATAAGATTTTGAATTTAGAAGTGGAAGGAACATTAGAGATCACTGAATCCAACTTCCTGAACTAAGCTTTGCAAAATGTTTAGAAAATGTTATCTCATTTGAGTCTCACAATAACTGTGGGAGAGTGGAGGTGTTCTTTTTCCCTATTTTACAGATGAGGAAACTGAGGCACAGAGGTTAAGTGGTTTGCCCAGTATCACACTGCTAGTAAGTGTCTGAGGCAGGATTTGAACTCATGTATTTTTTTTATTTTTTTAATTAAAAAAATTTTTTTTGAAATCATGTATTTTTGACTCCAAGTCCAGTGCCCTATCCACTCTTGCAGAAGTGTAGCTTAGTGAATGCATTACAATTGGGCCCAAATAAGAATATTTAAAATTAATAATGACACAGTGTTTTATGGTTTATAGGGCACAAATATCAACTCATGGGCTGATCTGCAATAATAATAGAATTTACATATCAGTTTAAGGTTTGCAAAGTACTTTAAATGAATTATCTTGTTTTGATACTGAATCTATGGGGGCAGGATATGTTAGACCTGGCAGCTGCTAGAAAGACCATCACGACTAAAGCATTCACCCAAGGCCATGTAGCCAATCTATGACAAAGATGGGATTTGAATCCAGAGCATCCTGATTCTAAGGACAGCTCTCTATATCAATTCAATGAGAGCCTTTTCAAAAAGAAGAAAGAGGAGGAGGAGGAGGAAGAAGAGGAAGAGGAGGAAGACGAGGAGGACTGGCTTTCCCTATGTGGAAGGGAACTACATGGCTGGAAGGATAAGGAAGTTTACTTATGTACATACAAGTTGCATGTTTCTTTCTCCCCTTCCCTCAAAGTTTTCTCCTTGAAGGAAAGATTTCTTTTATGTTCCCCTTTTGTCTTTGTATCTGCAGTGCCTAGTAGAGGGACTTGCATATCCTTGGTGATTATAAATGCTTATTGAAACTTAACAAGGATAAAAATATGAGTTAAGAGTTTCCCTTCGATAGGCCTGGGTGCTATTGGTAAATCCATTTTTCAAACTCTTTTCACCTCATATCTATTTTTCTCTATTTTCCTCCCTTCTCTCCTGCCTTCTTCTCCCTATAGATATCTAAGAGTCAACCATGTAACTGCTACTTTGCAGGATTATCCAACTCTCTTCCTTCTCTTGGTGATGATTCAGAATCATGGAAATACACAATCTTAGAAGAATTAAAATGATAGTACGAAGGACAGCATGAAGGTAAGCTTCAACATATTATCAAAAGTCACGGATCAGCACAGGGGGCATTAGAGAGAACACATATGACTGAAGAGAGAGGTGGGCTGGCCATGGACAGTCCCAGGAGCCCTGAAGCAGAATGAGAAAAAGACTTCCATTATATTGGCTTGATCCTTTATGGCGAATCTGTGGGGAAATAGAGAAGAATGAAAAGGGATGGCAATTTGCATCACTGGAGGAGATATGTACACATTGAAATCACAGTCTCACAGAAGGAGCAAGAGAGGTGGGGACCGGGAGCAAACTGAGTTGGAGAATGGGTTGACAGAGGCTTCAAGACAAGGGGGCAGGAACTTTCTCCCCAATCTCTACATCTCTATCTCAATGTAAATTACCTTCTCTCTCATTCACTGTCAGACTATTTGGCTCCATCCCCAGCCTGTGTATAGAATGAAATCATTATATCTTTTCTTTGTTACCTGTTTTGCCTTTGTAGCTATCAGTGTCTGGCAAGAGGTAAGTGTTATATAAATACTTATCCCTTTCCCCCTCCCGGTCTCCCTTTCCTCACTGTCTTTAGGTCAGCAGAGCTTTATGGAGTATCTGCTGAATGCAAAGTAAATTCTGGTTAGTTGCTGCCTGGGTTTATTCCTTGTGTTTCATGTATCATTATAATAATATAACTGACAGTAATGTAACATTTTAAGGTTTTGCAAAATTGTTTCTATGTTACCAATGGCCTACCCCACTTGCCTCTTGCCCACTGTCTTCCCCCCCCACCCCCCCAAAAAAAACCTTCCTCAAACTCTGGGCTTACATTGACCAGGTACAGTTCTGGAAGCATGATTGTAGAGGGCAAAAGATATTCTTATTTTGACTGATGATTACCCCTACTCTGGAATAAAATGACTTTGAAAAATTTGAATAAAGCTTTATTTCCCTAAATGTGGGTGGTGGGTAGTAGGCCTCCAGTTTCAATGTAGGGACTCAATGTACCATAAGTTACTAGGTTTTCAATGGCCTTTAGTTTCTATATCATAGAACATGCCTAAGAAACAAAGGACTCTTCAGAGACCATGAACAAATATCTATAAATAGATATAGATATGTACACAATATATACAAATATACATATTCACACACTTATATGTGTATATGTATATATGTGTGTGTAAATATATATATACACATACATACATACATACATATATGGAGAGAGAGAGAGAAAAAGAGAGAGAGAAAGAGAGAGAGAGAGAGAGAGAGAGAGAGAGAGAGAGAGAGAGAGAGAGAGAGAGAGAGAAAGAGAGAGAGAATAAGAATGTCCACTATGTGCCAGCCACTCTTTTAGGCATTGGAGTACAAAGACATAAATCAAAACTTCCTTAGCTCAATTAGCTTCCATTTTGTAAGTGGAGAGTGTGGGGGCATCAGGAAGTTTTCATGTGAAAAGTTTCGTCTGGGCTGAATCATGAAGGGAGCGAGAAGTGGAAGAGAGAAGAGAATGCATTCCAGGCATGGGGCTCAGCCAGTACAAATGCAAAGAGATGGGAGAAGGAGTATTGTGTAGAGGAACACGAAGAAGGCCAGTTTGACATCAAGGGTGGGGAGCCTGCAGCCTCGAGCCCGAATATGGCCTTGGTGGCCTTTTGACTGAGTTCAAGTTGTAGAAGACAAATCCTTTTATGAAGAGGATTTGTTCTCTGAAGTTCGGATTCAGTCAAACGGCTGCACTTGAGGACCTTGTAGGCCACCGGGGGCCTCAAGGCCACAGATTTCCCACCCCTGAATTGTAGAGGGCAGGAATAAGAGTAATGAATAACAAGGCCAGAAAGGGAGGTTGGGCCAGGTTGTAGGGGGTTTTAAAAGTCAAACTGAGGAGTTTACATTTGATCCTGGAGAGAATAGGTAGCCATTGGGGTTTATGACTGACATGACTGACATGATTGGACCTGAGCTGAGAAACATTTCAGCAATGTAAAGTTTAGTCTATCGGTAGTACTCAGATAGTCCATTAGATTCCACCTAAAAGGTAAAGACTGGGAATTGCTAAACAAACACTCCCCTTTGTCTTGGACCTGAATATTAGAAACTGGGCAATATCATGGAAGGACAGTAAGGTCCAGATCTCCTGGTCCCTCCATTTGTCTTTCATCTGTGGGTTAACCCTCTGCCAAGGACCTTTTTCTCTTTCTCTGAAATCTATGCTGTCAAGGAAATGTTCTCTTTCTGGAAGAGCATATGGGGTATTCATGAAAGACTAGCACCTCTGGTGTGAGGGCTGTTGAGCCCTTTCCAGGGTTGTTCATTCACCTTTGGTGTCTACCTGTCACCCAACTCTCACCTGTGGCTCCAAGAGGCTGTAGTATGCACAGTAGCCACACCCCAGTAAAACCTTCTCAGCTCATAGGCTATACCAGGTGGAGAGTAACTGTCAGTGAGTTCGGGGGTTTCTAACCCAAGCGTGTGAAGATTTCATCCATTAGCATGGGTACTTGAGAACAATTTGTTCCAATGGCCATGATGGCAGCTGTTGCAGGCTCTGTGGAGTGCTTAGAGCATGGTCAGTTGTTGAAGATGCCAAGGTCATCCCTGGCATCCCAGGCCATCACCAGCCACCTTGACTTTTGTCCTGCCATTGGACTCTGATGACTCAGGAAGAGAGAATGAAGTTGACAACTGTGCAACTCTGCCTCATTTAAATCCAATTTACTTGAAAGTCGAGGCATCACCCAGTGCCATCATTGGTTCTTTTCCAAACAAAGGATGAACAATATAATACTTGACTCTGAAAATGAAGAACTCTCAAACGCCATAATCCTTGAACTCACAACATCACCCCTAAATTCGGAAACTTCCATTCTCCATCTCCCTAGTCTCTGTCCTGGGCTCAGAAAAGGAAACGAAAAGTAGAAGGTAGCCAGGAACTGACGATCCTCTCAGGGAGGCACGGTCTGCCCACCGTTCGCTTGTCCTACAAGATGCCCTTTTCTACTGCTGGAGTGGGGGAGGGAGAAATCTGTTACTTTCCCCTGCTTTGCTGCACTTTGGTCCAAGGAGAAAAAACACAGGAGAGGAAAAGGTGGCTCGATTTACAATGACCTCTTTATAGATCACAGAGACTCCTCTAACAAGAGTCCATCCTCCTGAACCTCTGTCAACAAATCATTAGGAGACAAGCCTAATTAGTCAGGTGTTGGTGTGCTATTCTATTTCCAAGGAGGTGCTCTGCAGATATTTGCAGCAAGGTCTAATCCCCTGTAATTTTACCAATTTGATTTGGGGAGAGGGGAGGGAAAGATCAGAAAACTGATCAGAGCTTTACCTGTGCCACACCTGTTATCTCATTCAATTCTCATGACAGTCCTGTAAACTAAGTGCTATAGGTATTATTATCCCCATTTTATAGATGAGGAAACTAAAGCTTAGATTATTTAGGTGATTTTCCTAGGGTCACAAAGCTAGTAAATGTCTGAGGTAGTATTTGAAGTCTTTACGACTCTGAGTCCAGTGTTCTGTTAATATTCTTCCTGCATCATCCAGTGTAGCCTTAGACAGGAAGTTTCTAGAGGGCAGGCA
Source organism: Petaurus breviceps papuanus (assembly GCF_028583685.1). Classification (NCBI taxonomy): domain Eukaryota; kingdom Metazoa; phylum Chordata; class Mammalia; order Diprotodontia; family Petauridae; genus Petaurus; species Petaurus breviceps. The sequence continues at coordinate 10,655,915 of NW_027187317.1, read as the reverse complement.
TGACTTCTATCTAACTAACGATATCTAGTCAAGCCAAGCCTAGATTTACCACCTGGAGGCACCCATTTTTTATTGTTTAGTTGTTTTTCAATCAAATTCATGGACACATTTGTTTGTTTTTTTGCTAAAGATACTGGAGTGGTTTGCCATTTTCTTCTCTAGCTCATTTTACAGATGAGGAAACTGAGGCAAACAGTGTTAAGTGACTTGCCCAAGCTCACATGGCTAATACGTGTCTGAAACTAGATTTGAACTAGCAAAGAGGAATTTTCCTAATTCCAGGCTCAGCACTCTAGGTTTTTTGGAACTCTAGGTTTTTTGATCAACTAATGCAGTAAAGCTATTACTGTCAGCAGAGTATTTCTGAGAGTTCCCTATAGGTCTACCTACCTACCTACCTACCTACCTACCTACCTACCTACCTACCTACCTACCTACCTACCTATCTATCTATCTATCTATCTATCTATCTATCTATCTATCTATCTA
>NW_027187317.1:10643190-10655416 GCF_028583685.1 Petaurus breviceps papuanus | reverse complement strand
CTATCTATCTATCTATCTATCTATCTATCTATCTATCTATCTATCTATCTATCTATCTATCTATCTATCTATCTATCTATCCATCCATCCATCCATCTACCTAATATTACTTATTTAATGTTAAGGTGGCACAATGGATAGAGAGTGAGACCTGAAGTCAGGAAGACTCCTCTTCCTGAGTTAAAATCCAGCCTCAGACACTTACTAGCTATGTGACTCTGGACAAGTCACTTAACCCTGTTTGCCTCAGTTCCTCATTTATAAAATGAGCTGGAGACAGAAACAGAAAACCACTCTGGTATCTTTGCCAAGAAAACCTCAAATGAGGTCATGAAGAGTTGTATATGACTAAAATGACTGAACAATGACAATAAAAATTTAATGTAAATATGATAAGGGCAGTAGAGAAATCGGCTTCTTACATGATGATTCTGGTTTAGTAATAGAACATGAATGCTGGTATCTAATTTTCTTCCTTTTAATTCTACCTCCTTTCCCCTTTTCTGCAGTAATTTTCTCTCTCTCTGTCTCTGTGTCTCTGTCTGTCTCTCTCTCTTTCTCTCTATCTGTACAGCAGTGCCCTCTTCTCTCTTTTTCTTATCTGGGAGCTGCTGGGCCTGGCCTTATGCTGCAACATACTGAGCTCTCCCAATAATCTGGTATGATTCCCAAAGTATGATTTAGCTGTGCTGTGTGTACTGAAAGTGGGGTGGGGGAAAATGGAGGGAGAGGGGGAAAAATGTTTGATCTGCTAAAATGTACCTTAAGAGCAAGCCCATCCACATTGCTGAAGGTATCAGCTGGGTCCTGCCTACAGTTATGTCAAACAAAGTATGCTGGGAAGTGCCAACTCTCCTTTTGTGCTGTGACATCAAGAGCTGCCAAAAGATATTAAAAAAGCTTGCGTGAACTAGGTGATGGCAGCTGTAACTATCTAAGTTATTGCCTGGCAGCTGTACCACTGCTTCAGTGCTGCTGGCTGCCTTTATATTTGCTTCTCCATTTGTTTGCCCCTTTTCTAGCAACCGATACTGCCGAGGCAGGCAATCAGTGTGTTGCAGCCCACAGCCCCCTCACTCCTGCAGAATGGGAGGCTTAGAATAAACGGCCATGGAGAGAGTCTCATGAAGCAGCTGATAGAAGTTGTATTTCTCTTGGCCGGGCCCCAAGGCCGGTTTTGCATTGGTCAGCTCGACCCCAAGGAACCCCAAATGAGTGCATGGCAAAGAGGCCAGCACGCAGGCACACACATGCGCGTGCTCACGAGAACACACACCACACACACACACACACACACACACACACACACACACAAAATACAGCTTTTTGTATTTTTTTTTTTTGCTTCTATGTTGGCTTGGAGTGAGCCAGAACTATATCGCCAGCTCCAAGCCCCTGCCAATCCTGCATCTGCTCCCTAAAACCTCCAGCAAATAAGAATTACTGTGAGGTTGTTTAACCAACACTTACAATATACACACTTCTCAAATTCCACTCTCTCCCCACTCACCCCCCACCACTGCCCAGGCACAATGATCTAGATGCTGGTGGCAAAGGTTTTTGAGATAAGGGGAGAATGATCCCCCAGCGGGCACCTGTCTCAGAGGCTCAGGGGGTGTCGGGCAAGCAGTAAGTTACCATCGTCCTCTGGCATTTTGATCCGTGGCATAAAATATATTTCATTGTCATGGGCTTCTGGGAAAGTGTCTGCACCGAGCAGGTTTTTGTATTCTTTCGCTGAGTTTGGTCTTTTCAGATGATTGTTAAATAATTCATATGCCTCATGAATGTAATATTTTTGGGATGTGGGGGTTCCATTTTCCCCAATTCTCTTACTCCATCTTTTGCCTTTTTTTTTTTTTTTTGGTGAAAGATTGGTGGAGTCATTTAGCACTACAATGGCCAGACTTTGCCCTGGGTGGTATATTTAGCTATATCTTCTTGTCTTTTCCGCTCCCTGCCCCAGCTTAGACTGAGAGGAGGGGAAGGGTGTTTGACCTTCAGTAAACCAATTCAAGGACAGAGCTAAGGCTGGATTTTCCCTCAGCAATTTAGTTTTCCAAGGGGATCTGAGGTCACACAACCTAACTCTCCACCATGCCAAAACCAGTACAGTTATTTGCATAATAGAAACACCATGCCTTCAAGAACCTCTGATCACTTTAGGTTTGGCAAGACAGGTCATTTTACAGGAAGGGAAATGGTGGTGTAGGGTTTTAGTGGATATCGCCAACTGACATCCAAGAAGAATAAGAACCCATGGGTTGAATCTCTGTTGTATACCTGCTCTGTCTACATGCACAACTGACTGGTTCAGCTGTTTTGACTGAAATAGTAAATCATGTTCAAACAACTGACGATCAATTTGGTAAAGCAAAATGAAACAAAAAAACCAAAATCAAAAAACAAAATTGAGATTTTTCTATATGATACCAATAAATTTTGTCAGTTTAGTGGAAGAAGTCAGTCAAATTAGTTGTTGAGATATTTTAGAGACAGTCTCAGTTACTTTCTCTTTTTTTAAAATGAATTTTTTATTGACATTTTCTGTTTCTTACATCACCATAGTTATCCCACATATTCTTTTCAGAGAACCATCTCATGTGATTTTTTTAAGGAAAAAAATCAGCACAACAGATCTACATATTGAAAAAGTTCAAAAACATGTTCAATGTGTAACACCTGTGGACCCCCACCTCAATAAGGGGGTAGGTTAAGGATATCTTATCTCTTCAATCGAGTCATGTTTGATCTTTAAAATTTTGTTTTATTTTGTTTTGATTTTTTGGTGTGTCATTGTTCTTTTCCTTTACATTGTTTGCAATCATTATCATCCCAGACATTATTTCTTACATTGCAGTAGTATTCCACTACATTCAGGTACCACAATTTGTTTAGCTTTTCCTCCATTGATGAACATATACGTTGTCTCCAATTCTTTGCCATTACAAAAAGTGCTGCTACAAGTAGTATTTGGGGACTTTCTTCTTCTCACTAACTTCTTTAGAGTATAAGCCCATCAGTAGTAACTTTCAGAAAGGCTTAAGAAAAAGAAAGACCATAGATTTAGAGCTAGAAGGAACTTTATAAAGCCTTCAAATCCAATCTTCTTACTCAATTCAATTCAACAAGCATTTATTGATGTCCTACTTACTGTGCAAGGCTAGGTGCAAGGGTTATGAAGGAAAGAGAAGGGAATATGCATTTATTAAGCACCTAGGATATTCTAGGCACTTTATAAATGTTATCTCATTTGATCAACCCTGTGAAGTAGATGCTATCATTGTCCCCATATTACAGCTGGGGAAACAGAGACAAACAGAAGTGACTTGCCCAATAAATGTGTAAGGCCAGACTCAGCACTCAGATCTTCCTTCCTTCAGACCCAGATCCCTATTCACTGAGTCAGTCACCTAGGCTCCTCAAGGAAACTACGGTGCACTGGGGAAACACATCTATGCAAATCACCAAAAACCAAGCCAATACAGGGGGATCTTTAAATTCCATTACTATTACATATATATATATATATGTATAATCTCATAAATATACATATTACAAACCCCTTCACACAGGCTTTCAAGACAAAAGGAAGACATCAAAATCTCTTGGGAAAATGTCACTGTAATTGGCAGTTATGCCATGATTGGTTATCTCTTACAGATGAGGCAACTGAGGACCCAAGAAATTAAATGAGTAGTCTGTAGTTGGGCAAGTAGGCAGTAACAGAGCTGGAAGGGGAGCCCCAGGGTTCCTGACCCTAAATCTGTTACTTTCCCCACTGTGTCCCATTGCTTCCTGCAACTTATAAACTGATTCTATCCTCTCGCTCACATACTTTGGAACACTTGATGGACTTGTCTTACCTTTTATTCATTTGCCTGTCTTAATCCTTTGTGTTGTTAAAAAATATTCTTTTTTTGTTCATCTGTGTTGTTCCTTCTGCTAACTGTGATCACCTTGACTAGGCTTTGAAGTTTCTTTTGAACAGTTTAGCATTGCACTCCAGTTAAGACTTCCAGACTGGTCTAGTGCTAGATGGAGAAGTAAACCTACCTGACCTAGGCTCTTCTACTGTGATTCACAATAATCAAGTTGATAAATATTTCATAAGGACTTACATGTGCCAGGCATTGTGTTAAGTGCTCAGAATACAAATACAGCGGAAAGACAGTTCTTGCACTCAAGAAGCTTATATTGGAATGTGTGGGAGGGGTGGGAGTGTTGTTCATTTCAATTGTGCCTGACTCTTCCTGACTCCATTTGGGGCTTTCTTGGCAAAGATATTGGAGTGGTTTACCATTTCCTTTTTTGGTCCATTTTACAGGTGAAGAAAACTGAAGCAAACAGGGTTAAGTGACTTCCAGGGGTTACCCAGCTAGTAAGTATCTGAGGCCAGATTTGAATTCAGGTCTTTCACTCTGTCCACTGGGCCATCTAGCTGCCCCTCCAATGGGGGAAGGTAGCACATCAAATTCGTGAGGAAAGGTACTTAGAGGAGAAAAGCCTGGAAAGTCAGGAGTGGAGTCGGTGGAAAGGAATGAAGACATGGCTGACCTGGGGGCTTTTCTTAGAATAGAGGTTCCAGGAGGCACTGACCAATCAAAGGAAGAGGCTTCAGGTCCACAGGGGTGGGGAACCTGCAGCCTTGAGGTCACATATGGCCTTCTAGTTCCTTGGGTGCAGCCTTTTGACTGAGGCCAAGTTTTACAGAACAAATCCTCTCATTAAGGGGATTTGTTCTGTGCAGTTTGGATTTAGTCAATGGGCTGCACTTGAGAACCTAGAGGGTCATATGTGACCTGGAGGCAGCAGATTCCCCACCCCTGCCCCAAGAGAGTAATATACTTCTGTAGTGAGGAGGCTAAGGGCAGATGGAACTCCTGGGGTAAAGAAACTACAAGGCAGACTGAACTTGCAGGTGACAAAGCTGCTAGGTGGCAAAGTCCAGAGAGCCTGAAACAGAACCTGAAGAGGCATTAAGATATTGATCTACTCACTGCTTTTACTCTAGCTCCAAGAAGCGGGTTTTCTTGCTTTAGTGCATTTAAATGTAGGCATGTAGTTAAGTTCTGTTTTAGGCATTGCTGCTGACTATCTATTTTAAGCATTTGTCAGTATATGTGCTCTTTTTCCCCTTCTCCACCCACATTCACACCCTATATTGTCTCACATATATGTACAAAAATAGGCATCGCAGACATAAATTTATCTCATCATCAAAAAGTCTTAATCAAGTGCCTAATTGTATTTGCTTTTAAATTAGGTGTGAGTAAAAAAAAAGAATTAGATAGTTCTCTTAGCTTATCAGGAGTTCACAGTCTAAGGGGGATATGGACACACTTAAAAAGGACTTAGAGGGAACAGAATAGAAGCATTAAACCAACTCCAGGGGTGGGGAACCTGCAGCCTCGAGGCCACATGTGGCCTTCTAGGTCCTCAAGTGTGGCCCTGAACTAAGTGAATGAGTGGCAATGTGGATAGCAAAGGGAACTTGGAATCAGGAAGATCTAAGTTCAGATGCTACCTCTGACACCAGCTATTTCAACTCTGCTCAAGTCATTTAATTTCATTGTGCCTCAGTTTCCTAAGCTACAAAATGGGGATACTCATCTCCTAGTGTTGTGATTCTTCCAATGAAATTTGAATTTAATAATAATTTATTAATTATTAAATTAATTTATGAATTAAATAATAATTTATGCACAAGATTTTGCAAACAAAAGGACGACAGAGAGGTCAATTATTATGATCTATAGGTTAGGATTAGTATAGTTTAGAAATTAAAGGGAGGCCAATAGTGCATATTTAATTGGGGAAAGGGCCCATAAAGATTCTATGTTTAGAGATGAAAGAGAAAGAATTATTCCAGTATTTCTCTGAGCTATTTGGAAAAACTTTGAGAGGGGGTGGGATTTTCAGGGACTGTTTGAGTGGTGGCAGAGTTACTCTGACAGGTGGTAGTAGTGGGGAAGACATTCAAACCTTGTGATCTAGGTAGGAGTATAACAGCTGGACAGATGAGGAGGCATTATGCAGTGTTCCTGAGAGGAGTGTGAAAAGATGAATGTAGGAATAGAAGTTGATGAAGGATAAGGGGCAGTCTGGGGCCTGATGGGGAACATCTCACAGTATGAAACAACCTCAATCCATTCATCTTCTAAACTATTGTAAAATCTTCAAGGAAGGGGTTACCTTCCCCATATTTTTTCATTAACATAATGGAGAACAAACTTACTCTATCTTGTTCCTTTGCTAGCTCTTGAATACAAATTAGTTCCACTTTTCCTTTCTGAGAGTATTAAATATGGCAACAAAACCCCAAAGATTTGGTTTTCTGTAAACCAAGAAACATTTTTCCCCTTGAATATTACCACTTTAGATAGCAAATTCTGTTGCTAGTATGTGTAACGTATGTGCCATTAATTGTTGAAATCACATGGATTAGGATCCAAATATTGGTGGTATTTTGGCTGATAATTTTAGTCACATGACTAATTTGCTCCCACACAGTTGGTAACTTTGAGCTTCTACAACAACTTAAGTTTCTACATTCATTTACCCACTTTTACCCAGGCAAAAGACAACTTTGAAATAATAAAATATTTAGTCAAGACTGACATGAATAATAAAATAACAAGAAAACAATCTTACCCACATTCTTCAGTGTGTCTAGTTTCCTCTCTTTCCCCCCAAACTATTGGGAAAACAATCTCTTCCAATACACTTGTTGTATTGGACCATTAACACATATATTCTTGCTAGGGGTCAGGAACCTGTGACCTCAAGGCCACATGTGGGCCTTTAGGTCCTCAAATGTGGCCCTTTGACCAAATCCAAACTAAATCCCTTTAGTAAAAGGATTGATGTTATGCTCAAGAACTGTTCCCACAAAAATGTCACCCATTCTCATTCTGCTTCTATGTGTCTTTTTGCCTGGGCTACAGCCTTACTTGGCTTGGGTGGTTGTGGTCTTCTCTTTGTTCTCCTGGTTCTACTTTCTCCATATGGTCATGACCTTTTTTTTTTTTTTTTTGCAGTGGCCACCCTCTTCTTCTCTTGCCCTCATGATACATTCACCCCATTCATTCTGCACATAGTGCTATGAAGATGGACAATCCAGGAACTTCAGCTCCGGAGACTCATGGCAAATCTAGTCTTCTTCCCATTTGCCTCTGTTAACATATGTTTGAAAGAAGCATCAAACAAGCTTCACAAAGATGATTTTGCATTTCCCAAACACTTGTGGTCTCATAACCAAAAGAAGCATTCATGCTTCCGCTAGTCTGGCTGGGAAGTCAGTCTGGGGATAATCATTTCACTGTGGATAATACACAAAGTAAATGTGTACCTGGATAATAGAGAATTTCTGTTTTGAAAGTATCAGTTTGGTAATAACTCAATACTGAGTTTTTCTCCAAGTAGAGGAGATGGAGTGTACTGATTCATCCACATGTTCTCATCTAGTTTCTTTTGTGACCAACAGCGTACATTTGGGACATAGCTAGCAATGGTCAGGTCATGGTCATGTGAAGCAAATCAGTCCTTACCATGACCTTGACCTCTTTGGAACTATGGTCTAACCAACCAAAATAATTGTCTGCCAAATGCATGTTTGGGTTATAGTCAGGGCTAGAAAAAGAATTAGGGATCTACTTCTGTTCCCTCCATGGACCCACTGGGTGATCTAGTGACACACTTTATTTTTCCTTTTTCCATATGGTAAAAACCCTAGTCAATGTATCCTTGCCATCACTTAGGTAAAGATGGAGGAGTAAATGAACAAAGTTCTCACAGCCCTACTGGTAAAAAAAAAAGTGGCATCAGAGGCACGTGAAGAGAAAATGCCTGTAGTGGTCCTCTAACGTATACTGATTCAGAAGGCAGTTAGATGGTGTAGTAGAGGGAGTTCTGAACCTAGAGTCAGGAAGACCCAAACTCAAATCCAGGCTCAGATACTTAGTTGTGTGACCCTGGACAGATCACTTAACACCTATCTGCCTCAGTTTCCTCAATTATAAAATGCGAATCGTAATAGTACCTACATCACAGGGCTGTTGTGAGGATCAAATTAGAATATCTATAAACTATTTAGCACAATGCCTAGCATATAGTAGGTGCTTAATAAAAGCTTGCTTCCTTCCCCTCCACCCTATAAGAGACCCATTTGCAACTTGGTGGTTTCCCACTTATAATGAGAAGAGTGACATGTCCTAAGAAAGCTCTAGCTTTATTCTCACCCCAACAATGCCAATTGCCTTCTGGAAAAGTGTCAGATTTGGGAGTGGGGCCCCTGAGTGGAAGGAACACTTGTGGCATTTACAGTACTTCCGTCTTTGCGTTGAACAAATCCCACAGCTTGAAAAGCATTTTTCATCTTATTGAAATCATTCAACTCTTGATTAGTTTCAGGTGGATTATCCACTTTGTCGATTATCCATGGCCAATTTGCTGTATCCCAGGGTGAGCTCCCCTGGCAGCTCCCATCCAGTCCTGACTGTTTCCCCCTGATGGCCAGAAAGTGGGATTGCAAACTTTAGAAATCATTACCTTTCGAGACCAGTGAATAGAGTCAACTTAAGCTGAATGCCATATTAAATTCACTAGGTGAGGTCATATTTGGGGAATTTTGAGGTGAGGCCATTTGGAGAAGTCAATCCTTTTGTAAGGCAAGTAATCACTGGCTAATTTAGTATTGAATTTTTATCAAAGTGGGGCTTATTTGTATTTATGGGGTTCACAATCTAGGAAAACAAATCAGCTGCCTTATACATCTTATAATACATCTTCAAATCAATGATAAAAAGTTTTCTTCAGGGATTGTCTTCAGGCTGGATCAAGGACCCTAAGATTCTTCTCTGTCAGTGGAATAATTAAAAATTGGCTTGATTACATTTCAACAAACTGTGAGTAAATCTCCTTATTTGAGACCACTTTGTCCAAAAACAGGCTATCAGGTTGTCCCTGTTGTTATTTTGGTCAATCTTGTTCTACCTGGGAGATCGTATGCTTGGGAATCTCAAAATATTTCTTGGCTAGCTAAATCTGTCCTATTCCAAGAAGTGTGTTTGTGTGTGTGTGTGTGTGTGTGTGTGTATGTATGTATGTATGTGTGTGTGTGAACACTGACAGACATTTCTGTCTCCTGGGCTGAACACTCCAGTAAAGGAAAAGGGGAACAGATGTAACCACTGCTGCCCCTGGTGGGGAAAGGAGATGGAAGAGAAGGGCATTGGAACAGGGAGATGGCAAATTAAGCCTATTGTCCTAGCAGCTGCAACCATCGAGATGCAAGCTCTGTGACTGTGTTGGGCACAGGGAGTGATGGAAGGGAATGAGGAATGGGAAGGCCTTCTATGCCAATAGAGATGGGCTGATGGGGGTGGAGGGGGGAACAAAAGGGAAGCCACGTTCCTCCCCCACTTCAGATTCCAAATTGCTCACTGTTGTCTTCTTGGAGATGAAACATGGGAGCTTAGGTGAAGCCTGGGAGATGTGGAGAAATGAAAGCCCTTGGCTTTGCCCCAGCCTTGTGTTTTCTTCTACTGTCATCCCCCACTCCCACCCCAAATTCACTCCCAGGCCATGATCCTAGACCATGCCTGGGAAAGACTAAGAACCTTATTAAATGAGCTTCAGAACATGCAGGGGAGAAAAAAAGGAACTTTGTCGATCTGGGAAATTCCCCTATGGTCATTCAGACGGTCTTTGTGGCTTGGGAGAGAGCCCGTAAAATGATAATCATCCAGACCAGTGACTAGGATTCTTTAAAAAAAAAAAGAAAAGAAAAGAAAAAAAGGAGATAAGATCCCCAGACAATGGTAATTCACTTCAGCTGTATCTTCTTTCAGATAAAGATGACAGGGACAGTGTAAATCAGAGTTTGAAGGAAAGGGCTTCAGATTCCCTCAACTGGTTTCGTTTACTTTTCTTTCTTTTCTTGGGGTGGGGGGGGAGGTGAGTAGAAGCAGGGAGGGCAGTGGTGGTGGTACTGGTGATGTTGGGAGGGAGAGAGGGTGGTGGCAGTGTGTGTGGGGGAGTTGAGGGAGAAACTTGTTGAAGAGAGCTGTGCAAACAATGGCTCATGGGTGCCAAACCTGGCATCCAGTGATTCTTAATGTCTGAATGAAAGTGGCTGGAGCTTGCTTTTTTTTTTTCACAGTCAGTATTGCCAAGAAAACAAGGAGTAGCTGTTTTAAGCATTTACAAATGGTAATGTACCAACAGCTGGTCTCAATCCAACTGAGCTATTGTAGGGGTATTAAAAAGACAGGCCAGAGTTGGAGATCTACTGCCAACCTCCCTTGCAGAGTTAGGGAACATTTTACTTGAAAAAAAAAGGTCTTATATTCCTGCAGAGATCGACAGTACCATTCTCCTGTGGAGTCAGTGGCTTGCTTGGCAGACGGGCAAAGCGCTCAGGCAAGCCAAATGTTTCAGTGACATGAAAGTGTAGAATCAGTGGATTTATCAGCACATCCATCCTACCTCCTATACCCCCTGTATTCAATATGGAAACACATGGACAGACATGCATGCATACACATGTGTGGGCATGAACACTCCACGTTTATACATGGTGGCATGCATAATGTGTGACCTATAGATGTCACATAATAGTTGCAGGAGCTACACATTCTACCTCTGGGCCTCTTTCTTTTCTTCTGAGGTATAGAGAGCACATTTCTCCCCTTGTTCTGTTCCTCTGCACAATCCTGTAAATCAAGCCATTTTCTTTGCTTTTCAGAGGTCATGGGCAGGCCAATGAAAGGAAAGAGAAAATCCCTTGAGAATGTCTCCCTCACTGCCAACCCAGACCCCAGAGAGGCAGCTGAGGGGCCCTCACTGAGGTTTTCTCCCTCCTTTTGGAAGCACTTCTATCTCTTGCTCCCCATATGAACCCCAGGCCTGGGTATTCTTCAGTGGTTTTTCCATCCTAGGAAACTCTAATCATCTAAGCCTGCTTCTTTGCTAAATGTAATTACCAGTAGCCCTATGTTTATGGACAAGGCATGGCAGAAAGTAATAGAAAATGACATTTTTTTTCTGTTCCGAAGGCCTATTTTATTAGTGGTGCGGCTGGGATGTCGGCTGTCTTTTCTGAATGGTAGTTCACTGTTTTGCTTTTCCCAGCTAGATAAATGATCCTATTTGTTGATGTTTGGTGCTTGAGATGACATTTATGTGAAATAAAAAGGGCCAAATTAATAATAAAAAAAATGATTAGCTGAGCACAAATGAAAAATGTACATCTCTGTCCTCCACCATCCCCCCTCAAACCCCCCCCACCCTTGGTTAAGTTGTTTATATTTACATGCTATTCACAAATAATGGCAATGTGCCCAATGGTTGGGTGGAGAGGGTTTTTTTTTTTTTTTAACAATCATATGGCTTGATTCTGTTTTCCAGATCTTGTCCGAGAGCTGCGATTTGAAATAAAAATGTTTGTATCCGTTTCCTCATTAATCGCCCCATTGTAATACAACCTGCTGCAGAGAAATGGCAAAACAGATGCAACAATGAAAATTAAAAGGGATGGACACTTATCTTGGGCCATAAAAGCTGCTAACCATGTAGGAACTAGAGTGGCTTTTGGAGCGAAAATATGGCAAATGATAGAAGCAATCATAGGACTAAGAGTTTCCTATTTGGAGAACTCTGGTGGAACATTTTTCTGCTCATAACGGCTAGAGGACTAACTGTTCCTGCATTAAGTGCACATGGGAGACTGCACTTTTCCTGCTCTTGCCTCGAGGTCCCATCCTTGATATTTGGTGCATCTAACCATCAGGTCTCTAATTGGGCTGGAATTTTGCTGGACGTGAATGAACACTTTACAAAGAATGCTACAGGCCGAATGCTTCAAGAGTTCCTGGTCTGGGATAAGGGTAGAAATATTACCTCCTCCCCTCCTGGGAGCCATAGGCTACCCACAAAGCTGTAGTGACTCTGCTGTTCATCTCTTTGAGGCAGATTGTCTATATTCAAGAAGGGTGATGATATTTCCAAGGGGAGTGTTTCTGCATGTGTGTGATGGGATGGATACTTGGTGCATGTGGGACCATTACAGTGTGATCAGTGAGAAATGAAAACTTCCATCCAATGATCTTTCTTTCTTTCTTTCTTTCTTTCTTTCTTTCTTTCTTTCTTTCTTTCTTTCTTTCTTTCTTTCTTTCTTTCTTTCTTTCTTTCTTTCTTTCTTTCTTTCTTTCTTTCTTTCTTTCTT
>NW_027187317.1:10572273-10643180 GCF_028583685.1 Petaurus breviceps papuanus | reverse complement strand
CTTTCTTTCTTTCTTTCTTTCTTTCTTTCTTTCTTTCTTTCTTTCTTCCTTCCTTCCTTCCTTCCTTTCTTTTTCTCTCTTTCTTTCTTTCTCTTACTCTCTCTCTTTCTTTATTTTCTTTTTTCTCTGTTTTGTTCTTTCTCTGGCTCTTTCTTTCTCCCTCTGTCTTTCCTTTCTTTCACACTTAAAGCACTTCCTTCTACCTGATTTCTTTTCACTAAATTTTAGAATCAAATAGGACAGATTTGATGTCACCTTGCTACAAGTTCTCTGTACTTGAGAATATGCTGAGAGGGAGAGAGAGAAGAGAGAAATGTATAGAGAAGGGAAAGAGAGAGAAGAGAAAGAAAGGAATAATGGAAGAGAAAAGAGATAGGAAGGGAAGAGAGGAGAGAATGAAGAGGAAGGAGAGAGAATAAAGAAAGAAAGAGATAGAGTAGAGAAAGAGGGGAAGGTCAGGAGAGAGAAGACAAAAAAGGAAAGAGGAAGGAGACAGAAGGAGGAAAGGACAGAGACAGAGAGACAGATAGGCATGGAAGAAAGAGAGAGACAGAGACAGAGATACACAGAGAAAATATTTCTTGATTATACAGAGCCTCCTATACCTTGAGCAGTGACAAAACATAGCTTATTTTCTTATACTAAGGAGACAGACATAAATAAATAGTATCACAGGTATATAGATTTAAAGCTGGAAAGGACATTAGAACTTATTTAGTTCACCCCCCTCATTTTACAGATGAAGAGAGATTGAGCTACAAAAGTTAAATGACTTGCCTAGGGTCACACAACTAGTAAGTGTCTGAAACTGATTATCTGTATGGATTTTCCTGATTCCAGGTACAATGATCTATCCATCACACTACTTTGCCTTTCAAATACATGAAAAGACAAACAACAGATGCTGAAAGCATGTATGTAGAGCATGTATCATGTATAATGATAACAACATTGCTGAAAAGGTGTGTGTGTGTGTGTGTGTGTGTGTCTGTGTAGGTTTTGTCTCAGCTTATTTCCCTCACACAATTCTGGGTTATGTAGCCACATAATAACCATTCAATATGCTGCTGCTTGATAGACTGGATTCTTAGGAACAAGCTAAGGAGGGATGAGGCTGGATGTGGAGAGCCCTTGTCCAAAATGGCTCTGGCTGGCATGCAGTGCTTGGGTGATTAACTGTCCATTTGTCCAAAGTGTTGGAGTTATTCCTTGGTCAGAATCCAGGCACGATTCAGACTTCTCTTAGAAGTAACACCCTTATTGTATTGTTGTTGCTTAGTTTCCCTTCCTTTTCTTTTCTAAGGAGCAGGATATGCAGACTTTCCATCTGTCGGGCTACTTATTATTGTCTATCACCTGTTGAAGCATGTCTCCTCCTTCTAATAATAACAATAATCTCCTAGATGGGTTCACTTATTTGTGCACATGTTGTCTCTCCTCAGAGGAAAAAAACAAAACAATCTAAGCTCCTTATGGGCAGGGACTTTTTGTTTGTTATTGTATCCCTAACTAACCCCAGCACAGTGGCTGGTGCTCCTGGTCTCCCTGGCTTCCTTCAAGTCCTGGCTACACTCTCCTGTGCTACTGCAAACCTTTCCTGGTTTCTCCTTAATTCTGATTTGTTTGCTCTGTTGATTATTTACTAGTTATCCTGTGCGTAGCTGTTTGCATGTTGTCTCCCTCCTTGGACTGTGGACACCTTGAGGGCGGGAACTCTCTTTAGCTTTTCTATGTATCTCTAGTGCTTAGCATGGCACATAGTAGGTACTTAATAGATTTTTATTGACTGGCTGGAACTAGGCTTATAGGCTCAGAGCAGGCATTTCATAAAATCATTAAACTGAATTGAAAATAAACAAACTGTTTTTTTTTTTTGGTCACAAATTCTAGAATTTCAGAACCAGAAAGAACCTTAGAAATAATCTAGTCCAATATGCTCCCTTTATGCATACTTTATTTCTGGTAGCTCAGTGAATCAGTGGATAGAATGCTAGACCTGGAATTAGAAAGAACCTGTGTTCAAATCCAGCCTCAGACACTTACTAGCTGTAGTAATGCTAGGCATGTTACTTTAACCTCTGTTTGCCTCAGTTACCTCACCTGTAAAATGGGGATAATAATAGCACCCACACCCCATAATTGTTATGAGTATTAAACGACATAATATTTGTGAAGTGCTTTGCAAACTTTAAAATGCTGTATAGTCATTTATTATTATTATTATTATTATTATTATTATTATTATTATTATTATTATTATTATTACTTCTACTTGAATTTCTGGCCCTGATGTAGCCATGGAATAATAGAAACACAGAGACTTACTGAATGTCCAGTGGCAGCTTGCTGTTACCGGTAGTGGATTGCAAGAGTAGGCAGTCAAGCAGTGATGTTGCTGGCAACCCAATCCCTCTAGGAAGGCTGGATGAAGATGAGTGACAACATGATACCCATGCAGCTGCCATTGCCTGTAAGCAGGGAGAAATGCTCAAGCCTAGTTTCAAATAGTTGTGGATGTTGAATAATTGCAATTGAAACTGTCAGACAGCAAGTCAGAGACTGGCACAGAAAAGGTATAGGTAGTCTTTCTTCAAGAAAAGGCTGAGAATAGGTACTAACAACTGGGAAATAACCATATGATAGCAACAACAGCCTGCTACACTTGGGACTAAACACGTCGGATATTAGCTAATGAATAGAGCTGACGTGACCACCTACCATAATTTGGCAGTAACAGCTATATGTAATAGAGACAGATCAAACCTGACAATTATGCCAGGGAAGTGGTGTGGAAAGAGTCCTGGGTTTAGAGTCGATAGACATGACTTTGGATCCTTGGACTGTCTGTCACTTAACAGCAGCTTCACCTCTTAAGTATGTCATTGAAACTCTTTGAGGCTGTTTATTTTAAAAGGAGATAATAATAATGAAAATAAAAAATAAAAAAATGGGGCAGCTGGGTGGTGCAGTGAATAGAGCACTATCCCTGGAGTCAGGACGATCTGAGTTCAAATTCGGCCCAAGACACTTGACATACTTACTAATTGTGTGACCTTGGGCAAGTCACTTAACCCCAATTACCTTGTCTTCCTCCCTCCAACAACAAAATAAAACAAAAAATACTTTCCCTACCTGTCTTATAGCTTTGTTGGGGGCCAGGGGGATCAAGTGTAGCTTGATATATCAATGTCAGTGATTACAGTGATTGTCTCAGTAGGGAAGAACAAATAGTAAATGTATGAATTGCACTTTTGTTTATACTTTTATTGTCAAGGATAAATATTTATAAAGTAAGATTCTATGCCTTGATTATCAGTGTTAACACATGAAAGAATTGGTTGCTGCCTTTCAGGTCTCCTAATAGAAATGAAAGATGCTTAAAATTCAAATTTTCTATGTCCTAATCAGAGTCCAACCTCTTACAGATGCCAACAATTAGCCTTGACAATAGAAATGGAAATGAAACTCTGATTCCTGAATTTACTTATTACCCTCCCCAGATGTGGACATTAGTTGGTGGTTAAAAACTGTAACCTCTTTCTCCTACTGATAATATAATAAATGCCATATGTAACTTTGAAGTTTGTGAAGCACTTTGCATATATCATCTCATTTGAGCTCTACAAATTGGAATTGTCTTGAAAAATGCAGGTCAACAAAACATTGGTCTCTGTTTGATCTTTAGCTATGAAGTACGTACATATGGATGAATGTAAGTTTTGGAGAAGGTAAACTCCAATGGGAAACAAAGGGGTGAGAGGGAGTGTGAGAGAGATTTGTGTTTGAATGCCCAGAAACCAGTACAATACTTAGCACGTGGTAACTGATGGATTGAGGTAGTAGCAAGCTATTGAAACATCACTTACTTATACATGGTTGGTTAAGTACTATAAATCAAATAACATTGTCTGAAATAGAACACTTCAATAGAGTTAAAAATCCAACATGATTCATCCTATAAAGTGTTTGATGTAATAGTTAAGGAGATTCCATTGTTTATACAATTGGCTCCACTGAAAATAGGGTTTGGAAGATTTCTAGATATCAATCTTTTTTTCTTCTGCATCTATCCACTAAGTGTGGACATCCCCTAAAGCTCTGTCCTGGGCCCTTTTTTTCTAGCTAGGCTCTCCTATGGGGATCTAATCTCTCTACCCAAGGTTATGTCTACAATTGACTACCAAATTTGTATACATATTCAGAAGTAACCTCTCCAAGAGAATTCAAATCCCCAATCCCCAAATTCCTATTGGATATTTCCTTAATACCCTGTAGGCATCTCAAACCCAAGTCCAAAACAAAACTCCTTATATATTTTCTCCCCAAATCTCTCTTTTCCAAAGCTCCCAGTTTCTATTAAGAGGTCCTCTATCCTTCAGTCACCCAGATTCATAAACTTGGAGTTAATCATTACTCTTTCTTTTCCCTTCACCTCCATATCCTATCAGTTGCCAAATCTTGTTCATTCTACCACCACAAAAATCATTGACATTCATCCCTTCTTTTTTTTCTTTTAAGTCTCAGCTCAGATGGCACATCATCTGTAAAACTTTCCTGATTCCCCCCAGCAGCTTTCCTCCTTAACTTAACATATTCCTCCTTAAACTGCCCTACATTATATTATCTGTGCATGTCAATCAATATTTATTAAATGCCTAATATATGCCAGTCACTGTGCTAAGCACTATTGTACATGTTCTACTCCCCTAGCAGACTGTAGTCTCCTTGAAGGCATCACTTGGGACTGACAGTCACTTAATATTTATTATATTCTTATTTGAACATCTTATTTGAACAGACTTTATTCTATTGCATTTTACACACAGTGACCATATTTAAAGGTACTGTAGTAGCCTAACACAACATTATGGGGTCATGGAATGCCAGAGCTAAAAGAGACCTTGGAGATTGTCTAATCTAATACCTTCATTTTTACAGATAAAGATATTTCAAAGATCTGTAATTTCATCTATGTGACATGGATTGAAACCCCAATCTCTCTGTTTTAAGAGATAGTCTATAGCCAACCTAGTCCTCTGATGACAGTCTTTCTTGGCTGGGTTAGACTGGCCAGAGTTTGTCCTCTGCTGATATTATCTTTGAGAACCCTGGTTCCTTGCCCAGGGTCTTCATTCCTTTCCAGTTTCTTCTAGACTTTCTTTACCATGAGAGGGTACCTTCTCTTCCCAACTTCCCTCCTTTTTCAGTGTCCTTTTATGTATTATCATTTTCTTATTAGAGTATAAGCTCTTTGAGAGAGCTTTCTGCTTGTATTTGTGTGTGTCCAGTGCTTACACCTACAGAGCCTGGCATACACTAAGTGCCTAATAAATGCTTGTTGACTTGACTTTTATGAAGTTCTTTCTTCACAGAAACCTTCTCTTGTAGGTTATACAAGTTCTTTCCCCCATTTTGCATACCAGTAAACAAAGACTCAGAGAAACTAAGTATTCTCCATGTTTCCAGAATTAAGCATCAGATCCAGTACTGGAATACAGGTAGTCTGAACCCATTGTAGCAGCTGTGTTCTTTACACACTTTCTGTGACACTGTGAGGGTGCATCCCTATATGCCTAGGAACCATGGTCTCACCCGCAGAATCATGAAGAGTAGCAAGGTACCCCACAATCTAGCACAGTCCTATATTTCTGGTCTTACTTCATATTACAGTTAACCCTTCCACAACACTTGGGGTTAGGGGTGCAGCATCCCTGCAATCTGGAAAATCCAAGTAAAATTTTTGACCCTCCCTTTGTACCAGAGAAGGAAGGAGTCTGAATTGTTATGATATTATAAGATAAATATGTTGATATTATATAATATAATAAAATATTATATTACTACACATATATTTTATGCATTCCTTAGCTACTAAACCTTTTCTGTGTCATCTGCTGGACTTTGTAGCATCTATAGCTTCTGCAAAATTCCTGTTTAATTTCTTATGCTGACCTACTGTATATTGAAACCATGATGGGAAAAGTCATGATGTGGAAGGGATAAGTATATTTCATTCCATGTCCTCTCTTTTCCAGTTGAACTACATAGCTCTGTTCTCTGAATTTGCTCCACATTTACCCACATCTGCCTCCATTCCCTATAGCTGTCATGGCCTTCCTCTCCTTGTTGAATTCTTATGGATTCTTTTAAAATCTGTCAAAGAGCCCCTTCCTCAGCATCCCTACTGGTAATAACTTCTAACTCTCCTTGGGACCTCAGCCCTTTGTGTTTCTCTAATGGAGTTATCATCTACTATTCTGTCATTTGCAAACATGCCCTATCTCCCTACTATAACTAGACTGTAAGCCCCATGAGACCAGGTGCCTCATGTATACTTTCTTTCTCTCTAGTACCTAGCCCAATGCTCTGCAGACAGCAGGGGCTTTTGGTGAATTCTAAATGAAAAGTTTTATAACAGTGTAATTTTTTTCCCCACTTGCTGCATTTCCTTTCTTCTTTTCCCTATAAATCAGGACTCTTTTTTAAAAAACAAACTTGTACCTGATATCATTTGACTCAGTACAGTTTGCAACATGCTTCAGCATTAATTAACTTCTGAGATGTGTCATTGTTTTGACATGTTAAAGTCCATTCCAGATTAGCCCTGGCACTCGAGGTGGGGGGCAGCAACATTAGCAAGGAGAATTGATATGTACAGAGATAGAGATATATTCCTTGTCCTTTGCATGAGAAGATGTCACCACAGATGGGGATGATTGTCTCGTTCTAGGACTGTGGCTGAAAAGATCCACTGTGCCTTTTTCTAGCTTCTCTTTTGTGGCTGCTGCCAGTTTGCCTACCTATGCTTGCTCCAAAGACTTGACTGAAGAACATCCTCTCTAGTCCACCGTCTGTATTCAGAATCAATGCCCCCCCGGGCCAGTCTGTCAGTCCATCTGTCTGTTTCCCAGTCACCTACAGTTTCACTACTGGTGTTCTAGTCTTGTTTCGGGGAGTTCTTAAGGAATGATAGGTTCTGGAAGGATCTTAGCTCTCAACTACTTCAGCCCTTTCTCACCACATCCCTAACAAGTGGGCATCCAGACTCAGCTAGGACATCTCAGAAGCATTGGCTTTGACCCCCTCAGTGACATCCCTATGCGGTGGTGCTTATTATGCCTTTCATATTTTTATTTTTAGTATATGTACTGCTGAAGGGAGCATCTTTCCCCATCTTCATCTGAGTCACTGATAAAAATGTTGAGTGCACCCAAGATCAATTTCTAGTGCTATATATTCTTAACTAGATTGTAAAATTGGCAGGGGCCATGTTTCGACAATCTTTTTATCTCTAGCTTTTCACAATGTTATATACCCAGGAGTTATAAAGCCAAGAAATATCAATACATTTTAAAAGCACCCCTTATGTGTAAGATACAATATACAGACTGAGGCACTGGGAACACAAAGATTTTTTAAAAAGTCATACCAGTCTCTACCCTCATAGAACTTCCATTCTATTTAGGTGTGATTATAGATACAACATGCATGTAGAATATGGCTTACACACTTCATTTCATTGGTATGAGGAAGTCCCAGGTGAGGAAACTCCTTCTACCTGCGTCAATTGATAGTTCTTTGCAACTCACAGTATTAGGAACCAGATTAAAATGCAATTGGGAAATGTTTAACAAAATAAACATACAACACAACATAGATAATATTATTTGTGATTTTCTAGGGCAATATACAGCCATTAAATGATACTTTAAGGATAACAGGAAGTGTTTTTCAGAGTCAGGACTTGAACCCAGATCTTCCTAGCTTCAGGGACGGCTCTGAGTTCACTATACTAAGCTGCTTCTTATAACATACATGCACACATACATAGATACACATAGATATATATGTATACACATACAAACATATATACCTGTGTGGGTATAATCTAAGGTCTAATGTAATGGGGTTTGGGGTAGGGAGAATAAGAGCTGAAGATTTTTAGGAAAATTTGAGGAGGTAGAAAATACTTTTATCTGGGGACAATCAACGAAGGTGTTGTGGAAGATATAGCTCAACTAAACCTGGGAGGCATAAAGAGATTTAGGTTCTGGAATTGGGAAATGAGTGTATTCCAGGCATAGGGTTTGGCCTGTGTGAATGCATGGTGGTGGGAAATGGTATGTTCATTTCAAGGAACAGCTAGTATTCCAGATTGACTGGAATATAGAGTTTATAAAGGAGAATTAAGTGAAACAAGACAGAAAAGGTGGTTTGGAGCCAGATCATAAAGACCTTAAATACCAGGCAAAGGATTTTTTCATAATGTATTGGTAATAGAGGTCCAAGGAAAAGTTTTGAGTAGGAGAAAGACACAATCAGATCTGTGCCAGAAGGTTCAAAACTTCTCCAACCAACACTGGTTGGAGAACCAGTGCTAAAATAATTTCCTTCAAGAGAAGATCTGACTATGTGACTCTCTTATTCAACCAATCAGTGGTTCCCTGTTGCTTCTAGGGTAAACAATAAACTCCTCTGTTTAGTTTTTAAAGTCCTTTTGTACTCTAGCTAAACTGGCTTCCTTTCTGTTCCTTACAAACCTGACTTCATCTCCCACCTCTGCATCTTTGTAATGCCTGGCCCTGTCTGGAATCCTCTCATTTCTTACCTCTACCTTGTAAAGTCTAAACTTATATTTAAGTCACAAATTAAATATGAAGATAAATATCTTCTGTTTGAAACCCTTCCTGATTCTTCACCTATTAGTATCTTCCCTCATCTGTAGGAGTCATGTGCATAAGGCTGATAATTAAAACCATGGGAGTAGATGACATCAAAATCTTGTACTGATGCATTTTCTATTTGTGTGGTATATATGTGTGTATGTATGTATATACACACATGCATGATGTTTATGCACACACATAATATGTATACAGGCACACAGACTTTATATATGTACATGCATATACATATCTATACATGCATGTAAATATACATATACATACATACACGTGGGGCAGTTAGGTGGCACAGTACAGTATGGGGCCTGGAGTTTGGGGTCTCATCTTTCTGAATTAAAAACTGGTCTCGGATACTTAGTAGCTGTGTTACCATGGACAAACACTTATCTCTGTTTACCTCAGTTTCCTCATCTGTAAAATGAGCTGGAGAAGGAAATGGCAAACCACTCCAGTATTTTTGGGAATAAAACCCCAAATGGGGTCACAAAGAGTTGGAAATGACTGAAAAACAACTAAATAACAACAAAAATACATACACATAGGTTCCTTGTGTGGAGTTCATCCTTTAGGCATATCCCTAAAGCATAACACTGTGCCATGTTGATTGATTATCACCTTAGAATGATTATCGTGGCAGTTGTGTGAAGGGTAAATTGGAAAAAAAGAGAACCTGGAGGCATAGAGAGCACAGTAGAGATGATGAAGGTTATGAGGTTGGTGGTGTTGTGTTTGGAGAGAAAAGGACCGATGTTTCAGTTATGGATGTAGAATCAACAGGACATGGTGATTAATTGACTATGGGGAGCGAGAGAGAAACATTCAAAGATAATTCTAAGGCTATGACCTAGATGCCTTGGGAGGATGGTGGTATCATCAATAGAAATAAGGAAGTTAAAACAAGGGTAAGTGACTGGTGGTGGTAGTGATGAGGTCGGGAATGCAGAAATGAGGAACTTAGTTTTGGCAACTGAGAGCTTGAGAAGTTAGTGGGTCATTCACAAGGCAACATCTAGGAAGGCAGGTGAAGATGTTCATCTAGAGCTCAGGAGAAAATGGTGGACAAGAGATAAAGACTGAGGAGTAATCTGTATAAAGTTACTAATGAAAACTATGAGAGTAGATGGCATCAGCACAGGAGAGTAAAGAAAAATGAGTAGAGGGCCAAGACAGAAACTTGTAGTTGACATCGAAGATGTCTGTGAGAATTCTGCTTTTCTGGCTGTTGACTTTTTTTCTTGGTCATCTATGCCATATTCGTAGATTTAGAGCTGGAAGAGACCACAGAGATCATCCAGTCCCTTCCTCTCATTTTAGTGTTGAGGAAGCTGAGACTCAAGGTCTCAGTGATTTGTCCAAGTTCACACAGATTGGAAGAATTAGAGGCAGGATTCACACCCAGGGATCTCCTCACTTCAAATCCATTTCTCTTGCCTTGGGGAGGACAAATGGGTTTGTGGGTGTTTGGAGCTTGGGTTGGTTGCTAATCTTCCCATCAACTGGCAAGTCTGGCAACTTTGGTTTTAATTATTTATTTTTTCACCAGGCATGCTGGCGGGAAAGGGATTTCCCCAAAGCTCACAGCTCTATAAAAAAGCACACAGTAGCGAGCACCACAGCTGCTGTGGCTGATGGGGATGAATACACAGTAATTGCAGTGGCAGCTTGCAGCTCATTGACAGAGAAGCCTGGGTATATTTCCAGAAGTGACTCTCTTTTCTCTTCCCTACCCCAATTTCTCCAGCAGCACCTCTGCTCCTTCATCTTTCTACTCCAGCCTCTCTTACTGCTTCACTTGGCATTTTGGAGGGGCCATAGCCTCTCCCAATGAAAAAAAAATGACCACCCAAATATATACACATACATATCTATATCATCTATATCTATGTCTATATCTATCTATCTATCTACCTATCTATCTGTCTGTCTGTCTCTCTGTCTATGTATCTATGTATCTCTGTATCTATGTATGTATCTGTCTGTCTATCATCTATCTATCTATCTATCTATCTATATCTATCTATCTATCTATCAATCTATCTATCTATCTATCTATCTATCTATCTATCTATCTATCTATCTATCTATCTATCTGTATTTTATCATGGACCCCTTTGGCAGTCTGGTGAAGTCTATGGTCTCCTCAGAATAATGATTTTAAATAATTGAAGGAAATGCTAAATTTCAGGAAGAGGTTAGTGAAAATAAAAAAGTAATTGATCCATAGACTTCTTGGGAACCCATGGATCCCAGGGTAAGGTCCCCTTACTGAAACGTTGTTTCCAAGGTTGGGGTACTGTTAGTCTCATAGCATGAAATGTTAGTGGATGTTGTAATGGCCAAATGGTTAAGGTGTTGAATTTGAAATCCAATGAGGTCTTCCTGCACAACAATCTTGTTCCTCTAATTCATTCTAATGTGGTAGAAAAGTCCCTTCATTTGGAATCAGAATACTTGGACCCGAACCTCAGCACTGCTACTTACCACCTCTTTGATAAAGCCTGAGGTTTAAAATGAGGGGGTTGGACTAGAACTTAAACAGAAGTATTAAAGTCATGACCAGTGGTCCACAAGCATCAGGCAAAATACCCAAGATCTCAATGATTTTAAAATCCAATTGGGAAATATTTAACAAAATAAATAAAAATATACTACAACATAGATAATGTGAGTTTGTAGTTTTCTAAGTCAATATGCAACCTGCCAGGATCCATTTCTATCTATTTAGATTCTTTTTGGCTTGAAATTCTATGATCATTAAGAGGGTTTAAGAGGGGAATGAATGAGAGGTTCAAAACTCTTCTCCTTTAGGAAACTCTCCCAGACTAGACCCATCCACCTCTGCTCCCTCCAGTGACTCAAGTAATCTCTCAAGGTTTTTTCCAGCTGCTGCTAATTAGGTCCTGATGGATAGGTTTCAATCTTGGGTTGTCAGTCAACAGATGTTGAATTGCTACACTCTGTTGGGGGCATTGAAGAAGAGAAGGGAGAGAGAGAAAGCAAAAAAATAATTGGATTCTGGGAACTGATTAGTTCTGAGAGTTCCAAGAGTTGTTAGGAAAGCAAGGGGAAGTGGAAAGAGAGGAAAACTTGGGAGTCAGTTCAAATCCAGGCTCTGCTGCTTACTACCTGTATGACTTTGGATTCAGTATCTCAGTGTTAATAATTTAATGTCTCGGGTTCAGTTTCATCATCTGTAAAATGAGAGGGTGAGACAAGGTGACCTAGAAAGGTCTTTCTAACTTTAGCTTTACGACTCCATTACAACTCTACTATTCCCACTGTAGGGACTTCTTCAATTGTCCCTTTATTCTTATTCTCACTTTTCTTCCTTTTCCTCCTCTATTTAGGTCTCCTTGTGGCCGGTAGAGCTATTTCTTTAGTTCTGAAAGCCATGAGTCCTGTTTAAAGGATGCTGATGGCTAGAAGAAATGCTGAATCACATACACATAAGAGTGATTTGATTCCTGCCCTATAATCACTTATTTTAGGGAGGAGACTGGGATTGTCATTGCTTCTCAGCAGTAATGAAGAAAAGAGGCAGGGCCGGTATCTTCCTCTACATTGGGAAAAGACTAGTTTATAATCCAAAAAAGTTGAGAAAAATCTAGAGCGACTAATAGCATGTCTAGTCAGGCAGGACAAGAGAAGCAGAAAATTCAAGTCCTCATGGGAGAAATACCTAAGCTTCAAATTGAATATCCTATGGTTGTTCAGTTGTGTCTGACCCTTGGTGGCCCCATTTGGGGTTTTCTTGGCAATGATACTGGAGTAGCTTGCCATTTCCTTCTCCAGCTCATTTTACAGATGAGGAAACTGAGGCAAACATTTAAGTGACTTGCCTAGGGTCACAATAGCTAGCAAGTGTCTGAGGCCAGATTTGAACTCAGGAAGATGAGTCTTCCTGACTTCAGGCCTAGTTCTCTATTCACTAAACCACCTCTCCTCCCCTACTGGACACCTGATATTCAAAAATCATTTGTCCAAATCTGAAATCATTATCTTTCCCCACAAAACCTTCCCTTCTTTCAAACTTCTCTATTTCTTCAGAAGGAATTACCATCCTTTCAGCCTCCCTGTGTCATAATTTGGGCACTATACATGACTCCTCAGTTTTTTTTTTAACTTCACATATCCAATCAGTTGCAAATTTTGCTGTTTCTTATTATGTCTCATCTAGACTATTACAACAGCTCCCTTATTGGTCCCTCTGCCTTTAGGTTCTCTCCTCTCTAGTCCATGCTACACATTGCTGCAAGTTTAATTTTCCTTAAATACAAATCTGACCATTTGATTCCCTTACTTAATCTACTCTTCTGGCTCACGATTTTCTCTAGTATAAAATGTAACTCCTCTGTTTAGCTTTTAAAGCCCAAATACCCTGGCCTGGTCCAACCTACCTTTCCATCCTTATTGGGTGGTACTCTTCAATCTCGCCAAACCAGCCTTCTCTCTCTTCCTCATACAATACTCCACTACATCTCCAATCTCCTTTACTCTGGAAGTTTTTCATACCTAGAATGCATTCCTTCCTTGGCTGTCTCATAGAATCCTTCTCTTCATTTAAGACACAGCTCAACTAATATCTACTGTGTGAAGTAGATATTTCTTTCCTGACCCCTCTCTGCTAGTACCCTCCTTCCCAAATAACCTGGATTTAACCACTTTGTATATATTTGTATTTATTAATTTTATATTTATGCTGTATATAAATACATACATATATACTTATCTTGTTCACTATAATGTATGTTTTTTTTTTTTTGCTTTTTTGAAGGGGAGAGGGCAGGACAATTGGGGTTAAGTGACTTGCCCAAGGTCACATGGCTAGTAAGTGTTAAGTGTCTGAGGCCATATTTGAACTCAGGTCCTCTTGACTACAGAGCTAATGCTCTATTCACTGCACCAGCTATCCGCCCCATAGGTTCTTTTGTTACATCTTTTTTGCTTGTGTAGCACAGTGCCCAGTATGTAGTAGCAGCTTCATTTGTAGATTCATTGAGTCAAGAAAGCAGGTTGAGTTGGACAAAATGATAATTCCATGCAGTTTTCTGATACCTCACATGACCTTGGGATTGGGGATGATGGGGACTGTCACAACACCTCCTTAACTCAGCCCAGAGCCCTACCTGAGTCATTTATCCATACAACAGGAAGCCAAGCATGAACCAAAGTCAAAAGGTAGAGGCTAGGCATTAGATGAACAAACTAAGAGGTATTGATTTTCCTGTACATGTGGAAGATCCAGAAGCAACAAATCAGAAGTCAGGTAGTCAGGGCCCAAATATCCAAAGGCAAAGCAAAGCAGACAGGGTAGAGTCTGGGCTAACAGCAATTCAGAGTCCCAGGTGCTTGCTGCTGTTTGTCCTCCATTCTCGAAGAGGACTCTGACATCAGGGAGGTGATTCCATGACATGCAAGTGAACTGGATTTAAGTGAGGCAGGTCTGTGCAGAGTCAATCCACCTCACTTTCACCTATGGAACCATCTGAGTCCACTGGCCAGATATGGATCAGGACAACTGGAGATGGCCCAGGATGCAGTGGGGAACCTTGGCCTTTTCAGGCCAAGGTCTTTAACAGATCTCAGTTTGACTGAGCTACTATGACAGTAGGAGAGGAGATTTAGACCTCGATTCAAGGCAGATTTTTGTTTGGATCCTAATTTTCTTCTGGTTAGGTGGTGATTGACTTTCTAGATGTATCTAGAGGCCTGAGGTTTATAGGAAGAGGCAGGAAAGAGGTTGTACTTGGCTGGAAGGGATGTGTGGGCAAAAAATAAGGGGAAATCCCTGACGAAGAGGAATACAAACCATTCTCAGCTTGTGGTGTTTACATTCCAGGTGGTGGCACCAGTGGTAGTGAGGGGCTGGCTCACCAGTTATTCTTAGAGAAAATATGTCTTTTTAGAAGCAAAGATGAAAATACTATTTCCCCACTTCTGTTCTCCTTTTCCTGGCTTTACTACTAACTACTTATGTAACTTTGGGCAGTCTCACACATCCATACACCACACATAAATACACACAGATATACACATCGCTTTCAGGTTTTCAATGTGCATTATAAATATCTCATTTTATTCTCACTGCAACTCTGTGGGTGCTGTTATTATGCCCATTTTACAGATGGGGAAATTGAAGCAGGTAGTGTTTAAGGGATTTGCCCAAGGTCACATTATAGCAAGTGTCTGAGGTAGGATTTGAGCTCAGGTCTTCCTGACTCCAGGATCAGAACTCTCTATCCATGTATTTGAAACCTTGCCTCTAGTAGTGGGGATGGGTTGTACTAGCCATGCATACTCTCTTCTGGCCCTTATTGTGACTTAAGGTATACATTTTGGTTAGTTGGCTAAGATTAGGAGTGTACGTCTCATGTGTATGTATATGTATCAAACTGGATTCCACCAGCTTGCCTATAGATAATCTAAGCATTTATATTTTGTTAGCAGATCTAATATTATACATAATATACCGTTTCATAGAACTCTGCTCACACCTCTTTTAGGACAGTGCTCAATAGCAAGTGAGTGCTTGACAAACATTTATTGAATGAGGGCATATTGTTTTTCTGTGCACATGTTGTTGACAAGCTCCTTGAGGATAGGATTTGTGTTAGGTTAACCATGGTAACCCCAGCATGATGTCTTGCAAGTGATCAAAAATGTACCTAGGGATTGATATTACCCTTGGTACATCTAGTTGAGGTGGTGGCAATGGTGATGCAGAGAGTATTGTGACAGAGGGTGTGGTCACCCCTGGAGAGGGCGTAGCCCATCTTTCACTTTCCATGATGGAGATGGGAAGGAAGGCAGGCTCCAGGAGATGGGCACTGTAACACTGGGAGACTAGGGGAAGGTAGCTGCCTGGTAGTTGTAGGGATGGTATTCATCACAGTGGGAAAGGAATTTGCCTCCTTGGAGGTGAATCCTGCTCTCCCTTACTGAATTTTGGCACTTTCAGCATTTAGTACCATATCTAGTACATATTAAGTGCTTAATAAATGCTCATCAATTGACTGACTATACTGTCTAGCCCCGTGCTAGTTATGGCCCTGAACATGGTGGGCAATCAATAAGTGTGTTAAAATAGATGAAAGAATTAATGAAAGAAAAGTCTTCTCCGATAAGCTCATATGGTATTATGAGAGCAGATAAGATAAATATGTAATCAATAGGCATGTATAATTACAAAATTATAAAATATTTTTGATGGGAAGGGTCAATAAAGCCAACAAGCATTTATTTTGCTTCTCCTCTGTGCCAGGCACTGTGCTAAGTATTGGGGATCTCAAGGATCTTGCCATCTGATGGGAAAGCACAAGGCAGAGATCATGATGGCAGATGAGTGCCCGGTTTCTAGGCAGAAAACTTTGAGGAAACATCTCCTGAGCTGTTGGAACACAAGTGGATTCAGCCCTCTTTTCCCTTACCCCAATATGCTTTGTAACTTGCCCCAGGTGAGCACATGCATTATTGTGGGAGCTGGTTAAATTCTTCAAATTCCTTTTTATTCATAGGCATTGTTAGTTTACTATATAAACCATACTATGCACTGATCACTTTCATGTCCATTTTCTATTGCTAGTATGAAGTTAGAAAATCAGGTATAAAGGCCCTCACTTGTGAACCATGCCTAGAAACCGTACCAGGCAATATAAGAGTTGGTGGTGGTAACCAATGGAACAAGTCAGGCTTCCCCCTCACCACGGTGGCCCTTTGCCCATCCCACTTTTACCCCAAGGAGCCTTGTCTCTCCAACGCTGCAGGGACTGCCATGCATAATACAGAGACATCATCACAGATTTCTAGGCCTGCTGGGGAGAGGGAACCGGGGTGGGTCAAGATGGCAGATGGCTTGGAGTGGCATGCTGTACTCAGTTCCTCTACCTTTGTTGTCTTTTCAATTTGAAGTCATGGGTTACTGTTTTTAGCCTGGCTATCCATGGGCTCGAGGGGAGAGCTTTTGTAGTCATTCAAGAATGCAGTGTATTTTTAGATAGGAGGATCTGCTGTGCATTGTGTTCTTCCAATTACAGGCATGGCAGAGGAGGGCTGGGTGGGCACCAGAATAGCTTTGATGATGAGCTGGTTCAGCTGAGAAATTCACAGAAACAGGAGGTGGTGGAGTGTATGTGGCCTGTGACCCTGTTGTCCTGTGAGATTTTCTTCCCCTCCTCTTCCCTTCCTCACTCCTCCTCATGTGTTTGTCCCTAGGGTTGATGGATCCATATGGAGGAGGTGGCTGGATGGTGGTAGTGGTAATGGGGAGAACAGCAGAGGGAGGAGAGGGAAAGAAGGAAGGGAGGCATTGTGCCTTGTAGTTACAGATCCATGAAAGGAAATACCAAGCTCTGGAAAGACCTTCATTTGTTAGTTCTGGGAATGGGAACAGGTGACGGTGGATGAAATGAAAACTGACTTAGTCACTCTTGAAGGACACACTTTATTTACTTGCCTTGTTATTTATTCATTCAGCTAAAATACTGGCAGTACCTATTGTAGGATTGGAAGGGACCTCAGAGTCATCTAGAAGAAACTGTGCCAGACCTAAAATACTCTCTGTGGCATCCTTAAAGGGAAGAAGAATCAACATTTTTATAACTGCTACTATGTGCCAAGGGCTATGCTAATCATACTAGAAACATGTCATTTTATCCTCACAACACATCAAATAATAATATCTATCATCATATAGAACCTAATATGTGCCAGGCATTGGGCTAAGACATTGTCTCATTTGATCCTCACAACAATCCTGTGATATAGCTACTATGATGATCCCCATTTTATTGTTGAGGAAACTGAGGCAGACCAAAGTTAAGTAATTTTCCCAGGGTCACACAGCCATTAAGTGTTTGAGACTGTATTTGAACTCAGGTCTTCCTGACTCCAAACTTGGTACTCTATCCACTGCATTACCCAGCTTCTCTGTCAGGGGGCTAAGAAAGGGTATGAGGAGGTGGTATGGTTTGAAAAGTGCCAGGAAGTAGCACTGGGCCTTGTTCCAGGCCAAATAAGACAGAAGTTTACCTATCAGAGCATTGCCTTCCCATTTAGCACTTTATTTTATTCTATACAATTTTTTTTGTGTTTTAATTTAATTTTTATTCCATTTATTATTTATTTTGTTATTTTATATATTATTTTATTATTTATATATAATATATAATATATATTATTTTATTTTTATTCCATTTTACTCCATACAGTTTCTCTAATATGCTACCCATGTGTCTCATTTCCAATACATTTCCTAAATACCTGTCAAAAAAAAATCTTTCTAAAGCACAAGTCTGACTATAATACATCCCAGTTCAAGAATCTTCCAGGGCTCCTCTTGCCTTAAGGATAAAATAGAGATTATTCAGTTTGACATTTAAGGACCCCCATAATCTGGCTCCAGAAGAAAAAGAGAAAATCATTACCTGGTTGCCAGCTCTCAGCTGATAACAGAGGATGATCTATCACCCACCAATACTTATAGCCATTCCAGTTTGCTTTCCCAAACACCTGGTGTTAAACGCCCATGGTCATCTCTGCCGCATAATGAGGCCTTGAAGTAGGACTTGAATGTTGCTAGAAACTTTTCCCCTTTAGTAAATAGGGGCAGCTAGGTGGTGCAGAGTATCCAACCTGGAATCAGGAGGACCTGAGTTCAAGTCTTGACAATTATTAGCTGCATGACCCTGGGCAAGTCATGTAGTTTCTGTTTGCCTCAGTTTCCTCATGTATAAAATAGGGAAAATAATAATAATACCTACCTCCCAGGATTGTTAAGATAATAATTATAAAGGGCTTAGCACGCTGCCTGGCACACAGGTGCTAAATAAATGTGCATTAATTAATGATTAGTCATTACTATTAAATATGATGTCATTCAGGGTAATACCTCTCTTCCCACAGAAACAATGCCCACTTCCTCCTCATACACCTCCCACTGGAATGCAGGCCTCTTCCATAGGGTAGACACTGGGCTTTGATAAGTGAGTCTTTACCTAGTCTTGCCCAGAACCAGACCTGTATGTCACTTCCCTATTTTTTCCAAACCTCACCACCATGAGCACAATACCTCCTCTTATCCTTTCTTAGTTCCCTTTAGAATATAATCTCCTTGAGGTCAGGCACTATCTTGCTGGCTTCTTTAGTGACATTCTGGACTCTCTTTTTCAGAAAGGTTGGCTATGTCTCCTTCTCAGGGTTCTACAGATTGTCCATCCTGTTTAAAGACAGTGCCATTGTCTTTACTAATTGGCCAAGATTGACTCCAGGTACTGTAATGGTAATGTAATTCCCTTTGTGTTGGCAAAGGTAGCAGGTACTTAGCACTTAGTAATGGATCAAGCCTCTGTTGAGGAAACAGAAGGTAGGAACTCCTGTCTCCTGTTGCTGATATAACAGGAAGGGGTTGGCTGAAACAGGAAGTAGCTAAAGCTGTGTGTATATAAGAAAAGCCCCAGAGAGGCACAGTCAGAATTTCCTGGGACCAGGATCTGTGGCAGAGCAGCTACAGAAGAGAGAATGGAGAACTGGGCCAGAATTTCCTGACAACTTATCGTGGTGGAGCTTCTTCTGAACAGGAGCCAGGAGCCTGGGTGGAGCCAGGAGCCCAGGTGACTGAGGACTGACTGGGATGCTGAGACTTTGTTTGTGGCTTGGTTGAGCCTTGAATTCCTTGGAGCAGAAATGATGAAGGATCTGAAATGTACCAGACCCTGAGAACTTCCCTGTGTAGCTGGACCTACCCAGAGAGCTGGACAAGGAACTGGGAGCTGTCTGCCATTGAACCCAGGTGATTGTCTGGTTAATCCAGGTAGAATCTGGGACCGTGGAAGGGGATCCAGGGAATCTGAGAACCAACCCCACGTCAAGATGAAAAGACCTCCCCCTGGGTACTGTGTAATGATGAAATTTGTAGGTTACTAGTAACCTAGGGGTGGAGGGTTTGTGTATGACGCTTAGTAATTGATTGCTCAATAAGTGACTGATTGAGTTAATCGAGTTGCCCTATGAGTGAAAGACTTTGACTATTGTACTTTGAGACTATATTGCTATTTTACTTAGTAATTGATTGTTGAATAAGTGACTGACTGAGTTAACTTAAGACTTTGCCCCATGAGTGGAAGACTTTGACTATTGTACTTTGAAATGATTGTTCTTTGTTCTAAATATTGTGACCACTTTGGTGAAAACTATGTGGCCATTTTAATGATAAGCTGTTGTGAATACCATATTGTGATTTTCTGTGATAAGTTATAATACTGTGAATGCTGTACCTTGATTTTCTGTGGATGTTTTGCTTTGATTTGTTATGGAATAGAGTGTTCACTATACTGTGTAATCAGAACCTTAAAAGCTAAAATAATAACACTCACCTTACAGGGTTGACATGAGGATAAAATGATATATTTGTAAAGTGCTTAGCACAGTTCTTGGAACATAGTAGCTGCTATGTAACTATTTGCTTTATCATTATATGTGTTGTCTTTTCCCATTAGAATACAAGCTCCTTGAGGTCAGGGACTGTCTTGCATGTGTAACGATGTTCTGAACTCTTTTTCAGAGAGCTTGGCCATATATTCCCTTCAGAGTTCTAGGGATGCCCCTGAGGGGTTTCCATAATGCTATTGACATGAACCCCTGTTCAAGTGTTTTTCCCTCCTTCAACTGCCAATGATTAGTGCTTTAATGTCATTTAACCAACTAGTATTGATTAGCTTTTACAAAGTGGTATTCACTTTGTAGAAATACCAAACATGGAAGTACAAACATTTCTCCCTAATACCTGGTAGCCCACACTCCCTTTGGTCTCTAGGAGAGTAGGATCAGACTTGAAGTAGTTTCTACATAGCATTTGCCCCACCAAATTCACTTCAAAAGAATGGTTGAATTGAGTTCCCATCCCTGCCACTACTGGCCTGGGACTGGCTGTTTCTTGGGCCTTTGTTCATCACATCTGGTTTCCAGCAAATCTTGTCATGTGCTGTGCTCACTGTCTTGATCTTTTGGTCATGGCTATCTCCAAGATCCTTGACTTAAAAGGAGGAAAAACTAGATAGATACAGATACAGAAGCAACAGCAAGGTTATATGCTCCCTGCTTCATGCCATCCCCAGTAGGTTTGCCCATGCTCTAGATTGGGGACCAGGATGCTTCCTTGAATCATTGCCATGCCTTTACAGAAGCAGGTTCTCCAGCCTCTTCCATATGAGGGATTGCCTCAAATTCCTGGTCCCCTCTTCACTTGGATTTGTATCCCTAGGATGTAGTATAGTGCCCAGCACATATTAAGTTTTTATCTTTAAAATTTGTTTTCTTTTTCTTTTAATTTATGGAATAAAACAAGCATTTCCATAACAGTATAATAAAAAGATGATTACATATGAAAGTGCAAATCCACCATGTACAACTTTCTATTCCTTCTTAATATACAACAAAGTTTTCATTTTTCTTTTTTTTCCCCTTTTCTTTTCTTCCATTTCAATAAATACTTTTACCATTCATTCATTCATTGGTGAGATTAAAAATACTACAGGAGTCATAGACATGAGCTAAAGTAAAAAAAAAAAATAGAAGTGACTTGTCATAGTTTATCATTGGATTTAGAGCTAGAAGGTCCCGTAGATGTCAGGTCATCCAGTGAGGGGGAACCCAAGCTCCAGAGGAGGAAGCAATTTGCCTATGGCCATCCAGGTAATAAAAGGTCAGGATTTGATCTCAGGTGTTTCATGTCCCAGTCCAGTGCTCTTTCTACTGGATGAAAGTCACCTAATGGAATGAGGGCAGAGCCAAGAACAGCTCCCAGGTTCTTCCACGTCCTTATCCCGTGCCCTTTACTCCTTTTCTAGTGATACCTGTTGAAACAATCGTCATGTTCAGATCATGTTCCTACTTAATTCAATTCCCTTTAGGTGTGAGGGAAGTTTCTGTTCCAACAAAGGCCTCTGTAGGAGCAATTCTGAAGATTCCCACTTATTATCCCCTAAAACAATGGGGCTGGGAGAGATCGTGATGGATCCGAGGGGGAGGGTGCTGTCACTGTCCTGAAAGGTAATAGACACTCTCATTCAGTTCAATGGCCGTAACCCAATCCTACTTTCTCTTCCATTTGTAGCACGAAACTTGGTGGAAATGCAGGGGAAAAGGAGGGGGGCTGTTTAGATCTATTCACAGCATGCAAAAAAGGGATTCTTTCTTCATCTGGGAAAGAAGTTGGTTTGCTCAATGAAATCTTGGAAATTGCCCACATGGGTACCTGGGTCCAACTCCATGCACAGTCCCCTACTCCTCCCCCCAGTTTTTCTTTTTCTTTTTGCCCTGGAGTCAATTCCTGAGGAAGGGTATGGGAACCTAAGGCTGGGTAGACTAGAGTAAAGAAACCCACTTAAAAGTGATTGCCTTTTAAAAAAAACTCAAATTCCCTGGGCATATCCCAGTAAACCAGTCATCTGTGCCTCAAAGTAACAAAATGTCGGATGGGAGCCACTGCCATCAGAGAAGAGAAATTGGCACCTTGGTTCTTGTCTGTGGCAGGGATGCTGAAAGATTTCCAGTCGAACATTTTATTTGCATTAAAAAGCGGGTATCACAGAACTGGAGAGGATTCAGTGGGAAGAGAAAACAAAAAACCCAACAACTACCCAAACCTCACAACACACTGAGGAGCCATCCTCAACAGTACCCATTTCCAACAAGATCCCAGTGTTTTCTTTGTAAAAACTAGGATTGGAAAAACAAAAGCTTTTCCTGCCAGATTCCATTTATTTCAGCAACAGCAGCAATCTGGTCCTCTCAGATGAACATTTGACAAGAATGACCAGGAGTGAAGTATTGGAGCCCAGTGTACTTGTTTTCAATGAGACTCCCCCAGCCCTCCCCCTTCTCCCTTCTCCTCCCTCCCCAGGGTTTTCAGTCTTGGACACCTGAAGTCCTCTCTTCCCCAAGTAAAATATGGTAGGACAGAATGATGGATAGGTTATCCAGGAACACATTGTGAGGTTGCAGGAGGCTAGGATATAGGGTGGATGTGTGACAGGGAGAGAGAGAGGGAAGGGGAAATTCATTCGCATTAATTGAAGTAGCAGAAATGGGCCATGTGGGGTTTTGGTGGGGACACTCACTCTGACCCCATAGAGGCAAGGAGGTCAAGAGTCATACCTCACCTGTCAGGGCTGGAGGGGTTCCAGTGAGTTAGAAGCTGGAATGTAAGACTAAAGAGGGAATCCAACAATGTCTGCTCTTCAGGGTCATTGGAGGCTGCCTGGAAAATAAGAGCCACCCAGCTACAGAGTGATGACGCAGACTGAGGGAGTAAATGACCCCGAGTTACCCAGACAGTGCTGGGGAATTTCCACCCAGGAGAGATTTTCCTTGGACAGCAAAAGCTCTGGGTTGGTTGGTATGCTTCTCTGAGATGGAAGCTCTAGCAGGAGACTAGAAACTCTGCAAGTCACAGGATTATTCCTGTGCCAACCCTTGAAAGGGAGTAATAGTGTTGGGAGTGGGTTTGTTGTGTATGAACCATGTCCCATTAGCAGCCCAAGACACAGGGCTAAATATGGGACTGGGCAAAGTAGATGTTCAGGGGATATGTGCCCGGAACTCTAGGTTTAAAATCAGAGGACTGAGGTTCATATCCTGGTTCTGCTACTTGGCATTTGTGTGATCTTGGGTAAGTCATTTCCCTCTTTGGATCTCAGTTTCCCCATCTGTAACACGAGGAGATTGGGTTAATGTTTAAAGGCACCATATATTTTTGCCTTTAGCTCTTTGTACTTGTTTTGGGGTGTTTTGGCCCCAGCATCCAAGGAGTTATTTTTGGGAAACACAGTTTATTCCTCTCTTTTAAAGTATTGATCCCACTCTTCTTTCATTGTTTTTTTGTGAAGTTAGGCTTTTGGGTGAGGAAAAGCCACCCTTGAGCTTTTATGCCACCAGGGCTCACACAATGGCTTTCAGTCTCTACCTTGTCAAATGTTTTTATTTATTGACATTATCCTCTGTGGAGGGCAATCATTTACTCCATGCTTATATGTAACAAGGCCCCTGTTATACTTGTAGGACCTGTTGATGGAAAAGTAGAAGCAAGTTTCACAAATGTCCCAGTGGAGGGGACTTCATTTGGCAACTTGGTCACCTTTTTGCTACTTTTCCCCAAGAAGTTTAATCTTTTTTTCCTCCCTATCTATGCCACTTATAACCATTAGTTTTCCTCAAATCTCAGCGCAGATGTCACATGTAACCTTTCCTGATCCTCCTCCCCAAGGGCCTCCCCTTTCCAAAATACAAGTGTATGTTTTGATAACACTTAGAGATCTATGCAAATTCCGGCAGCCAAAGGGTCCAAGGTACTCTTTCCACACTTAGGAGCCCCTGCTCTGACCTTGCACAGAAGAGATCCAGTCCTGGGGGAGCCTGACCCTAAATAATGGAGTCAGGTTCTTCTCTTTCCCTCTGGCTGATCTTACCACAACCCTGGAACCCTGGGGAAAATAATTTTAAATGATAGGTTTGGCTCACATCTAGGGTCTTTCCAACAGCTATTAATTGGGTCTCTTCTAGAAAGACATAAAGTAAATCAGGTATTTGTTGTTAGCCATTTTCAGTTGTGTCTGACTCTTCGTGACCCCTTTTGGTTTTTATCTTGGCAAAGATATTGGAGTAGTTTTCCATTTCCTTGTCCAACTCATTTTACAGATAAGGAAACTGAGGAAAATAAGGTTAAGTGATTTGCCCAGAGTCATATTATGAGTATTTGAGGTCAGATTTAAACTCAGGTCTTCCTGACTTCAGGCCCGGCACCATCCTTACCTTCTTCCTGCTTGTCCTCTTAAGAGGTGAATATTGTCCCAATTTGGAGTAGGCCCACAATAGTACTAATAGTTTGCCATACATATGGCCACATGTAAAAATTTTATAATGATAGGGAACCCCAAAGAGCTGTGAAATTTAGATTGGTGTAGGTAGGGTGGTAATTGATACTTATTTTCTTTTAACCAATGCCTTTCACTTGTTGTACAGGCCAGACCAAGCCAGGCCAGGCAGTAGGTTATTTTAGTTGGTGGCTATATTGCCAATGATTAGTATGACCAAAAACTTAGGCCAGGCAGTGATAGGGGAAGCAAGAAATCAAGGGGATGATGAACATATCCTTCCTATCTCTAGTAGTGATTTAACATTAGAAGGTCCTAGACAGTAAGTAACATGCTACTGTTTTGGGAATAATTCCAATTCAACAAAGATTTATTATATATTTACTATATACCAAGCATCGTGCTAGGGGCTGAGAGAAATAAAATGGTAGATGAGACACTGTTTCTGCCTTCCCTCATGGAACTGACACCATCTACACAATAGGAATAATATAAAACAGAACATGAGAAGAGAGTAGGGGTGTCCAAGCACTGAACTTGGAAACAGGACATGGGTTTGAATCCTGACTCTGCCACTATCTAGCTGTGGGACATTGGGTATGCTATTTGTCTGGGCCTCAGTTTCAAATCTGCAAAATGAGGGAGATGAGTAGGGTCAGAAATATCTCTGCTTTTTAGAATCACTCTTTGCTAGTTCTCAATTCTCTTCATTGGGAAAAAATGATGTGCTACAAAGCTGAGACAAAGGACTGAGAATTTTGCCCTTCAGCAAGTATGAAAAATGGGGAAAAATTTTGTAGTGGCTCACGTCGGATAGGCAGGGTTTGTCTTTCTGTCATGGCCAACTAAATGCTATCAGTGAAAAATCTGAGGCTTGTCCCCATGACCTCCATAAAAAAGAAGAAAAAGTGACCAAAGTTGGCCTCATGGAGCATCTTGAGGTTTGTTGGGATAGGACAAATACTGGAATGTAGTTCAGGAGGGGTATCTTATTCAAAAAGAAAAGAATATCCAAAGAGGTCAAAGAAAAGGGAAAAGGATCTATTTGTACAAAAATATTTATAACAGCTTTTTTTTTTGTGGTAGCAAAGAATTGGAAATTGGGGGGATTCTGATCAATTGGAGAGTGGTTGGACAAGTGGTATATGATTGTGATAGAATTCTAGTGTGCCATAAGAACTTATAAGCAGGATTGTTTCAGAAAACACAGAACATTGCCAACAGTAACAGCAATATTGTATTGATGATCAACTACAAAAGACTTAGCTACTCTGCTCAAGACAATGATCTAAGGCAATTCTAAAGGAACCATGGAAAAGTGTTATTCACTCTCTAGAGAGAGAACTGATAAACTCTGAATGCAAATTGAAATGTGTTTTTAAAGGTCTTTATTTATTTATTGCCCTTTTTTGGGGAGGGCAATTGGGGTTAAGTGACTTGCCCAAGGTCACATGGCTAGTTAAGTGTCTGAAGCTAGATTTGAACTCAGGTCCTTCAGACTCCAGGGCCGGTGCTCTGTTTACTGCACCACCTAGCTGCCCTCAAAACTGTCTTTATTTTTCTAGTTTTATTTTTTGTCTGTGTTTTCTTTTGCAACATGGCTAATATGGAAATATGTTTTGCATGACTTCACACATATAAATTGCTATCCTTCTCAAAGTGGGAACAGGGTAAGAAGGAGGGAAAGAATTTGGAACTCAAAATTAAAAAAAGGATTGTTAAAATTTTGTTACATGTAATTGGGAAATATTTAACAAAACAAATTTTAATTTTTTTTTTAAAGAAAACAAAGGAAATGGATAGGTAAAAGTCCATGTTGGTGTTGGTGTGGGGGTTAGTGGGGGGGGGAAAGAGTATCATTGCATATTAAGATATATTCATGTGAAGAAATCCAGGGAGCAGAGGGGACAAGCACAGTAAAGATCAACAGAGGCTGAAAGATAAGATAGAAACAGGAAATAAATGAGTGGATGATACAGATTGCAATCTGGAACAGAGACATGATATAGTAGTTATGGGGAATTTCAATTATCCGGACATCTGCTGGAGCTCTCTCTCTGCCAAAAGCAGAACAGCTAATAATTTCTTGCCTTGCCTTAATGATAATTTTATCCTTCAAAAGGTGGAAGAAACAAGAGGGAACTGCAATTTTGGACCAAATTCTCACCAATCAGAGGAAACGATTGCTAAAACAGAAATAACTAGAATCATGGGGGGAGCAAACTATTTCACTTAAGAATTTGGGATAGAAAAAGGACTTCTAATATTCACCATAGATTTTGGGAAAAGGGAGAACTTGGCAAAGTGTAAGTAGCATTCCATGAAATAAAATTCTACAGGGAAATTCAGCACTGAAGAGATGGAAAGCCTTTACAAATTAAATGCTCTTTATATTATGTCACTTGGTGATCTCATCAGCCCCCATGGATCCATTTATCATCTCTATGCAGAAGACTCTCAGATCTACTTGTCCAGGCTTAACCTCTGCTCCAACCTCCAGTTTTACACATATCCAGCTGCCTATTAGACATCTTGATCTGGATGTCCTGTAGACATCTTAAACTTTCATGTGTCAAAACTGAACTCATTATCTTCCCCCCAAATGCTCACCTCTTCTCAATACCACTATTACCGTAGAGGTTGTCACCATGTTCTAAGTTACCTAGGCTTGAAACAGGTGGCACCCTGGATTTTGTTTTTTTACCCTTCTCCCCATATCCAATCATTTGCCAAGTGCTGCCATTTAGCCTTCGTATCTCTTGCATCGTCTTCATTCTTTCCACTTTGGTGACTTTGCCACCACCCTTGTATGTACCATTGTCATCCATACCTACTCTATTGCAATAACCTTTTGGCTGATATCTGCCCCACATCTCTCTCCACTCTACTCCATCCTCTACCCCAGTTTTCAAAC
Organism: Petaurus breviceps papuanus; assembly: GCF_028583685.1. Lineage (NCBI taxonomy): Eukaryota > Metazoa > Chordata > Mammalia > Diprotodontia > Petauridae > Petaurus > Petaurus breviceps. The sequence continues at coordinate 10,615,716 of NW_027187317.1, read as the reverse complement.
TGATCTTAGAGTGTAGGTCTGAACATATCATACAATGAACAAAAATGGTTCCTTATTTCTTCTAGAATCAAATACAAAATCTTCCATGTTGATTTAAAAACCCTTTATAACCGGCCCCTTCCTGCCTTCTTTCAGTCTTCTTAACACCTTACTGAGGGCAGCTAGATGGGATAGGAAATAAGAGTGCTGGACCTGGAACCATGAAGACCTGAGTTCAAATCTGGCTTCAGACACTTACTAGCTATGTGACCCTGGGCAAGTGACTTAATCCTGTTTGCCTCAGTTTCCTCATTTGTAAAATGAGCTGGAGAAGGAAATGGAACACTACTCCAATATCTTTGCCAAGAAAACCCCAAGTGATGTCACAAAGAATCAGACATGACTGAAGAACAACAAACACCTTACTCCTTCCACTTACTCTATGAGACAATGACACTGGCCTTCTTGCTGTTTCTCATACAAGACACAACATGTTTCAACTTTGAGTATTTTCGCTGGCTGGCCCCCATGCTTGGAACACTCTTTTTCCTTATCTCTACTTGTTTCTGTGGTTTCCTTTAACTCCCAGCTAATTTTATCTTCTGCAAGAAGCATTCCCAGTCCTCTTGAATGTTAGTGCTTTCCCTCTGAGGCTACCCCTAATTTATTCTGTATGTATATCTTCTTTGTGTGTTGTCTCATTAAACTGTGAGCTTCTTGAAATCAAGTTCAGTTTTTTGCCTTTCACTGTGTCCTCAGAGCTAAGTACATTGCTTAACACCATGATAGGTGCTTAGATGCTAATTGATGTGCTCAACTGACTAATACTTGATTTTTAGATAGCATTTTAAGTTTTGCAAAGAGCTGTACATACATTATCTAATTAGAACCTCATGACAATCCTATGAGGTAGGTGCCATTGTTAACCTAATTTTACAGAAGAAGAAACTGAAACTTCAGTGATGTTCTGAGAGTCATATAGCAAATAAATATCTAATGTGGGAGTTGAACTCAGGTTTTCCTGACTCCAAGTTCAATGTTCTTAGTGACTGCGCCAAGACTTAGATGCTTCAAAAGAGGAAAATATCCAAAGAGGAAGAAAAAGAAATGCTATGCAGAGAAACCCATGTGGTTACACAAGGAACTCACTGATAATTTTGACTTTTAAATGAGCCATGGATAGAAGGTGTAAGCAAGGATGGGAGATAGAAGATGAAAACTAAAGTATGGCATGATCATGTAAAAATTTGTTTAAGGAATGTTAAAGCTCAGTATCACTGGAGGCAGACTATGAATGTTAAGGATGATAACAAAGTGGGTTTTTCATTGTCTATATTGGATAACAGAAAAAGAATTAAAAAAGGAATAGGATCCTTCCCCTTGGCAAATGAGATGATAATAAAAGATGAAGGAAAGAAGAAAGGATGGTATAGCCTTATTTTGCTCATTGTGGTTTTTTACCAAGGAGAATGACATTTTGACTGGAAGAGATAGATCAAAACAGCTCATAAGAAATTGAAATCCAAGCAAATGAGGAGACCATAAGAGAACCCCTAGTTGTTCTTGATTTCAAATCATTAAGCACAGATAGTGTACTAAAAGTGTAGCAGTGTACTAAAAGAAATAGGGGATCAGATTGCTGAGGTACTCAGATATTCAAAATATCTTGGAGACGTATGTATAATAGATATCAGAGACAGAGAGCATTTGAAACTGACATTAGAAATGAAAAAAAATAACAATAACATAAAAGAAAGATCATGGAGAATAGGAATGGTGCTATAGACCTGGAAAATGACAAAGTAGCTAGTTTTAAAAGGGAGAGAAGGAGGAAAAGAGTAGAGTTTATAAATTACTTTTTTTCTGAAAATTTAATTATTTTTCAATGAATAGAAATCTCTTTTCCTCTCTATTTCACTTTTCCCCATTTGAAAAAGAAAAGAAAAACAAAAATCCTTGTAACAAATATATATATATATGTATATATATGTATATGTATACATATATATATATATATATATATATACACAGTCAAACAAAGCAAAACCAATCCCCACATTGTTCATGTCCAAAACATATATCTTTGTTTATACCCTGAATCCATTGACTCCTCTCTCAGGAGATGGGTTGTATGTTTTTTTTAATGAGTCATCTGTAATTTTAATTGGTCTTTTAAGAGTTCTTAAGCCATTTGAATTTACTTGACTTTATAATGGTGTCCATACAAGTCTCAGTTTTCTCTGAAATCATCTTTTTCTTAATTTTTTACAAAAAATGGTATTCTATTACACTCACCATAATTACTTTAGCCATTTCTGAACTTATGGGCACCCTGTTAGTTTCTATTTTTTTTTGCCACTACAAAAAGAGCTACTATAAATATTTTGTACATATTAATCCTTTCCCTTAAAAAAAACCTCCTCAGGGTATAGACCTACTAGAATTATTGTTGGGTCAAATGGTATGCATAGTTGTCACTTTGGGGGTATAAATTCCAAATGGATTTTCAGAATGGCTGAACCAAGCCACATCTCCAACAAGCACATATTTTCTAGAGTCCTTCCAAAATTGGTCATTTTGCCTTTTTTGTCAAGTTTGACAACATGATGGGTGTGAGACAGAACCTCAGAGTTGCTTTACTTTCTCTGATGGTTAATGATTTGGTATAATTTTTCATATAGCTACTGATGGTTTTCTATTTCTTCCTTTAAAAACTGCTTGTTCATATCCTTTGAACCTTTGTCCTTGGGGAGTGGTTTTTTTTTTCTTCAGGTTTACAAACATCTATTATGTGCTTACTATGTGCTAGGCACTGTGCTAAGTGGAGGGAATACATATTACTAGAAGAAATTAAGTCCCTACCCTCAAAGTGCTTACATTCTTTTAAAAAATATATTTATTTTATTTTTAATTTATGGAATAAAACAAGCTTTTCCATGATATGGTATAATTGTAAAAAAGATGATTGCACATGAAAACAGCAAATCTAGGTTCTTATCCTTATAAATTTGAATCACTTGTCCATATATCTTGAAAATGAGATGTTTATCAGATATACTTATTGCAAAGATTTGAATAAAATACATTTTCATACTCAGTTCTCTCTCTGGGCATTATGCATGTGTGTGCATGTATGTGTATGTGTACATGCATGCATATGTGTGTATGTATTTTTCCCTGTTTGACTCATTCAGATGAAAACAGGGTTTAAGTGTCATCTTCTTCCTCTTTGTATAGACTTCTATTCATGCACCCTGATTTGGTGTGAAAATTTCCCTCACACTTTTTCTTCCCTCTCTTCCACCCTTAGTGTATTTCTTTCACTTTCCCTTGAACTCTCCTTTTTTTCTTTTTAGTCAACCCCCTCCCCCCCAAGTCAAACCAAAACAGAATCACTCCAAGGCCTCTTTTCTTATCTGACTCCCTTTATGATTCATAGTGATATTAAGGTTCTGAGAGGACACTTGTATGCTCTCCCTCTATTAGAATATGAACACCTCATCCTTGGTTAGTCCCTTATTATTACACACTCATATTTATATTTTTTATCTTTCTTTTGATTCCTGTGTTTGTATTTCAAAATTCTACTAAGTTCTGATCTTCAGTAGTATTTGCAATTCCTCTATTTTCTATTTTAAAGGAATATTCCTTGTGATGTCCCTCTAAAGGATTATTACCAATCACTCTTCTTCCCAATAGGATTATACGCAGTTTTGCTGATTTTTAAAATTCTTGGTTGTAAATATATAAAATTTACCTTTTGGAACATTTTATTCCAAACTATGTTTCTTTATGGTGGTGGCTTCTAAGTCTGGTGGCTTCTACACTGTGTGGTGCTGATTGTGCATCTTTGGCATCTATATGCTTTCATTCTGAATGGTTGAAATATTTTTACTTAAACCAGAAGCACTAGATTTTTATTATGATGTCCTTGGAAGTCTTCATTTTGAGATTTCTTTCAGACTTGTCAGTTTATTCTACTTCCACTTTGTCCTTGAAAGTGATTTCAAGGTTTTGAGATAAAACCTTAGAGTTGTTTAAATGTACATTTCTCTTATTATTAATGATTTAGAACAACCAGATGGTTGTTGATATGTTGCAATTTTTTGTTAGTGAATTTTAATGCATTTTGACCACTTAGCTATTGGGGAATTGCTATTGTTCTTATATATTTATACCAAGTACCTGTATTTCATGAATATAAGACTTTGATCAGAGCTATTTGATGCAAAGATTTATCCTTACAAGCTAGTATCTCTTTATATACCTTTTGTACTTACAGTGTTTGTGTAAAATTTTTAAATTTTATTTAGTAGAAATTATATTTTATGTTTGCACGTTTGGTCTAGAATTTTCCTTTAAGCCATAGCTGTGAATAGTTTCATTTTATCTAATTTTTAAATAATACAATCTTTTATATTTATGTCTTGTATCTATTTGGAGATTATTGAGGTTTATGATACAAAATACTAGTTGGTTTGAACCTTATTTCTGCCAATCATATTTCCAGTGTCTCTTGTAGTACTTGTTGAATCGAACATTGTTCCTTCCAGAATTTGTGGTGTTGGATTTATCAGATATAGGCATGCTATGTTTGATATCCTCTGGGTGTTGCTTATATAGTCTGTTCCATTTTTATCTAGAAGTCTTTGACAAAAAATCTCTCATGCTATTCTTTTGTAAGGGGGGGGAGAGAGAGTGAGTCATAGGCTAGAAAACAGCTCAACTAATTATTCAGAATTGATTGAATGACTAGATCCAAAAAATAGGCATTCATAATTTGATGTCTATTTGGAAGGAGATTTTCAGAGGAGAGCTTCAGGGCTATATGCTTGTCCCCAGTGTTGCTTAACATTTAAAAAATATGATTATTTGAATAAAGGCATGGTTTTCAAGCTTGAAATTTGGATCAAGAATGTTTGAAAAGATCAAGTTGGAAAGGATCTCAAAAGACCTTGGCTGTCTAGTACACTATGTATTCTATATAAAAACTGGGAGTCTTTATCCCAACTCCCACTTGCACTGGTAAGTTGGGTCCCCTAGAACAAGGTTACTAGCTACATCATTTTCTTATGGTTCTAGAGGGGTACCTCTGAGGTGCTGTGGGGGTGTGTCAATCATTTCAAGTCCCCATTCTTGTGTGTTTTGCCCAGTATCAATCTCTGGTACCAGTTAGTATCTCTTAAATATCATTGATATCAATGATTAGAGCCTTAATATCATTTGACCAATTGATATCTATTAGCTTTTACAAAGGGATATTTACTGAGAAAATATAGCAATAATAGAAGTATAAAGCATTTCCCCCACATTCATTCCAAATGGTGGAGACATCAAGTTTGCATCTTATTAACTATTATGAAAGTAAATGCAAGGTAGTTTTGGAAGGAGGGCACTAGAAGTGAGTGGGGAATCAGAAAGGTTTTGTGTAGAAGGTGGCTCAGAGCTCATCTTTAGGGAAGAGAGGGATGCTGGGGGCAGGGGAATGTCAATGAGGAGGGAGTACATTTCATGCATGAGGGATGGCCAAGGTAAAGGCTTTGTCTTGTGCAAGGAATAAAGGGAAGGCCAACTTGGCTGGATCAGAATGCAGGAGGTGGAATAATGCCCAACGACGCTGGAAAGATAGGGGAGGTAGGGCCAGGTCTTAAAGGGCTCCAAAAGATAAACAGGAGTTTATATTTTATTCAAGAGACAATAAAGAGGCACTGGAATTTATTGAGCAGGGAGATATCATGGTCAGAACTGTGCTGAAGGGAAATTACTTTGGCATTAGTTTATAGGATGGACAGGAGTAGGGAGAGACCCAAGGCAGTGAGAACAATTAGAACACCATTATAATATCCTAGAAAAGAAGTGATGAGGATCTATACTAAGGTGAGAAAGACTGGGGATATATAAATCTGCGAGTCATCAGTGTAGAGATTGAACTCATGGGAGCTGATGAGGTCACTGAGAATGTAGAAAAAGAGGAAAACAGGACTTAGGACAGAGCCTTGATAAACCCCAAACGAGGAGGAGGAGGAGTGGCTATACAGGCAAGAGAAATAGGAGAAAATAGTGTCATGAAACTCAGAGACAAGAGAGTACCCAAGAGAAGATGGTGATCATCAGTGAAGCAGATAGGCTAAGAAGGTTGATGACTGAGAAAAAAACAACAACGATTAAACCATTAGCTAGTTGGGTAACCTTGGGCAAGTTGTTTAACTCTCTAAGTTCAAAATTCATTTTTTGTCAATCAATTTTACAATTAGTCAACAAGTATTTATTAAGCAATTACAATGTACCAGGAAGTAGGTTGGATGTTGGCGATAAAAAGACAAAAATAAAACAGTCCTTTCTCTCATTCAAACTTATATTATATCAGAGGAGATAATGTGTATGCCCCTAAGCATATGCAAAATAAATGCAAGGTAAAAAACCACAACAAAAAAACCAACAAATTTTAGCTGAGGCACTAGGAGCACAGGAGAAATCAGGAGAGGCCCCAAGTTTGAGAGTATTGATCTGAGCTTTGAAAGGAATCAGGGATTCCAAGAGGCAGAGGTGGAGAGAACACACACCAGCATATAGCATTCACTTAATAAAATGCTTGATTGATTGATTCCACATAATACGACTGGTTCACTTGTAAAGTAAAGAAACAGAAGTAGATGGCAAACTTTACCAGTCTCCAATTCTAAATAGAAAACATGGCTCCTGATTCAGAGTTTATGATCCAGTTCATAGAACCATTGAATCCTGATGCTAAGAGGCCCCTCTGGAGATAATGATAATAACTCTGTACATCTGTATAGTGATTTACACTTTGCAAAGCATTTCCACATACATTATCTCATTTGATCATCTGGTGGAATGAAAAAAAAAAGCCATTGTGGGCAGGATATGAACAGGAAGGAAAAAAACCCCATTGGATTTCAAGTCTAAATTTGGGATGAGGCCCAAAACAGAGGGAGAAAACTTCATGGATGAGTTTCATTAAGTTTATTGAGTGACTACTGAATATTAGTGCTATGCTGGGTGCTACAGGGGACATAGGAGAAATCAATGATATGCTTCCTGGTGCCATAGCCTCTAACACTGAATTGCCCTAGGGAAAAGGGGATGGCTTAGAAGGAGCCAGTAAGGATCTAACAGATTTTGTGGACAGTTTTTCACCAACAGACTTCTGATGTTCTTTGTGCTCCATGCCTCAGGCAGTCTGGTAGTATGGATTGGCATGCAGGATTAAAGTGGTGAAGTCAGTATAGCGCATACCCACAATTCCCTTCCCTTCTCTTCTCTTCCATTCCATCCCAATCTGTTCCATTTTTTTCCACGCAGTTCAATTCAATTCAATTCAATGAACTGTGAAAAGCAATGTACGCATACAGGAGAAGATACCCAGGCACAATCACCCTTCAGAGCCACACTACTTTGTTGTGAAAAGGTCCTACCTATTTCATCTCCTCTCATTTCATTTGCTTCTCCTATTATAAAGTTCAGCATAAGCAATATGAGGAGACTAGTTACCAAAATACCAGTAGTGAAAACCTTGCTGCTATGTACCATGTGCCAACAGTTCCAGTATAGCAGAGGAAGCTTTCTTCAGGTCTATTGGCATTGTGTTCAATAGAATTTAAATTTCTTGAGGGCAGGGACTATTCCATTTTTATCACCATTCCTAGTACATAGGATGGCACTTAACAAATATTTGTTGAATGAATGAATAACCACAGGTGTGGCCTTCCAGCACCTACTGCTCAATCGCTCTGCCTTACTTGCTGCACTAATACTTGTCTTCTTTGTGCTGATGGTCTTTTTAAGGATAAAAGAATTATACCCCTTTTACAAAGAACAATGATAAGTAATGTGACAGTGCTATCAAGTGTTCAACAACTTAAAAGGTCATACTTTGAGAAGTCCTTGAAAAGCCCATATGGATCTGGCTTCCAAAGCTAGCCCTGGGCCAATAAAGAAATCCACATTTGGGATAATTTTTCAAATGGCATATTCTCTGTATGGATGATGATGGAATTATATAGGGGAAGATGCAAGTTCACTGTGGGGAGAAAAGAGAATAGAGAAGACATTCCCATGTTCTTTGCCTGTAAAAAGGCAAGTCTGTATACGATAGGTCTATGCAGAAAGAGTGAAGACTAGGCTGCCACCTTCCACATACCATCTGCTTCTGTGCCTTGGCTTTAGTTCTTCACCTTCATCAGAATATCATCCTCCATCTTTTTTGCTCATCCAAATCTAAAACATCCTTTAGAGTCCAGCCCAAGTCTCATTTTCTCTGTGCATTTTTCTGTGGTGGACTCTTGTTCTTCTGAACACATGTGCTTTACCAAGTCATCTGGTACTTGTCTAAATTCTGTAGCATTTGTATACTGTTTAATGATTTGACGTATGTAGATCTTGTATTGCCAATTAGATTATAAGCTTCTTGAAAGTGGTGACCCTGACATCTCCTTTTAAAAACATTCCTCCATAGAACTGAGCACATAGAATTTGTTCAATAAATATTTGTTGAATGAATGAATATCATGGTAAAAAATGGCTCATAAGGAAAATTTTCTGGTTACTACAGTAAAAACTTAATGTAGTACTTTAAAGTTTACAAAACATATTCATCACAATATCCTCATGAGATAGTACAATTATTATCATAATCTAGATAAAGAAAGTAAAGATTGGAGAGGAAACTGGCTTCTCAAAGTCACAGCTAGATAGTAGCATTTCTTGCACTCAAATTCATGTTTTTTAAAACTCTAAATCTGGTGGCCCCCCCCCATTATGTCATGGCTTTATAGGGCTGGTGCCCAGTGTTTAGAAATTGTTATTAATTTTCTGAACTTTAAACTCTAGAAGATTATAGGGGCAGCTGTATGGAACACCATTAGGCAGGGCTTTATGTATTAAAATCAGATAATTTGTTCTCAGTTTTTTAATTCACTTTGTGATTGTCCTTTTGGAAACATACACAATTTTTTTAAAGTATTAAATCTTTATTGATACTTTTTTTTTCCTTTTTTTTGAAGGGGGAGGACAGGACAGTTGGTATTAAGTGACTTGCACAAGGTCACATGGCTAATAAGTGTTAAGTGTCTGAGGCTGAATTTGAACTCAGGTCCTCCTGACTCCCGGACTGGTGCTCTAATCCCTGCACCATCTAGCCGCCCCATATTTATATCTTTTGCTTTTATCTTACCTCCATTTCCCAATGAATTTTTTCTCTCTCCCCTTCCCAGAGACCAATTCCTTATAAGAGAGAATAAAAAAGGAGGCAAAAAAAAATAAACAAAACTAAGCAACATATAAAAAAAATCTGACATTATAGGCAATATTTCAGTGTCATAGTACCCATACTGTGTAAAGAGTCAGGTGAATGTAACTTCTTATAACTTTTCTTTGGGACCAACTTGGTCACTGTTATTTCACAATTGCTTTGATTATTTTGGTTTATATTTTTTCCATTTTTATTGTTTGTATTTATTATGTACACCAGTTTCCAAGTTCTACTTCACTTTTCAAATAAATTTTCCCATGTTTCTCTATATTCATCACCATCATTTTATTTTACAGTACAGATTCCAAGTCATTCATGTACTATAGCTTTGTAAAATATCTATTTCCTCACTGAAGGACATATGTGTTGTTTCCAGTTCTTTGACACTATAAAAAGTATTGTTGCAAATCATTTGATGTGTATAGGGGCTTTCTTTTTGTCATTGACCTCCTTGGGGCATATGTCTACACTGGGTCAAAAGGTCTGGATATTTTTAACACTTTTTAAAAAAACCACAATTCCAATTTGCTTTCCAAAATGGTTCAACCAATTCACAGTTCTACCAACAGTATACAAATTTGCCTGTCAGCACTCAGCAACCCCAATACTGGCTATTTTTATTTTTTGTCATCTTTGTAATGAGTACGTGTGACTTTTAACCTCAAAGTTGCTTTGATTTGAGTTTTTCTTCTGTGATTTGGAAGATTATTTTATATTTTTGTTAATAGCACTTTTTTCTTTTGAGAATTATTTATTTATATATTTTGATGTATATTTCTGTTAGTTGTTTGTATATCTTGGATGTCTGACCCACTTCAGGTTCATTTGATGAAAAATCTTTTTCCAGTCAACTGCTTCTTTTTTTATCCTCACTGCATTAATTTCTTTGTATAAAAGCTTTTCAATTTCATGTAATCACAATTTGTAGTCACATCTATCTCTAGTTTGGTGAAGAACCCATCTTTTAGGTCTCTTCTAATTTTAAAATATGTGATCCTTAATATTTTGGGAATGTCTCCATTTTGAGTTTATTCTGGTATATTATGTAAGATGGTGATCTAATTTCTGCCAGACTACTTTCTTGTTTCCCAGTAATTCTTATCAAATGGGGAGCTCTTTTCTAGGCAATCTCTGGTTAGGGGTTTATCAAAAACTGGATCATCAAGATCATGTATTTATGTTACACTGATCCACCTTTTTGGTGTTTGACCACTAACAAAGAGTTTTCTTTATAATAATATCCTTTGAAGTCTAGAAGTGGCATTTCTCTTTCATTCCTACTTTTAAAAATTATTTCCTTTACATTCTAGGCTAGATCATTTATTCCTCCAAATTAATTTTGTTATTATTTTGTCAGGTTCTATAAAGTGTCCTCATGGTAATTTGGATGATATGGTACTAAATCTGTAAACGAAAGAAACTTGCCTGGTACAGAGCAGGCATTTAATAAATGTTTGCTAATTGATTGATTATTATATTGGCTCAACTCAGATGTGTGAACTGAATCTCCCTCCAACGATTTAATTGTGTTCTTTATTTCTTTAAGGAGCATTCTTATAAACTATATCTATAAAGGTACTGATTGTGTTTTGGTAGATTGATCCTCAAATATTTTATACATTTTGAAGTTATTAAAACATTTAAAAAATTTAATTTATTTTTAATTTATGGGATAAAATTAGCATATCTATGACATAGTATAATAAAAATGATTGCACAGAAACTGAAAATCTACTATATACAACTTGCTATTCCTCTTAACTATAGAATGATGTATAGTGAAGTAACATAAATATATAATAAAGTATAATAAAATTTCTTTTTTTCTTTTTTTTCTTCCTTCCCAACTCTGCCCTAGAGATAGCTACCATTAGACACAAATAGGTATATATATATGTAAAATCATTCTATACTTCTATTTATCAATTCTTTCTCTGGATGCAGATAGCATCTTCCTTCTTACGTCCTTTGTAGTTAATTTGGGTATTTATAATGGTCAAAGTGACTTATTCACTGAAAGTTGTTCTAATAAGACTTCACTTTCTATTATTGACTCAAATTTTTTTTATTGCGATATAGAAATGTTACTGACATTTTGGAGTTCACTTTCTTTTTTTTCTTTTCTTTAAAATAGATAAATTTTTTAAAATGAAGAAGAAATTTTCAAAAACACTAAGTCAATTCATGCCATTGATAATAGGATGACATGAATAGGAGTCTACCATCCATTTAACAAACATCATTTGCTCAATGTGCTTGGTACTGTTTGACACTACAAGTAATACAAAGAAATAAATGATGTGGTTCTTGACCTCAAGGAGTTTATAGTCTAATTTGGGAAATACACAAGTAACTACCATGCAAAACAGTATGTATATGAGTATTATTTCAGAGCTCCTGACAATAACTGCTTTAAAATTCTCTGGACTTCATGTTCCCAAAGACCTCATCATCAGGAACCTCATCATCCTGCAAGATAATGTTAGACTTGGGACAATTCACAACTAACCTCTGCCCCTTGGACCCTTACTGTAGAGCGGAAGGTAGAGTGAAGAGATAGTCCCCAAACCTACATTTAAGGAAGCTATTTACCAGTTGGCTTCACTCCCTTGTATTCCATCATGCCCATTTGCTGAGTACCTTCTTCCCTCCTGCCTCTTTTCAGCTTCATTTTGTGGGTTGTCTTCCCATATTAAATCATAAGCTCCTTGAGAGCAGGAATTGTCTTTATAATTTTTTTTTATATTTGTATCCCTAGCACTTAGCACAGTGCCTGACACATAAGCCACTTAATATGTACTGACTAACTCACTTTAAGATAGATAGACTCTAGACTCATTCACCCCAAATATATTATATGGAATATATTTGTGTATATATATATATATATGTATACGTATATGTAAATGTATATATGGAGAGAGAGAGAGGGAAAGAGAGAGAAAGGGAGAGAGGACAGGGATAGGGAGGAAGAGGGAGAGAAAGGGAAGAGAGGGAAAGACAGGAGGAAAAAGGGAGAGAAGTGCCTACTATGTGTCAGATTATATTAAGTGCTGGAGATACATATACAAGTTTTTTTTTAATTTTTTAATTAATTTGTTGGTTTCTTTTTAGTTTACAGGATTCAACTCCACAATTCCTTGAGTTTCACATTTTGTCCCCCTTCCTCCCCTACCCCCCGTGGCAGCATATAGTCAAGTATAGGATCTCTAAATACTTTCACATTATACATCATTCAAGTTATAAAGACGGATTGTATCAGATGAAATAAAAAATGGCGGAGGACATAAAATCAAACAAGAGAAGGAAAAAGATCAGGTATTTTGCTTCCACCTGGATATAAACTCAGTTCTTTCTAGTTCTTTCTCTGAATGCACACATTTCTCTCCATCATGAGTCTTTTGGGATTGACTTATTTCACTGCATTTCTGAGAAGAGTCCAGTCTATCAAAGTTGGTCATCACACATATGTTGTATCTGTAATTGTGTACAAATTTCTCCTGGTTCTACTCTTCTCACTCAGCATCAGTTTGTATAAGCCTCTCCAGGTAAATATGAAGACCGTCTGCTCCTCGTTTCTTATAGCACAATATTATTCCATAACATGCACATACCACAACTTGTTCAGCCATTCCCCGATTGATGGGCACCCCTTTAATTTCCAATTCTTTGCCACCACAAAAAGGGTTGCTATAAACATTTTTGTACATATGGTCTTCCTCCCACTTCTATGATCTCTTTGGGATATAATCCTAGGAGTGGTATTGCTGGGTCAAAGGATATGAAAGTCTTTATAGCACTTTGGGCATAATTCCAGATTGCTCTCCAGAGAAGCTGGATCAGTTCACAACTCAACCAGCAATGCATTAGTGTTCCAATTTGCTCATATCCTCTCCAGCATTTGTCATTTTCCTGTTTTGTCATCTTAGCCAATCTGACTGGTGAGATGTGGTGCCTCAGAGTTGTTTTGATTTGCATTTCTCTAATCAATAGTGATTTAGAGCATTTCTTCATGTGCTCACAGATATCTCTAATTTCTTTCTCTGAAAATTGCCTGTTCATATCCTTTGACCATTTATCAATTGGGGAATGACTTGTATTCTTACAAATTTGACTCAATTCTCTGTATATTTTAGAAACGAGTCCTTTGTCAGAGACATAGGTTGTAAAGATTCTTTCCCAATTTCCCACCTCCCTCTTAATCTTGGTTACATTGGCTTTGTTTGTACAGAAGCTTTTCAATTTCATGTAGTCAAAATTATCCATTTTACATTTTATAATGTTCTCTAATTCTTGTTTAGTCATAAAGTCTTTCCCTCTCCACAAGTCTGACAGGTAAACTATTCCTTGTTTTACAAGACTGATTATAGTATCAACCTTTATACCTAGATCATGCACCCATTTAGACTTGATTTTGGTATATAGTGTTGGATAATGGTCTATGCCCAGTTTCTGCCATACCATATTCCAGTTTTCCCAGCAGTTTTTGTCAAATAGTGAGGTCTTATCCCAAAAACCAGGGTCTGGGGGTTTATCAAACAATAGATTACTATAGTCATTGACTTCTGAATTTCGTGTGCCTAATCTATTCCTTTGATCCACTCTTCTATTCCTCAGCCAGTACCAAGTAGTTTTGATGACTGCTGCTTTATAATACAGATTGAAATCTGGTATAGCTAGTCCACCTTCCCTAGCATTTCTTTTCATTAATTCCCTTGATATTCTGGACCGTTTATTTTTCCAAATGAATTTTGTTACTATTTTTTCTAGCTCTATAAAGTAGTTTTTTTGGTAAATTAATTGGTATGGCACTAAATATATAATTTAATCTAGGTAAAATTGTCATTTTTATTATATTAGCTCGACCCAACCACGAGCAATTGATATTTTTCCAATTAGTTATATCTGACTTTATTTGTGTGAAAAATGTTTTGTAGTTGTGGTCATATAGGTCCTGGGTTTGTTTTGGCAGGTAGATTCCCAAATATTTTATAATGTCTACAGTAACTTTAAATGGGATTTCTCTTTCTATCTCTTACTGTTGAATTTCATTGGAAATATATAGGAATGCCGAGGATTTGTGTGGGTTTATTTTATATCCTGCAACTTTGCCAAATTTATTTATTGTCTCAACTAGTTTTTTACTTGATTCTCTAGGATTCTCTAAGTATATCATCATATCATCTGCAAAGAGTGATAGCTTGGTATCTTCTTTACCTAATTTGATTCCTTTGATTTCTTTTTCTTATCTAATTGCTACTGCTAACATTTCTAATACCAGATTGAATAAGAGGGGTGATAGTGGACCCTTTTGTTTCACTCCTGATCTTATAGAAAATGCTTCTAGCTTCTCCCCATTACATATAATATGTGCTAATGGCTTTAAATAGATGCTACCTATTATTTTAAGGAAGGCTCCATTTATTCCTATACTTTCTAATGTTTTTAATAGGAATGGATGTTGTATTTTGTCAAAAGCCTTTTCTGCATCTATTGAGATGATCATGTGGTTTCTGCTAGTTTTATTGTTGATATGATCAATTATGCTGATGGTTTTCCTAATATTAAACCATCTTTGCATTCCTGGAATAAATCCTACCTGATCAAAATGTATTATTCTTGAGATAAGTTGCTGTAGTCTTTTTGCTAGTATTTTATTTAGAATTTTTGCCTCTATATTCATGAGGGAGATTGGTCAATAATTTTCTTTCTCTGTTTTATCTCTTCCTGATTTAGGTATCAGTGCCATATTTGTGTCATAAAAAGAATTTGGTAGGACTCCTTCTTCACTAATTTTCCCAAATAGTTTGTAGAGTATTGGAATCAATTGTTCTTTAAATGTTTGATAGAATTCACTAGTAAATCCGTTTGGCCCTGGAGATTTTTTCCTAGGGAGTTGACTGATGGCTTGTTCAATTTCTTTTTCTAAGATGGGGTTATTTAAGTAATTTACTTCCTTTTCAGTTAATCTGGGCAACTTGTATGTTTCTAAATACTCATCCATTTCCCTAAGATTGTCAAATTTATGTGCATACAATTTGGAAAAATAATTCCTAATTATTGTTTTGATTTCCTCTTCATTGGAGGTAGATTCATCCTTTTCATTTTTGATACTCATAATTTGGTTTTCTTCTTTCTTTTTTTTTTATCATCTTGACTAAGGACCTATCAATTTTGTTAGTTTTTTCATAAAACCAGCTCTTAGTTTTATTTATTAATTCAATATTTTTCTTAATTTCAGTTTTATTAATCTATCCTTTGGTTTTCAATATTTCTAATTTACTATTTAATTGGGGATTTTGAATTTGTTCTTTTTCTAGGTTTTTCAATTGTATGCCTAATTTGTTGACCTCCCTTTTCTCTAATTTAATCATGTATGCACTCAGGGATATAAAACTTCCCCTAAGAACTGCCTTTAATGCATCCCACAAATTTTGGTATGTTGTCTCATTATTATCATTCTCTTGAATGAAATTACTGATTGTTTCTATAATTTCTTGTTTGACCCATTGATTCTTTAGGATTAAATTGTTTAATTTCCATTTAGCTTTTAGTCTGTCTTTCCATGGCCCTTTATTGCATATAATTTTTATTGCATCATGGTCTGAGAATGATGCATTTAATATTTCTGCCTTTCTGCATAGAATTGTGAGGTTTTTATGCCCTAGAACATGGTCAATTTTTGAGTATGTGCCATGAACCGCTGAGAAGAAAGTATATTCCTTTTTATCCCCATTCAGTTTTCTCCAGAGATCTATCATACTTATCCTCTCTAAAATCCTGTTCATCTCCTTAACTTCTTTCTTGTTTATTTTGAGCTTGGATTTATGAAGTTCAGAGAGGGGAATATTAAGGTCTCCCACTAGTACAGTTTTGCTATCTATTTCTTCTTCTAATTCCTTTACCTTCTCCTCTAGGAATTTGGATGCTATACCACTTGGTGCATATATGTTAAGTAGTGATATTGCTTCATTCTTGATGGTGCCTTTTAACAGGATATAGTTTCCTTCCTTATCTCTTTTAATTAGGTCAATTTTTGCTTTTGCTTTATCTGAGATAAGGACTGCTACCCCTGCTTTTTTTTACTTTAGCTGAGGCATGATATATTTTACTCCAGCCTTTTACCTTTACCCTGTGTGTCTCCTTCTGTTTCAGATGTGTTTGTTGTAAACAGCATATTGTAGGATTATGATTTCTAATCCATTCTGCTATCTGTCTCCGTTTTATGGGAAAGTTCATTCCATTCACATTTATAGTTATGATTGTTATCTGTTTTTTTCCCTCCATCCTATTCCCACCCCTGTTAATGTTCATAGTTTTCCCCCCTTCTCCCTTTCCCCCCTTAATAGTTTTCCTTTTGACCACCGCCTCCCTCAGTATTCCCTTATCAGCCCCTCTCCCTTTACCTCCCCTTTTCCCTTACTTCTTCCCTCCCTCCTCACCACCCTCCCCTTTCATAGCCCTTTTCCCCTCCTACTGCCTGTAGGATATTTTTATACTTAATGAAGTATGTTATTTCTTCTTCACACCAAGAGTGACAGGAACAAATCTCATGCGAAGCTCCTCTCCCTCCCCTCTTTCCCTCTGAAATGATACTTTTTGCGTTTCTTCTCCATAGACTCCTATGCTTAACTGGTTGTTATTCCCTCCTTGCACCAGAACCAATGAGGGAAAAGCTCAAATGATTCCCATCTCCCCCCTTCTTTTCCTCTGCTATACAGTTTTTATGCCTCTTTGTGTGGCATAATTTACCCTTTTCCACTCATTCATTCCCTTTCTTACATTGCAGTCCCTTTGTAGCCCTTAATAAGATTTTTTTTTAAATTGTAATTTTGTGTATTTTATACTCATACCCTCTACTTGTCTATAACCAGTTTGCTGTTATCAAATAGCAGGGTGTGTGTGTGTTTTCCTTGTTTACCTTTCTATATCACTGTTGCATCTCATAATTGGAGGTTGAATTTTCCATTGAGTTCTGGCTTTTTTATCAAGAAGGTCTGGAACTCTGTTATATCATTGAATGACCATCTCTTTGCCTGGAAGAATGTGCTCAGTCTCGCTGGGTATGTGATCCTTGGTTGTAACCTGCGCTCTTTTGCCTTCTGGAAAATTGTATTCCACTGCCTCCGATCTTTCAATGTAGAGGCTGCCAAATCCTGTGCAATCCTCACTGTGGACCCTCAATATTTGAATTGTTTCTTTCTGGCCGCTTGAAGTATTTTCTCTTTTATCTGGTAGTTCTGGAGTTTGGCCACAACATTTCGAGGACTTTTCAGTTTGGGATCTCTTTCGGTAGGTGTCTGGTGGATTCTCTCGATTTCTATTTTACCCTCAGGTTCTAGTATCTCAGGGCAGTTTTCCTTAACAAGCTCTTGGAGAATGTTGTCCAGGCTCATTTTTTTCATCATGATTTTCTGGTAGGCCTATGATTCTCAGATTATCTCTCCTGGATCTGTTTTCCAGGTCAGTTATTTTTCTTTGAGGTATTTTACCTCTTTTTCTAATTTTTCATTCTTGTTGTTTTGTTTGACTAATTCTTGGTTCCTCATAGAGTTATTTGTTTCAATTTGGTTGATTCTAGTTTTTAGCAAATCATTTTCCTTGGTTAATTTTTGGAGATCCTTTTCTATATCATACACTTTTTTTTTTAGAGATATGTTTTCTTCATTATAATGTTTTTCTAATTCTGCTATTTTAGTTTTGAGAGAATTATTCATTTTGTCTTCTATGTCTCTCATTCCCGTTTTCAAAGTTCCTTTTGATCTCATATAGGAGAGCCTTCTGTGCTTGGGACCCATTCCCTATTGATGTTTCAGCTGTGGGTGTGGAGCCCACATTGTCTCCCTCTGAGTTTGGTTCCTCCCTCTGAAGATAGTAGGACTCCCAGAGTCTTTGTCTTTGTAGTCTGCTTTCTACCCATTTTGAGGCAGGGCCCTAGCCACACCCTTTCTCTAGTGATCCTAAGCCTTTTCTTTAGAGGGTTTTGCCCTGGGGCAAGAGTTACTATGTTTTCAGGGTCAGAGGGGGGGTTTGGAGCAGGTGAGGTTCACTCTGTCATCCTGGTCTATGGAGGTCCTGATAGGGGCTTTTTTTTTTTTAATTTCTGGGCTATAAAGTGGTAGCCCCTGGAGTATTTGCTGTCCAGGACAGGGGCCCCTGTATTTGCTTCTTACCTTGCTCTTTCCAGTCCCAGCCCTTTGGTGATAGGCCTAGTAGTGGCCCTTGTGGTTGGTGGGAAGACTTGCCCTCTGAGTTGATCAGGCCCCTTCCTGGCCTGCCTCGGGGCTGAGAATGTTTTCTGGGGGCCTGGAGAAAGGTCTAACGCAGGCCTGCTTAGTAAAGCGGTCCACCAAAGGAGTTCATGGAGTTCATTTTCTAACCTGCTAATTTACTGAAGCTACTAATTATTTCAATTAGTTTCTTTGCTGATCTCCTAGGATTTTGTAAGTAAATCACCATATTATCAGCAAATAGGGGTAGTTTTAAGCTACTCTTTACATATCTTTATACCTTTAATTTCTTCCTCTTGTCTTAGTGATATTAGCATTTCTAATCAGTCAATAAGCATTTATTAAGGTTTTATTATGTGCTAAGTCCTGGGGAAAAAAGACAGCATAATCTCTGTCCTAAAAGAGTTAATATTCTAATGGAAGAGACAGCAAGCAAATGTGTTACATATAAAATAATAAGTATATATGTGTACATGCATACAGACATACATGCATGTATATACATGCATGGGTATGCATGTGCATATGCACATATATGTAAAATGAAAGGTAATCTAAAAGGGAATTATACTAGCAGGCAGGGTGATGGTAGACTCAAGAAGTCTATTGTAAAAGGTTGGATTCAAGTTGAATCTTTTTTTTTTCATTTTTCAAATTCTTTATTAACTTCTGATTTACAGCATTCATTTCTGACAGATTTTGAGTTACAAATTTTCTCCCCATTTTTCCCCTACCCACCACCCCAAAATAGCAGTCCCACAGTATATCCCCTCCTCCAATCTTCTCTCTCCCATATCTTCTCTCATATCCCCTTTGACTTTTCCAGTAGGGCATGGTGGATCTCTATGCCCCAGTGCCTGTATATCTTATTTCCCAATTACATGTAAAATAGTATCAATAATAGTACATATATATTTTTAAACATTTAATACTAAAACTTTGAATTCCAGATTCATTCCCCTCCTCCCTTGTCACCTGCCCTTACTGGGAAGATAAGCAATTCAGTATAGGTTGTACATGTGTAGCTTATGCGAAACATTAACATAGTTGATATATTGTAAAAGATTGACTATATTTCCCTCCCTTCTATCCCACTTCCCACTAGTTCTCTTCTTTACTTTAATCCAGTCTCTTTTCAAAAGTGGGTGCTTCCAACTTCCCTCCCCCCCAGTCTGCCCTCCCTTCCATCATCCCCCCTCTCATCCTCTTCCCCCCTACTCCCCTGTAGGGTGAGATACCCTATTTAGTGTGTATTTCATTGCCTCCCTGAACCAAATTCAATGAGAATAAGTTTGACCCATTCCCTTTTGCCTTCCTATTCTTCCCCTCCATTGTAACCATTTTCCCTTGCCTCTTCTATATGAGATAGTTTACCCAATTCTGTCGTTCCCCATCTCCTCTCATTATATTCCTCTCTCACCTCTTAATTTCACCTTTTAAGTATCATCCCTTCCTATTAAATTGGTCCTGTGCCCTCTATCTATGTCTACCTGTAAATATATATACACACATTCACATATGTATTAATATGCCTGTATACCCTCCGATATAGACATATATATATATATAAACACACACACACATATATATTCCCTTCAACTATTTTCATACTGAGGAAAGTTTCATCAGTTTCAATTATTGTTTTTCCATGTAGGAATGTTACTAGTTCAAATTTGATAAGTTCCTTTTGGTTTCTTTTCCCTGTTTACCTTCTCATGCTTCTCTTGCTTCTTGTATCTGAATGTCAAATTTTCTGTTCAACTCTGCTTTTTTTTTTTTCATCAAGAATGCTTAAAAGTCCTCTATTCCACTGAATGACTACATTTTCCCCTGAAACATGAGACTCAGTTTTGCTGGGTAGGTGATTCTTGGTTTTAATCCCAGCTCCTTTGCCCTCCAGAATATCATATTCCAAGCCCTTTGATCCCTCAGTGTAGAAGCTGGCAGATCCTGGGTTATCCTGATTGTATTTCCACAATATTCAAATTGTTTCTTCCTGGCTGCTTGTAATATTCTCTCCTTGATCTGGGAATTCTGGAACCTGGCTGTAATACTCCTAGGAATTTTCTTTTTGGGATCTTTTTCAGGAGGTGATCGGTGGATTCTTTCAAGCTCTATTTTGCCCTCTGGTTCTAAAACATCAGGGCAATTTTTCTTGACAATTTCTTGAAGGATGATTTCTAGGTTCTTTCTTTGATCATGGCTTCCAGGTAGTCCAATAATTTTTAAATTATCTCTCCTGGATCTATTTTCCAGGTCAGTGGTTTTTCCAGTGAGATATTTCACATTGCCTTCTATTCTTTCATTTGTTTGAATCTGTTTAATAACATCTTGATTTTCATAAAGTCATTAGCTTCCATTTGCTCCAATCTAATTCTGAAGGAATGATTCTCCTCAGTGAGCTTTTGAGATTCTTTTTCCATCTGGAAAATTCAGCTTTTTAAGGCATTCTTCTTTGTCTTTTTGAGCCTCTTTTGCCATTTGAGTTAGTCTGTTTTTTAAGGTGTTATTTTCCTCAGCCAGGCTGTTGACTCTCATTTTGTAATTTTCTTGCATCTTTCTCATTTCTCTTCCCAATTTTTTCTCCACTTCTTTTATAAGCTTCTTAAGGTCCATTATGGCCTGTAACCAGCTTGTATTTTCCTTTAAAGCTTTTGGTGCAGGAGTTCTGACTTCACTGTCTTCCTCCTGTTCCATGCTTTGCTCCTTTTTGTCCCCAAAATAGGAGTCTAATGTTGGGTTCTTCTGTTTGTTTTGTTTCCTTTGCCTGGGCATGTTGCCACTTAATTACTTGACTTTTGGGCTTTTTGCCACAGTAGGACTCTGCTACCAGACAGGGGAGCTTCCATCCCAAACGCTGGGGTTTTCTCAGCTGCTGGAGGTATTAGTTGGGAGCCCTCTCTGAGGCCTCCATATGCTCTGGCAAGCTGGACACACACCCCAGGACCTCCACCCTAGACTGCAATCCAGATCCAAGCAGGTTAAAGCAAGAGTGATTACCCCTCAGACTGGTTGCTTTGTCCCCCTACACTCTGCAGGCCAGGAGGTGAAGCTGCCACGTGTCACTGGCTTTGCCAGGCATCTCAGTGGCTTCTTGCCCCAGGGGCAAAAGCCAAGGCACTCCCAACTACAACAACTCCACAACCAACTGGGTTCCAAAGCCCAGACTGCATTGACCTCTCACTTTGTCCTTCAGATCTATGTGTTGATAAATCTGGAAATGACCACAGCTGCTGGTGATCTGGAGTCCCTCCAGCAGGTGGCTGGTCAGGCCTACCCTAGGGCTAAAGCCTTGGTGTGGGGCTGGGCTCGGTTCCCAGAGTGCTGCACTGGCTGATTCCTGCCAGCCTGCTGGGCTGTCCTCAGTGGGAGGTTAGCTTCTCTGTGTCATTTTGTGGGTTCTGCAGCTCCAAAGTTTGTTTAGAGTCCCCTTTTACATGAATTGGGGAAGGTGGAAGCCAGAGCAGCAGGGAGGACCTGCTTCTACTCTGCCATCTTCATCTCTGCCCCTCAAGCTGAATATGAAAGGAAACTAGGGAAGGCAGGATACAGAGATGAGGTGGGAAAGTATTTCAGGCATGGGGAAGAGAGGGATGAAAGGGCAGTAGTTGAGTGATGGAGCATAATGTACAAGGAAGAACAAGAAGATGAGTGTTGTTGAACTATAGAGTACATAGAGAGGCATGAAATGTAAGAAGGCTGTAAAGGTAGGAAGGGACCAGGTTATGATGGGATTTAAGTCACAGCATTTTTTATTTGACACTGGAGGTAAATAGGAAGCCCCTGGAGTTTATGAGGTAGGGTGGTGACCTTCTGGTCAGTCCTGAACTTTAGAAAAATTGCTTCAGCAGCTGAATGAAAGAGGATTGGAAATGGGAGAGATTTGAGGTAGGGAGATCATTGTAATGGTGGATGTATGAGGTGCTGTGGATATGCATTAAGGTGGTGGCCATATGAGTGGAAAAAGGAGATGTCTTATGAAAGATCTTGTGAAGGTAGAAATAATAGGACTTGACAATGGATTGGATGTTGGGAGAATGAGAGTGAGTGGTGAAGAATGACACTGCAGTTGTTAGCCTGGTGACTGAAAGCATGGTAGTACCCTGAAAAATAACAGAAAAATTGGAAACAGGGAAGAATTTTTTTGGGAAAGATATATATATTTTGGACATGTTGAGTTTGAGACATGTATGAAAATCCAATTTGAGATTTCCAACAGACAATTGGTGATGTGAGGATAGAACTTAGGAGAGAGGTGAGGGCTGAATATAGAGAGCTGGGAATCATCTGCATGGAAATAATAATTGAATTTTTTATAACTGATGAGATCACCATGCAAAATGGTATGGAGAGAGAATGCCCAGGAAAGAGCCTTAAGATCAGACACCCCTGGTTAATAGGGATGACCTGGAAGAAGATTCAGTGAAAAAGTAGCAGTCAGACAGGTAATGGTCAAATCAGGGGCAAACAGTATCACAAAAACCTGGAGGAGAGAATGTTCAGAAGAGGATTAGCAGTAAAGTGAAAGCCTCTAGGGAGGTAAAAAAGGATGAAGATTGAGAAAGGGCCATGATATTTGATAAGAGGTCCCTGGTAAATTTGGGCAGAACAGTTTCAGTGGAATGAAGAGGTTGGAAGCCAGATTGCAGAGGGTTAAGAAACAAGTGAGAGGAGAGGAAGTAGAACATGAACAGTCTCCTAAGGAAGTTTAGCCTTGAAAGTGAGGGGAGATACAGAATGATAACATTGGGAAATGGTTGGAAGAAGTTTTGATTTTTCTTAAGGATGGTGTAGACATGGATATATTTACAGATAGGGAGAGATTAAAGATTATAGATATTGAATAATCTGCTGGGGGAGATGGCAGGAGATGAGTTTAAGGCTGCATGTTAAAGGATTTGCCTTAGCAAATAATTTCATAACTTCACATGAAATAGGGATGAGGGAAGAGATTGTAGGGGAAGATGTCTGAATGATGTGAGATGAGGAGGAGGAGGAGGGGAGATGATGGAACTCTTGGTGAATGAACTAATTTTTTTAGTGAAGGATAAGGCAAAGTTCTCAGCTGAGAGAGTAGAGTAAGAGCATGCCATGGGAGCATTGAGATGTAAAGAAAAGTTTAAGAATATTACTTATTGTGGGTAGGCTAGAGAATGTATTAAAGAAGAGTAAAAGGATTGCCTTGCTGCAGTGAGGGCCCAGTTGAGATGATGTACAAATTTGTAGTGAATCCACTTAGCCTGGTTTTATGACTTTCTAATATTGTTTAGAAACATGAGTAAGACTGAAGGCAGCAGATGGCGAGAGCAGTTCAAGTTTGAAGTTGGCAAGGCATAATTGGTGATAAAACAAGGGGTGAAACAGTTGAATTTTGAGAATAGTGTAAAATTGAACTGATTCATGAAGCCCATGATAGGGCAGGAAGGAAGGTATAGACCAGGGGTGGGGAACCTGTGGCTTGGAGGCCACATGTGGCTTTTTAGGTCCTTGGGTGTGGTCTTTTGACTGAGTCCAAGTTTTACAGAACAAATCTTTTTATTAAGGGGATTTGTTCTGTGAAGTTTAGTTTCAGTCAAAGGGCCACACTTGAGGAACTAGAGGGCCACATGGGGCCTTGAAGCCTCAGGTTCCCAAACCCTGGTATAGACAGTGCAGAGTTGGTGGCCTGTGAAAGAACTGAGGGTGGTCATGGTGGAGATTAAGACTAGGTTTGGATTATAAATGCAGAAGGAGATATGGAGTGCTTTATTTATGATCAGATAAAATAATTTTATCAAACATGGAAGTGGAACGCTTATGGGTAATGACAGGATCATGTCTGTATACACCTGAGGTGGCGTGGAGTAAGAGGTTATTGGATCTGAACAGATGAGAAACTGGAAAGTTAGGATATTTGAAGCAGCATCCACATCCATGTTGAAGTATGAGGACAATAGTCAAGGTGAAAAGGAAGACTATGCAATAGTACAGAGAAGAGGTACTGAACTCATTTCAGTGGAAGGATGAGGTTGGAAGCTGTTTTGAAAGGGGTTTAGAAACAAGTGAGAGGAGAGGAAGTAGAACACAGACAGCCTTCTCAGGAAGTTTAACCTCAAAGGGGAGGGGAGATGCAAAATGATAACATTGAGGAATGGTTTGGAAGAAGTTAGATGGTTGGAAGGAAGGAGAATGCATGGGGGACAGGAGATAATTAATAGCTACCAGAATCTTGTTTGGATGATACACTTATTTTGAATAAACCTCAGAAGTGGAGAGACTACTGAGTGATAAGAGAGTCTGAGAGTGTCAATGGGGAGCAAGAATTATTCTGATTTACCCATTACAACTACTGAGTTGGAGGTAGGAGTGAAAGAGTAATCTGTACTGGAAAGAGTGGACATGGATACAGTATCATCAAAAGAGGACCAAGTCTCAGGAGTTGCAGAACAAGGAAGGAGTGAGAAAGGGAAAAAATTCAAAGGAAATCAAATTTATTAATTATGGAGTCTTCCATAGAAGACAGTAGAAGATGAAGTTAAACCTGGAACTGGACATTGGGGGAGAGGGTATAGTTGAGGCAGAAGGAATATAGAATGGAAATTGGGGATGGAGGAGAGGATTTATTTATGTATAGTCTTGGGTTCACAATCAGTGGGAAGGCCGAATGAGGAAGTGGGATAATGTCAACCTTCGAAGAAGGAATCCATGAATCCAGTCAGGGTATCAGTGGTTAGAGGTAGGTTGAAGGAGGCAGATGATTAGACTGTTTTAGGTCATGTCAGATATCTAAATTTGTAGTAGGGGTTAATACTGTGTCCTGTAAGGTCCAGAAGGCTTGCCTCAGATCAGGTGAAGATATGGCTTCTGGTTAAGAAACAGGAAGCAAGGGGCGGCCAGGTGGCTCAGCAAGTAAGAGCACCGGCTCCAGTGTCGGGATGACCTGGATCAAATCTGGGTTCAGATACTCAGTACCACACCCAGAAATAACAAGTTACTTAACCCCAATTGCTTTAAAAAAAAAAATAAATTTAGGGGTGGCCAGGTGGCTCAGCGAGTAAGAGTACCAGTTCCAGTGTTGGGATGACCTGGATCAAATCCGGGCTCAGATACTCAGCACCACACCCAGAAATAACTGGCCTTGTAACCTTGAGCAAGTTACTTAACCCCAATTGCTTAAAAAAAAAAAAAAAACAGAAACAGGAAGCAGCAGCAAAATCTGGTTGGAGAATATCTCCAGAACAATAGAGAAGGCCCTGGGGCAAAGACAGGACAGGAGGCTGTCTTCTCAATACCAAACTGAGTCAAGGTTCACTAGAAAGTCCCCTAGAGGGAAGTCTTAGAAGGCAGAGGTAGATGGTGGGATTCTGACCTCATACATGATGCAGAGAAGATCCTGGAAGGAAAATAAATTATTCTCAAATTAAAATTATTTTTTAAAAAAATGGGAAAAGAGGGAATCCTTGCTTTTGTATTTACTGGTACAGCTTCTAATGTTCCTCCATTGTAGATAATGCTAGCTTTTGGTTTTAGATAGATTTAAAAAATTATATTTAAAAAATCTTTCTATACTTATACTATTTTCAAGCATCCATGAGTATTACATTTTGTCAAAGGTCTTTTTTTCTGTATTTACTTAAAAAATCATGTGACTTTAGATGTTTTTGTTTTTACTATGAATAATTATGCTAATTGTTTTCCTGATGTTGAACCATAAATCCAATTTGATAATGAAAAATTCTTTAGATAGATTTCTATATTTTTCCCTATAATTTAATTAAAAAATTTAAATTGGTATTAATTAATGATAATGGTTTATACTCTTTATTTGCTTTATTCTTCTGCATTTTAGATATTAGAACCATATTTATATTAGAAAATGAGTTTGGTTGAGTGATTTTCTAAATTTTTGGGACAATTTGTAGAATGGGTGTTAACTATTCTTTCAAATTTTGATAGAGTATATTTTCTATTCAAGTGTGATACTATGAATCCACTTAGGCAAGAGGTTTTTTTTTTTAATTAATAGTTCTTCATAAGTTAAATTTCCTTCTCTGAAATTGAATTATTTAACATCTTCAGTTCAGTTATTTTGGGTATTCAATACACATTTTTGCAGATAATATTTTTCTTTCAAATTCTTATGTTTTTTGGCATATCACTGTGTATGGTAGATTTAAATAATTCTTTTTATTCTCTGTTGTGACTTCACCTTTTAAAATTTTAATCTTAATTATCTGATTTCCCTTTCTCTTATTTATAATCAGGTTGCTTAAAGGTTTATCAATTTCATTAGTCTTTTTAAAGAACTAGTTTTAATTTTAGAATTGTTATAAATTTTTTAATTTCAAATTTATTGATTTTTCCAATTTAAAAATTTTCCTCTTTTGTATCCATTTTGGTCTATTTACTCTTTATTTTTCTAATTTTTAAAACTGCATGCTTAGTTTATTAATCTATTCTTTTGTTAATGTATATTTTTAGGGGTATATTTTTCCCCCTGTAAGGACTGCTTCAACTTCATCTCAGAAATTTTGATATGCGGTCTCATCATTTTCATTTTCTCTCATGTGGTTATTAACTGTTTCTATGATTTGTTTTTTAATCTATTTATCATTCAGGATATTATCATAAACCCCCATTTAAATCTGTGTCTATTGCTCTGATTATTATTTTGATAGCATTTAAAATTATTTTGTATTCTTCTTTTTTGCCTTTATCCCTTTCTGTGTTTTAAGAAATATCTTGATGTTCTTTTTTTTATGCCCTTCCCTCTTTACTCCCTTACCCCCATTCCTCTCTTCTCCCTCCCTCTCTTTCAGTCTGTTTTTCTTTCTCTTAAATAACTTCAAAATGTGTATTAATTTATTTCATTGCTTATTCTTTCAATTGAATTTATTTTCTTTTCTTGTATTTTTGTTCTTTGGAGTGTTAGCAAATGAAATATTCTGCTCATTTCTTTTTCTGTTGTTGCAGGGATGTTTCAGCTACCTCTCTTTCGTTGAACATCTTCTATATCCCTTGGGGTTGCTGTTTGAACTCCTATGCTTTTTGAAATTTATTATTCCATTCTTTTTAGAATTTTCTTATGGACGTAGAATAATTTTGTGTTATTTGAATTTCCTTTCCTTTAACTTTCTCGTGGTCTCTTGGAGAATTTGTCACTGCAATTATTAATTTTCATCACTATTCTTGGAGTTTGAAGTATGATTTTTTTTTTCCTGGAAGTAATTTGTAGATTCTTGATAGGTGTTTTGTTTTCTGTATTATTTTGTTTTCTTGTATAATTTTGTGCATTTATATTTTTCCTGTCTTCAAAGTTTGTCTAGTGTTCTTGTATTTTTTTTTAATGTTGTTGCTGTTTGTTTCTCTTCTGCAAATTTTTTCTCTATTTCAGTAAGTTTGTGTTCTAAGTTTTTTTAATCTGTGATTTTTTAGAGAGTCTAACCATCATTTATTATTTTTTTTATGTGCTAGAGAGGCAGCATGATATAGTGGATAAAGTATTGGATTTGAAGTCAGGAAGACCTGAGTTCAAATTGCACAACAGACACTAGTTTAGGCTCAATTTCTTCATCAGCAAAATGAGGGGGTTGGACTCTGAGATTACCTCTGTCCCTATGGTTATTATTCTATCACCATGAACTCCTTCCCACCTTTTCTATACTCATTTATTTCCCCTTTATGCTTTGACAAGCTTTGGCAGCAAGCACCCCAAGGGTCCTCAGGGTTTGCTGCCAATACAGGTTCTTGGATCTGCTTTGTTAAAGGAAAGCAACTCAAAATGGGTTAAAAAGCTTACTTTAATCAGTCATAGATGTATCATTTACCTAGTTCAGGGGAAAGAGGTCAGCACCCCGAACTTCAAAGTATACAGACAGAATTATCAAGACAGAGAAACAGATCAAGAAGACAGATTTCCAAACTGTCCAACCATTACATCTATACCCAATCAACATCTGGGTTTCAACATCTGGGTTTTTTAAAGCTGGGGGGCTCTGGACAACGGCTTCCCAGAATCCAGATCAAATCACAGAACACTTCTCAAAGTGAGCCCCAAAACAAAGCTACACTTCAGGGCTTATATAGCCTTCTCCTGGCTCAGAGAATGTAACAACCTTATTGACTCACTGGCCAATCAAGAAGTATCTACTAAAAAACAAGCCTCCCACCCCAGGCTCCAGGTGCACTTTAGCCTAGGGGCAGGGAAGATCTTAAAAATTTACATTCCCATTACACAAGCACCAAATGCCATCAACCTCCCTGACATTCTTCTTGGAGGGAAGAAATCAGTAGATACAACAATTCAGTGAAAGGAGTGCTATATTTGGAGTCAAGAGATCTGTGTTCTAATTCCAGCCCTGTCACTACTTTTGTGACCTTGGACAAACCATTTCACGTTCCTGGTACACAGTTTCCTAACTGTAGAGTGAAGGAATTCGACTCAACAACCTCTAATACCTCTTCTGGCTCTATCTAAATTCATCTTATGACTTAATTGAACCTGACAGGAAACCCCTTTACAAGGTGTTCAATGATACCCCATAGTAGTAGGTAGCTTGCTACCTCCTTCAACGACTTGCTGAACTTTGGACAGTTCAAAAGATCATGAAGTTTCTCTTCCCTCTGGAGATATCTCCTTCTCTGCAACTTCCATATACTGTTCCTAGTCCTTCCTTCTAGAATCAAGTAGAATACTTCTAATTCTTCCATATGACAACCCTTCAAGTGTTTAAAGCTAGCTATCATGTTTTCTTAAAGTTTTCTTTTTTTCCAAATTAAACATTCTGAGTTCCTTCAATCAGAACTCACATAGAGTGTTCCTCATTCCCTCAGTATCCTGTCACCTTTGGGCAAACTCCAGTTCTTCAGTATCTTTGAAATGACCACAATACACCAGATGTGGTCTCATAAAGTCAGAGTACAGACAGTGGGACTATCACCTCCCTAATTTTGTACGAAATGCTTTTTCTTTATATAGTCTAATTTATACTTATTTTCCTCATCTATAAAATGGAGAAGGAAGTGGCAAACCATGCCAGTATCTTTGCTAAGAAACCCTAAATGGAGTCATAAAGAGTTGAACACAACTGAAATACTCAACAATCTCCACCACAACGATTTTGCACTAATTTTCTCTGGCTGCTAAGACAGAGTGTTGACTAAGATTAAACTTGTGGTCTGCTAAAATTTCCAGATCATTTTCATGTGAATGGTGAGTATGACCTCACCTTCCTCATCTCTTATTCGTGCATTTGATTTTTTGAAAGTAAGTGTAGGAGTTTACATTTGTCCCTATTAAATTTGATCTTATTAGATTTAATCTCTCATTTTAGTTTGCTAATATACTTTTTGGATCCTGATTCTGTCAATCAATATATTATATATTTCTCTTAACTTCATGCCATCTAAAAATATGGTAAGGATCACTTTATGCTTTCATCCAAATCATACATATAAAGTTTAGATAATAGAGAAAGTCTCTGGTGGCTACTTCACTTAAATTTGACATTGTTCCATTAATAACCACTATTTAGGCATAGATGTTCAACCAGTTCTGAATTCAGCTAACTGTATTCAGCATATCTCTCTCCATTTTGTTCACAAGGATACGGTGAGAGATTTTGTCAAATTCAGGTATATTAGGTATTTGGATAAATGATATAAAGGAAGAAAATATAGAAAGAAAAAAATATAGAGAGAAAGAAAAAGGTAGAGAGAGATAGAATATTTATTAAAGACTTATGTATCAGACATTACACTAAGCACTGGGGATATGATTATAAGAAAACAATATGGAGGCCCTTTTTAAGGAATTTATTGTATTCTAATAGGGGAAAACAAAACATAAAGAAAAACTGGAAAAGAGGTAGGGGAAGATACCCATGTTGGGTTAAGGCAGCTGGTAGGAATATGGAGCAGTCTGGAGTCCACTTTCTAAGTGTTGGTTGTACATTTTAGAAGTTTGCCAGACATGAAAGTCTTGTTCAGGAATCTTCCTGAGTTAAAATCTGGGTCAGGCACTGTGTTACCCTAGGCAAGTCACTTAATCTTGTTTACCTCATTTTCCTCATTTGTAAAATGTGTTGGAGAAGGAAGTGGCAAACCACTCCATTATCTTTGCCAAGAAAACCCCAAATGGGTCATGAAGAGTTGAACAGGACTGAAACGACTGAGGAACAACCACAAGACTGTTAGAAAGGTTTTCTTACATCAAATCTAAACAACACTTTTTTGGACCACATATACCCACCCCTCAGGATTAGGATTAGAGTTAGGCTCTTTTCAATTTAAAATCCTTTTGATTATATTTATACAACTCTAGGGAAATTCAGTTTTTAATAGCCATTCACTTTTTAACACTTCATCACTGTGATTCTTGTATTTAAATCTTAATCCTGTTTTCAGCTCCATATCCTTAATCAGCTGATCACTTCCCATATCTTACTTTCTTTTCTGAAGCCCATATATGTGCTTAGCAGTAGTGATGAAAACATTACCACATTCCAGGGGTCTTCAATTTCCCATGATTCCCAGTTTTCCAAGATTTCTTATCATGTTTGTTCTGTGCCAAACATTCTGAAAATCATTTCCTCTGAAAGAGGAAACAGAAGCAAATTGATAATCGAGTAGTTGTGTCTTCTATCCCATTGCCTGTTATCATCCTATTCATGGCAAAAAAAATAGTTTTATCCCTTCTTTGATTTTTCCCACAATATGGCTAAAATACAAACAAACAAGTGACCCTTTTTGTTGTCTTCAGCCTTCATCCTCATCAGGTTTCAAACTTTTTTGGGCTTTAGGATTCCAGACCTCTCAGTCCACTAGGACATTACACTCTTTTGCTTTCACCCTCACATAACTAGACTTACTTCCTTCTTCAGTGCATATTTTTAAATATTCATTGATCTATGAGTTCTCTGTGAAGTCATAGTCATTTCTTTCTTTCTTTCTTTTTTTTTTTTTTTTAAAGCAATCAGGGTTAAGTAACTTGCTCAAAGTTACATGGCCAGGTGTTTCTGGGTGGGTGCTAAGTGTTTGAGCCCGGGATTCAATCCAGGTCATCCTGACACTGGAGCCGGTGTTCTTACTCGCTGTGCAACCTGGCCGCCCCTGTCACAGTCATTTCTTTATGTAGCAGTCCTTCTTCAATGGACTTATTTAGACTTACATCTGCACAATTTTGCTCTTAAAAGTTTTCTGTCGGGGTGGCCAGGTGGCACAGTGAGTTAGAGCACCAACTCCAGTGTTGGCATTGACCTGTATCGAATCCCGGGCTCAGATACTCAGCAGCACACCCAGAAATAACTGGCGGTGTAACCTTGAGCAAGTTACTTAACCCCAATTGCTTAAAAAAAAAAATTAAAAGTTTGCTGTAGCTCAAGCCTTTTTCCAGTGCATATGCAACAGTTTGGTGTTCGTTTTCTATCTCCCCCTTATGTGGCTTGCATAGAGTTGTGATGTTTTCATTTATTGCCCCAGGTCAAGGTTTTCCCTTCTGTGTGTCTCAAGAAGCTGAGTTTTACTAGTGAAGTCTTGCTAACTTACGTATGCTGCTAAAAGTAGAAAGCCAGTTTTGAGGAAATTCTCAGCAGTGGACTCAATTAGGACTAGTCAGTGATCTGGGATAAAGCCCAATTCACACACTGAATGACAGAATCTAAGAGACAAAAGGGACCTCAGAGACCATCTAGTTTAAGACAAAGTTAAATAGAAATCATACCTTAGAAGAAAAAGATGTCTGTGTGGAGAAATGCTATCCAGAAGCTTGGTATCCCCAGGGACTAGGGACTTCATGGGGGTTACTATACTTGCCTTTTAAAAGAACCAGATGAAGATAATGAATGACTCTTTAATGGTAGATTTTTTTTAAGCATTGTATTGTTTTGTGACTGGGGAATGAATGTTTTTTTTGGGGGGGTAGAGTGGACGCTCCACATCTGCTCTGTCCTATATTCAATCATTACATATTTACTGAGGGCTACTATGGGCTAATCTATACTAAATTCAACTAGAGGAGGACAGGTACTGGAGATATGAGAAATAGGATTTATCATTACCCTCAAGAAACTTGCAATTTAATACTACAGGTAACAGTTAAGGGAAGGCCCTTGGTTGGTATAGGGAAAAGAAGAGCTACATACAAAAATAATTTCCCCTAGCAGATCCAGGTGTTTCTTTTATGGCAGAGGTCACCTCAGGGAGACCCAAAGAGGGTCCCAAGTAAAGCTATTGAGGATTCTTTCATGTTACCTCCACAGATGTGGATAGCTCATTTCCATTAGCATAAACTTTGATATCATAGCCAGAAAACTTTGGGCTTTAGGACTGTGGTATGCAGGTAATAAGCTTTTACAAATGTTCATGTAAAGGACTCACATATCAGCTGAGTTAAAATGCTTCTGTGACTCTGGAGCTGCAATTTAACTCATTAAAAATACAATGAAACTTAGCAGGTGTTGGGAATGTAGACTATGTGGGAATCAGTAGCTTTGGGAGCAATTATGAAGTTGTAAAAGGGTCAACTGGGAAACTCATGCTAAGTCTGCCACACATGCTATGTCTCTGTCATCTAGGAACAGATAATCTGGAATCTCCTTCTCTTCCTTGTCCACTAGGTCTCATTTTCTCCATGGAAGGTCTGAGTTGGGAGCACATTAGGGATAAATACCAAAAGGAGCAGTGCCTGATGGAAGAAACATACCAGCTGTTTAAGAAAAAAAAATAGGGGATAATTTCAGAGTGTTTTGTAGTTATAAATTACTATATGTGCATTTTCTCATTTGACCCTTACTACCATGCTGTGAGAGAGTGAGGTCAAGCATTTCTATTTCTCTTCCCTTCTATCTAGAATTTAGACTCAGGTTTTTACAAAGGATCAGGGTGCCACCCCTATTCAGGAAAGTATTCAGACTTATCCATGTAGTGCCTTCTATTCCTCAGTCAGTCAGTAAACATTTATTAAATGGCTACTATGTGTCAGGCATCGTGCCAAGTTCTGGAGATACAAAGAATGGTAAAAGACAGGGGTTCACAGTCATATGGAAGAGGCAATAGGCAAGCAACTAGGTTTTTGTTCAGTCATTTTTCAATCTAGGTGCAAATAAGCTAAATAAACTGAATATAATTGAGAGAAGGTAGAGAGGTAGTCCACAGAAGGTGCTTTGCAAACCCTAACCTACTCTATAATTGTCAATTTCATCCACTGTGGCAGCTACAACTATTTCTTACTGTGATCAGGCATTAAGGATGTACACCTGCTCTGTTTGCTCAGGAATTAGGCAATGCTGGAATACAGCATTTGTGCAAATGGTTGAATTTGCCCTTATAACAAGAAGAATGGTTTCAAAAGCTCTGACACATGGCCACTGAAATCCTAGGGAGGAAATCTAATTACCCTCTCCCCTGACATCCCTAGCCTCCTTATCCTAGTCCCTCCCCTGAAGGTCAGCTGCTGCCCGAGAGAACTTGACCTCAAGGTGAAAATCTAGAGATATGCAGACGGCAGGTAGAGGGTTAATAGGCTGACCTCAGCTGCCTATGTTCAGGCCTGCGACAGCATGGGCTTGAGGGCCTAATCTGTCTGGATTGCAGTGGAGATTACATGTAAAAATTTTCGCTTGCCCTAGAGAGGGGCTTTGTCCAATTCTAAGTGTCTATGGGATGGCTGCTGGATGGTCTTCCCCTTCTCCCCTCTGCATTCCTTTTTTTATTTTTCCTGGGCCCAGCTAGATTCTAGAGCTCCTTATGGTTTGCATTGAATCTTTATTTCCCGATTAGTCCCCATGCACACAAAATGGAGCGTCCCTGATTTGAGGAGCAAAAACAGTCATTACTAGATTGGTTCCTTCTCACAGAATGTGGAAGAACAAACAATGCCACACAATTTTCGCTTGTATAGCGTCTTTCAAACCACGCATTGCCCCGGGCACGGCGCAGAGTTGCTGTAAATAATACAATAACTGAGTTAAACATTCTAAACATCTTTGCATCGGATGCCGTCATGACATACTCGGTTGGGAGGCTGAAATTAAAGGGGTAAGGGAGGAACATGCCAACAAACGGCAAAGAGGAAAACAAACAAGCTGTGGGGTGTGGAGGAAGGAGCTGAAAGGAGGGATGGGCAGTGGGCAGTTTAGTGCAGCTCCATTGAAATATACTATGAAGGTCAAAATCCTGGGCTAGGGAGCTGCGGATGCAGATGGAAAGGGGACCCTTGGGAGGGGCAGAAGATCAGCGAATTAGGGGCATCACTTTGGCATGGAAGTCACTGCCGTGGGTCAGAACTAGTTCAGGATGTTGGTGAAGATGGATCATCACTGAGAATGGGAAAAGCACCATAGATGTATCTGATGCAGGGTCAGGAAGACCTGGGTTTGAATCCTGCCTTACATACCTGCTCGCTGTGTGAGCCTGGACAAGTCACCAAACCTCTCTGATAATTTCTTCATATTCACAGGGTTGTTTCATTGATCAAGTTCGATAATGTCTGGAAAGTACTTTTCAAAATAATACATAAATGTAGGTGATAGGGATGATAGTGCCAACACCTGGCACACTGTAGAATGACTCAGAACCCTGGGAGGTTTGTGGCTGACCTACAATTATTGTTCATAAAATTTTATTCTGATCTTTTTCAATGGAATTTGGATAGATGTGATCCATGGATGAGTCACCATTCTTTTATGTTTAACATTCTATGGATTAATGCACAGGTGGATAAAATCCTTACTCTTTAGAGCAGAAGAAAAGAATTAGAATGTAAGCTTGTCCTTTGTAGCCTTACTGGAGGCATCCTTAGTGCAACTCCAGTAGCAGATGGGACAATGAGGATGCTGTGGTCCTTGTTCTGTGCCCATTTGGTCTTGTTCTTCTCTGTTAGTTCTCTATGTTTTTAAAGCTTTGGGTTCTATGCAGATTGGGTCTCTATGAAAGCATTGTTTCATTATTATCAGCAAGTACTATTATCATTATTTTATTTTAGAGATACTACCTAGTAGAGGGGATAGAGAGCTGGCCTCAGAATGAGGAAGATCTAGATTCAGGTCCCATC
Source organism: Petaurus breviceps papuanus (assembly GCF_028583685.1). NCBI lineage: Eukaryota > Metazoa > Chordata > Mammalia > Diprotodontia > Petauridae > Petaurus > Petaurus breviceps. The sequence continues at coordinate 10,580,207 of NW_027187317.1, read as the reverse complement.
TTTGAAACCTACTGTGACTCCAGGATCACAAGTCATTTAACCTCTCTGTGGGTCAGACAACAATCTAAGACTATGTACCTTGACAAGCAGGTGCTGGTTTGCTTTATTAGAGGAAATTTCTTCATTAAGAAATCTGTACATGAATAAAATCACAAGACTGGACCAAAAAATCCTTACTATTATAGATAAGCTAGGTAGATTTTTATGGTACCAAACAAATAGGCTCACTTTCCAGGGTGCTCCTTCCTCTACACTAGAGAAATACAGAATAAAAGGACGAATTTGCCTTCACTGTCCCTGGGACTTAGCCCCATTATCTACTGAAGATTATTAGTGTACAGGATTCCTCTACCCTAATCTGCCCCTCAATAATTCTATCAGCCAATGATGACATCCTACAGGACGTCCCAAAAGTCTTTGTGCAGTAAAACAGCAAATTATCTATAAGCTATTAAAGCTTTTAAAATGCATTAAGACTTTTGGTGTACCCTGTACATATCTATAAGGTATTAATGCTTTAAAAATGCAACTAGACTTTTGGGACACCCTGTATATTATCTATAAGGTATTAGAGATTTTAAAATGCACTAAGATTTTTGGGACATGCTATATTTTTCTAGAAGTGAACACCATTCCTACCTCTGGGTCAGGGGTTGATGGTGTGTATATGGGGAGCATTAGTGTGGGAGAGGAAACAGCTTGGTCCATTTCAGAGGGATCCCACCTCCCTGCCATATTGTGCTGAAGTCCATGGTCTATCTCCGGTCATGGTGGCTGGCTGGGGATGTGCTTTTGGAGCTCACTCTCGTTTTCAAGTTGCTGAAGCTTTGTTCATCAGTTCCTCCTAATTTGGGTGAAGTTCGCCATATGGAGAGCAGGGAACAGTGTTAAAAAAGCTTTCACACATAGATAGCACAGCCCTTTCTCTGCTAAATGAGGACTTTCTTCCCCAGTACAGATTTCACACGCCGATCTCAAGGGTGTTGAGTTCCCTTCTAAACAGGGGTGAAGTTGTCGGGGCTCTCTTCGTCATTGTCTCCCTGCCGACAGGGGCCTGTTTTGACCCCCAGGAGAAATCCCATCTTTCTTTTCCTCCCCAGGGGTGAGGGTTTTCCAGCCCTCTTAGAATGAAACAACTTTGTTTCAAAGACAAGACCAGCGCTACCCCCGACTCTGTCAACCCCCACAATCGGGTCTGTTGCCAGGGTCGTTCACTCCCCATGGTCTCAGAGGAATCCCTCTGGATCCAACTCCTGTTTCATGTCTGGAAGTGAGCTTGGCAGTTCTGAATTGTAGCTAAAGCCCTCCCGTTCCCCAACCCACAGCATGTTCCCTCCAAACCTTCTTTCTCAGCCAAGACATCTGCCACAGTGTGACTCCCCACCTCCAATGCCCCCCTCCATTCTTCCTGGACTGACTTTGTCATCCTGTCTTGCTCAGTCATTTTCAAAGTCTCTCTTCTTTAACTTTAGCTGGCTTACATGTGCTGCCCTTATAATAAAATGATATTCCCTACCCATTAGGCCAAGAACTTGAATTGTTTTTTTCTGGAATTGGGGATGAGTTTTCCTGTAGCCATCCACATCCTTCAGTCCTATCCCCATGGCAATAAGGGGACAGTTTTTGTTGTTTAGTTGACTATACAGGATTATCACAGGCTGAGAATTCTGGGGTAAAAATGGAGGTTTTAGCCTAATTTCTTTACCCCGTAGTAGTTAGTTAGTAGTTAGATCACAGATAGTGAGGCAGGAAAACACAAAACAAAACAAAACCCAAACTCTCAGAGGCCAACATATTTGGACCAATCCCTTCATTTTCTAGAGAGGAAACTCAGGCCCAGGGATGATAATTAACTTATTTAAAGTGACACAAGAACATAAAAGGTAGAGGCGAGATTTGATCCCTCATCCCTTGTCTCTATAGCCAAAGGTCTTGTTGCTCCATTGCAATGGATAGCCCCCAAATGCCATGCTACTTGGGCAGATATTCCCCAGGGCTGAGGTCATTTTGCTCCTTCTCTCACCTGAAAAATGCATTATTCTTAGTGTGTGTGTGTGTGTGTGTGTGTGTGTGTGTGTGTGTGTGTGTGTGTTGATGGTAAGGCAAGAGGGGATTGGTACCTTGGCTATAATTTTAAGTATTGCAGAGGTGCATGGTCTCCTGAGAGCTTAAGTGATTTACTCATAGTTTCACAGTCAGAAAGTAGCAAAGACAAGACTTGAACCCAACTCTGACTCCAAAGCCGGTTCTCTGTTTGCGGTACCATTGTGCTTCTGTTACTCTCCTTGGCAACTGGGCCAATACTTAAGTGCTCCATGGGGAAGTTCCAGACTGTAGTCAGGGCAAAAACACATGAAAAATAATGAAAGGATGATAGAACTGGAAGGGCCCTGATAAATGGAATTTGCATTTCATTGGTCTGGTTGGCTGGCTGGCAGGACCTGCTTCTTCTGTTTGTCAAAAATGAAAATTGAGAAGCTGTTTGTTAGCTCCTATGGACTTAGCTTCAGTGGAACCCTGTGACCCAAATGGGTTTGTCTCCCCTTGGGGTCCCTGCTCAGCACTGTGGGGTTGGACTTTGTCACCCTGCAGGAGGAGGAGAAGATTGAGACTGTTTTTCTGATGTGTTCATTGATTTTCTTTAATGCTCAGAAACATTTCCATTTATAGTGGATTTTGTTGGGATAAAAAGGAAAATATGTGGTGCTAATTTGGGGGGGCATAGAAAAAGGGGGCAAGGCCAGAGAGGGGGGCAGAGCCGCTCATCAATTGTCCTTTAATTTATCAGTATTTTCCTGGAGTTCTTCTACAAACCTGACTACTTAATCTCATCTTAGGGTGGCTGTGGGAGGTATGGTTTCCAGGGTTTCTACCTTTACTGCTAAAGGGATGGGTGTGTGCCAGGTCCCTTCCTGCTCTGAATTAAGCCCAACTTTGGGAGAGTTTGTTCTCTCACTATAGAGAGCCTCAGATCAGAATTCTAGGCCTCAGAATCTGAAGCCCTCAGATGGGGACAAGGTAGAGGGAAGAGCAGTCAAGCCTTCCCGTGGTTGAGCCCTTCTGGAGGAAGATCTCAGGGACCTTAGTATCTTAGAGTTAATCGCACCTGCAAAGGCCTCCTGAGCTAGATAGGTAGGGACCCCCTTCCCTTGAATTTGGCTTAGATGGGATTGATTATGAAGACATTACTTTATTTTAAATGGGGCCTAGGAATCCTCTGACAAGCATGTTGTTGCAGAGAACTTAGAGGTACACCTTCACTTCAGCACAGGCAACTCCCTGCCCCCCTTCTTTCTCTATTCCACTACTTCCTTCTCCTTCCTCCCTTCCTTTTCTCTCCTCCTTCTGTTCCTGTTTCGTCCACTCCCTTTCCCTTTTCTCTGGCTTATGCCTCAACTTACCGGTGGCCCCCATGAGTATGGCTTAGGGTTGAAGACATTGCTAAACTCTGTGAGAGTCACGGAATCATGGGAGCATAGATTTAGAACCTCAAGGGACCTCAGGAGCCAGTTAGTCCAGTCTTCTGCTTTTATAGATGAGGAAACTGAGGTCCAGAAAAGGACTGGTCCAAGACCATAGACATAGATGTCAAAGGTTCTGACTTTGGAGAAAGTGCTCTTTCTACCTTTTGTAGTGGCATCATTTGCCTAATAAATGACTTAAAAAAATCTATTTAAATTCAAATATATCAAGCTCAACATACACTTAAATGCTTACTATCTTCTTCTATAGTGTCTTTGCCCTTAAAAGTACTCTTATAATCTAATAGGGTAGAGAACATATACTTAAGCAGGACATGAGGTAAAATGGGAAAGAGCTCAAGGAGAGATCCTTGCTCCCTAGCAGTCCTGAAATCTTCCATAGCTGCTGGTGCACCTGTATCAATGGGAAGGATTGAACACTAAATACCAGGTCAGTGCATGATGACTTTTCATGAACATTCATTGACTAAATGTGAAATTTCATCATTCTTATCCACTAAGCTATCCCCACCCTGTTTCATCAAAACTTTTGTCAAATTTGACCCCTTCTAGGGTTAATAGTACAAGGTGATCAAGTATCAAGGTGCTGGGCAGCTAACTAATGTAAAAACAGTAGTCTCTTTGCAATTACCGCTAGCCAGATAAATTTAAAAATAAAACAAGAAGATAGCCTTTTAGCTGGGATTGATTGATGGTCATTTTGGGGGGTGGGGAGTGGGGAAGTGTGGGTCTGTGACTTCATAGATATAAAGGTCTTACTAGTGAGAAAACTGTCAATGAAAGTCAGCACCTTCTTTGGGACTCTGTTGAGGGCACTTGGAGGTTGCATAACATACCCATGGTCACATAGCTAGTATATGTCAGAAGCAGCACTTGAACCCACTGCCAGCCTCTGTGGTCAGTTCTCTACGCACTACTCCACATTGCCTACTTAGAAGTTCTCATGAAGTAGGAAGATGAAACTAGATAAAACTCAAAGAAAATGATGGACAGTCACAATTGCTCAAGACATCATCTTCATCTTCTCTAGGACATCCCACCTAGGTGGCTTGCCTGTTTTCTGCCTTAGTTGATTCCCCCCAGTAGTGTGATATGCACGATCAATTGACTGGGAAAGGTGTATTGGGTAAGAATTGAAAATTTTAACCCTCATTGGCCCTCATTGGGTGATGACAATTTAAACCTAGGAGCTTATTTGACAAGGTGCCTCTTTCTTGAGGGTTTCCTCCCTCATAATGTGGCTCCCTTCATCTTAGCCTCTGTATCCTGCTGTCCACAGGCAGAACCTTGTGTCCACCATGCCAGGGCCCAGCTTCTTCCTATCTGATGTGAACATCACCCAGTTGAAGGCGACTTTATTTGTTTGCCTTTTGTCAGGTTCCGAGGACAAGTCGTCCATCTTCCTCTAAACATTGGATACTGGGAGGCTGAGCTTGGCAAAGGCCCCTCACATGAAAGAGAAATGTGCTTCAGGTAATAGATCTGCCAGAAAAATTCTGGCTGGGATTGGGTTCATTTCACCCCATTCTCAATGGCAAGAGTTGTATATCTCTGCCCCCTCCCTTCCTCCCTCAGCTATGAAGAAACTCAAAACCCAAAGGGGAGCAGCAGTGGATTCTAAGGTTTCTTCTCATTTAGCCTGCTCACTGCTCACATTCGGCCACTAGCTTGACAAGGAGATTGCCTGGGAAGAGTGGGGCTATTGGGGTGGGACCAGGGGTGGGACTGGGGTGTTGGCCACATCCAGCCAAGACTCATAGCCGCAGAACTTTATTTAAAAACAGTTGTATCTGGGCAAACAAATAAGAAAAACCAGCACAAGGAGAGGTCATCTTTTCAGTCAAACTGTAGCCGGGTTCAAATGAAATGCAAGGAAAGCAAATGCTGATTTTTGGGCACATTTTCTTTTCTTCTCTATCTGGTTAAAGAGGGAGTCTTGTGGTAGTGGTGTTGGGGGGGGGGAAGGGAGGGTGAAGGGGGGAGGGGGGTCAGAAGGGGAGGAGGAGGGGAAGAGGGGGACCAGACTCAGTGAATAGCATGCTCAAGAGCTCTTCTGCACAATGAGATTAGCACGATGTGATCATTTGGATGCCAAGGTGCTAACACAATAATACACGGGAGTTTGCCAACTTTTCAAATTGAATGTATTTGATTATTTGCTTTTAATTAGTGTGAGTTTTGGAGTATGTACAGGATTGTCAGAGATACACGCAAAGCCTCCTACAGCCCCAGGAAGCATAGTCTCTGTAAAGATGGTACGGTATTGTTCTTTTTTAGCTGTGGAGAATGAGATTTAACAGCTATGTTAAATGTTTTACCCCGTTTCCTTTGTGCCTCTGTTTCAACCTATTGGCAAGACCAATTGAAGTGAGAAAATAAACCTCTTATCTGATCTGAATGCTGAGAGCTGTTCCCTAAGAAGAATTTTCCAGCTGAACTTCAGCTTTCACTCTGCATCCCTCTTTCTTTTCCTTTCCCCATGCCCCCAAGTTGGCTCTGAAACTGGCTTTCTCTCTCTTCCTCCTTCCCCATTGGAAGAAAAAAAAATCTGTGCCTCCTCAAAAAAAAAAAAGGAAAGAAAGAAAGAAATTTGGTTTTTTATAATTTAGAAGCATTTTGGAGGCTACTTTGTAGTTGCCAAAGGCCTGGGAGCATTCATTTGTTTGGTTATCCTCCCCACTGGGCTGATAGCAGCCCCTTTTTTATAGCTGAGGAAACTGGGCCTCAGAGAGGCCCATCTTGCCCATGGCAAGTGAGCGGTAGAGCTAGAATTGAAGTCCCCAGTTCTTGTGTCCCCATCTGTACCTTAGTGGGCACTGTCATCTGATGGCTCATCATATTGGTTTGTTTTTCTAGAATTTTCTCAAGCAGGGTTTTTTTTTAAATGGCTATTTCCCAAGGGATTAAATAGGCGGTATTTCCCCCCACCCCCAAACTACCCTTTCTTTCGCCTAAAGTGAACAAAACAGAATTGGAGACTAGTCGGTTGCTCGTGGCTCCGGCTCCCCTCTTTTGTATTAAAGGAGGGAAAGCTGTGGGGTGAGGATTACTCCATGTTTTCCAGGGAACCCAGTTTGCCTTGAGGGCCCCCTCCATCTATCATCCAGCTCCACGTGCCTTCCAGGAGGATGGACAGGGCCCAGAAGTGTTCCTTGGCATGGCTAGCTGGCTTCCAATTACTCCTTCTCTTCCTTCTCATCTCTGTCTCTGTGGCTTACAAAGCTGCCCAGCCCAGCAATCTAATGTGGTCACCCCAGAGAGGAGGAGACTGTATTGAGCGGGCTAGCAAGACACCTCATACACATTCTGAGGACGCTGCTCAACCCATTACCTACACAATCCCTCAGTTACATTAAAAAAAAAAAATCTTTCTCCCCTCTTAACAATAGAGAGGAACAAATGGTTGACAAATAACAACAGCAGCGGCTCTCCAACAAAAGCACGCAATTATTACAATTATACTATCCTTGATTAGGCTCCCATGCATTGCATTTCAATGTAATTGATGTTGTAGGTTGACACATCGGACACCAAATATTCTCGCCTGTCCCTTCTCTCTTTTGTTTCAGAGCCTGATTTGCATTTTCTATGCTTTTAGTAATGAAGACTTAGCACTTTTCCTCCATTAGAAAAAAAAAAGAGAGATACAATAATCTGCAACTCGGCACTTGTTTAAGGATTCTGACCCTCAAAAATACCACTTTGCTTCACACATTAGCTGCTTACAAAGAAGGAAGCTAATGTATCATCTAATTGGGCAAACCACTGCATCTGATTTCTCTCAATCAGACTATTAGCTTCGTAATTACCCATCTGCCTCATGTGGAAAAACGGCGAGGCGAACACCCAGCTAATAACGTCCTCAAGAGCTCTTCACCACAATGAGATGAGCACAACGTGGAGGGATATGGTCTCTAACCATTTCGGTGCCAAGGTGGTCACACAATGCAAGGGGACGCTGCCAATCATCCCCCATTTCAATGTGTTTAATTATTTGTCTTTAATTAGTAGGAGTTTTTGGGGTCTGTTCAGGATTGCCACTGCTACAGAGAGAACTGAAGGATGAGACCGGCCCTGAGAAGCAAGGAGGCTTCATTTGGCCTTTTATGTTAAGCTCTTTTGCCTGGGAAAGGTCTGGCCTTGTAGTTTTGATGAGTAGTCGTGAAGTTTTCTTGGTACTAGAAAGGGTCTTCCTTCCTCTTTCCTTCTTCCTCCTTTTTTTTTTTTATTCTATTTTCATGGCTTGGGTAGGATCCCTGAGCAGCACCATGGCATATTGAATCCACAGCCAATCTAGGAGTTAGACAGACCTGGGTTCTAGTTTCACATACATACATACATACATACATACATACATACATGTGTGTGTACACACACACACACACACACACACACACACACACACATATATATATATATATATATATATATATATATATATATATATATATA
>NW_027187317.1:10570416-10572263 GCF_028583685.1 Petaurus breviceps papuanus | reverse complement strand
ATATATATATATATATATATATATATATATATATATATATATATATAATGTTTTGTTACCCTGGTCAAATCACTTGAACTTCCAGTTCTCAAAGTGCAGAGAGGGTGCTGACTTGTGTTAGTAAGTAGAATTTCTTTATTGGGAGTTTCCTATATCAATAACATCTCAGATCTCATCTAAAAAAAAAAAGTAGATTCAATAGATCTTGAATGGTGCCTTTTCTTCATCCCTTTAAAATATATAAGCTGGAGCCATGAATACCCAAGTTCAAATCCTGCTTCAGACACTTTCTAGCTATCTGGTCTTGAGCAATACTTAACCTCTGCCACAGTTTCCACATTTGTAAAGCAAAAACAATAATATCAACTATTTCCCAGGTTTGTTGTGAAGATTAAATGCAATAAAATATATAAAACACCTTGCAAACCTTAAAGCACTATATAAATGCTACCTAATATTATTATTTTGTATTTTACTAGGTTTGTCTCATGTAAGAATTCAGCCTTTTTTGCCTCTGAAAAGATTTGCTATTAGATGAGCCATCAAGGCCAGTGCCATCTGATCCCCAACCTGGTACTGTGTCCCCCATGGACAATTATTCAGTGGTCTATTTAGCCCCTGCTATTTATGTATTTATGCCCCACTCTTCTCTAGACATTATTTAATGAAAGAAAAATTAAAAATATTTGCTAAGCACTCTGGCACTGTGCTACCACTATAGATACAAAGATGAAGTGGTACCTAGTCCACGACCGTGAGTAGTTCACTTGTATGTAGAAGTTAGTGATGTTCCTTTGCCCCATTCCATCTCCTTTCTCCTTATTATATTTGGCTCTATCAATGTTTCAAGGATGTTATAGGGGAAATTCTTACCTTGGATAAGAGTGAGGCTATATACCCCCTGAGGTCCCTTTGAACTGTAATGCTCTATTATGAGTCTGTGCTTTTATAGTTTTAAGACTTTGTTAGCATGGGTGAGTCACTTAATATTGTTGGTTTTGTACCTACAAAATAAAAGGGTTAGATTAGATATTTTTAGGATCTCTTCTATCTCTGACATTCTATAGATCTATGATGGGTTTTGCTAGTTAGTGATGGCACATATGTCCCAGATCTTTAGTGGTAACCCAAATTATTTGTAGGGTGGAGGTAGTAGTGACCTAAATCCCTGGAGTCCCGGGAGTCTCAAACTAATGGCTAGGTACCCCAGGGACTGGTTGGCTTGTTCTGGGTCATTGCATTCTTTGTAAGATTCAGGAATCCAAAATGATTACTATTTTTAACATTTCTTTCCAATTACATGTAAAAATATTTTTAACATTTTGTGTTCCACATTCTCTCCTTCCCCCATCCTTGAATAGGCAAGCAATTTGATATAGATTATACATGTGCAGTCATGTAAAACATATTTCCACATCAGACATGTTGTAAAAGAAAACAGACAAAAACCAAGAAAAAGAAAGTAAAAAATTGCTTTGAGCTTCATTTAGACCCCATCAGTTCTTTAGAAGTAGAGATTATTTTTCATCATGAGTCCTTTGGAATTGTCTTGGATCATCGTATTGCTGAGAAAAGCTAAATTGATCATTGTGTAATGTTGCCATTACTGTGTACAATGTTCTTCTGGTTCTGTTCACTTCATTTTGCATCAGTTCATATAAGTCTTTCCAGAAAACACATTTTTTTAAGCTAAGATTTGAAATAAAATGGAAACGTTTTGGGGAGAAGTACCACTTCTCTTAGGAAGACATGGAAAAGTTAAACGGAGGCCAGGACCATCTCAGGAAGAACATCTCTTTTCCATCTCTTTGGGTTCTGTCTCTGTCCATACCCTGAAGCCCCATTCA
>NW_027187317.1:10569690-10570406 GCF_028583685.1 Petaurus breviceps papuanus | reverse complement strand
AATTTACTGCTAGAAGACAAGGAGCTAGGAGTTGAAAGTACAGCCCTAGAAGTGGTCAGGTGTCAGTCAGAGAAAAGTGCTTTTGGAACAGAGTAAGCAAAAGACAGTGTTATGAGAAGTGAGGGAAAATTAGGGTTGGGAAGAAGTTGGTACTTTAGGGAAGTGGGAGGGGACAATATAATTGAATGAATGAATGAAAAACAAAACATTTATTGCTTACTATGTGCCAGAAACTAGACTAAGCACTGGAGATACCAAAAAAAAGCAAGCAAGGCATTGTCCTTAAAGAGCTTATATTCCTACAGGGGAAGGGAACACACAAAATACAACCGTAGGTAAAAAATGGTATATGGGAGGAGCAAGAGGGTATAATCCTTAATGAATGGATTGTGGGTGACTAAGAAGTTACAGAGGTGAAAACTCACCCAGCAGAGCCTAGGGCCGCAGGAGTGAGAGTCTAAGTTCTTGTGGGAGAAAGACAGAGTTGGGAAATAAGCATCTGGTTGTTTTGATTTTTCTGTTATTAGATGGGGGACAATCTATCATTGGGGGAGAAATAAGTGTTCCTTTTTCTTCACTTTGGGAAACTTCTCCCATTCATAACACTTTCATTTCTTGGTTTAGAATCCCTAAGTACAGTCTATTCTCTTGTAGGGTCTACTGTCCCTTCTCCCCCTTCCCCTCCCCAAAACACTTTTAAACACAAACCACATAAG
>NW_027187317.1:10550217-10569680 GCF_028583685.1 Petaurus breviceps papuanus | reverse complement strand
GACTGTTTCCAGCCTAATGGTTTGTTTATTTATTTAACTGATGACATCTGTCTGCATTAGGGGAGGTTAGCACAGCAAAATTGCATCTTTCTGTTGAGCTTGAGGAAGGGATAGATTGTATTTGTGTTTATTCTTTGTCTATAAGATCTAATGATTGGATTTCCATAAATACTCTTTTGATAGAGCAAGGAATCAGAGTAAAGAAGTATTCACAAATGTTTGTTGAATGTCTACCATAGGCAAAGTACTGATGAATGTTCTTTGAAGATGTCATCTTTGCCTTGGAAATGCTTACAGTCTAGTTGGGGTGTTGGTGAAGGGAAATAAGGCAGCGAGGTGGTGCAGCACATTGCATATTGAATGTGGAGGGAGGGAAGGTTTGAGTACAAATTCTGTGTGAGACACCAGTTGTGTGACCCTGGGCAATTCACTTAAATGCTCCCAGGCTCTGTTTTCTCATTTGTAAAATGGGCATAATAGTAACACCTACTATACAGGGCTGTCTTGAGGTTCGAATGAGTTAACATATGTGAAATGCTTTGCAAGCACTGTGTACATGCTAGCCATCATCATCATCATTAATTAGGTAGGGAAGAGAGGAAGAATGGCTTTAAGGTCATAGACTGTTCTGCTGATATTAAATAGAAGTTCGCTTTACTGAATTCAATAAATATATAATTTTATGATAGACCCAGTTTGACCATGTATCCATTTCAAAGGGCAGCAGCTGTATGTATAAGAACATTTGGAGTCAGAGAACCTGGTTTCAAATTCCGGCTGTGCTCCATCAGATCACTTCAAATTTCTGGGACTCATTTTTTTCATCCATAAAATTAGGGATTGGACTTAGAGGATGATTATGATCCTCTTCCTTTCTAACATTCTTGTACTCGGATGCCTCAGGTAATAACATTTTAATTTATTAGTTAATTCAATGAGGAGGCAGCATGGTACAGTGGCAAGGGCATAGGATTTGGAGCTTAGAGGATCTGGGTTCAAATTCCAGCTCCATCACTGACTGTGCAATCTTGGGCCTCAGTTTCTCTATTTGTAAAAGCAAGGGGTTGAATTAGATAATCTCTAAAAGTCATAGTCTGAGATATACTAGCTGTACAATACTCAGGAAATGACTTAACCACTTAGTGCCTCAGACAACTCTCTAAGATTAAGGTATAGACAAGGTGCTGATCCAGATTGGTAGAGGGAATTTCCATGCTGGGAGCTTCCCAACCCTGGAATCACAAATCAGCATCAAAATAAAAAAAAAATGCTAGGCCTTGCCTCTGAGAAGATGAAAATCTCACCAACATCCAAGTACAAGGCCAACCAGTCAAACCTCAGTTCTGTGCAGGTTGTCTTCATTGTGACATTGTGCAGCTTCCTTGTGACAAACCTTGATTTCAACTTTCGCTTATCTCCTCAGTTTATTTCCTTTGATGTTATTGCTATCTTTTCTGAGTGCTCTCATTTCCTTAGGAAACCTGAAGATTATCAGGAAATACAAAAGTGGGATCAATTAAAACAAAACAACGACTTATGTTCAGAGGCTGGTCTCAGTCATTTCCATGGCAATCGTGGACAGTAGGAAGATCCTCTAAAGTTAGCATTGGAAAAGATGGTGATGATGCTCTATTGGGGTTTCTTGAACTGAAGTTGTTAAATTGTTTTTAAAAAATTATTTTGACAATTTATTTCAATAGGATTTGTTTTCTTTGTAGTCTTGTGTGTTTCATTTTGTGCATTAAAAAGTATTATTCTGAGGAGGGGGTCCAAAGGCTTCATCAGACTGCCTAAAGGATCCAGGACACCAGAAAACGTCAATAAATTCTGACTGGATATGAGCTTTTCATTTTACAGATGAAAAAAACTGATGCCGAGAGAGACTTAACGAGTTATCTAAGGTCACATCTCTAGTTAGAAGCCAAGACAAAATTAGAACCCACATCTCCTATTTTGATGTTCTTGCCTCTATAGACAGCATTGTCTTTTATCAGTCTCGTAAGTGATGTTGTCCATTCATAGTATGGAGTGAATTGCTGGTCAGTTTCCCATGTCCTCCTGAATCAGAAATACATGGTAGAGTTTCAAGATTTTGTGGAAAGGATTATGAATTCTTAGAACATTAAAGCAAAGTCATGTAAAAATGAAAAAAAGAACCAGAAGCTAAAGAAATGGGTTATTTATCTTTATCTTTCATTGTTCTGGATATCTTTCAGAACTGATTATGTTTATAGTCGTTTGTATAAGTTGAGGTATGTGTGATGTTCATAACATCTGGATGAAGTCCAGTCTGTACCTGCCCTTCTCCCCACCCCACCTCCATCCCCATTACTGTTCTTAATATTTTAAGTAAAAGCATTTATACCCATCTGCCCCAACCCCTGACAGAGATTTTATGTAAATCATGCAATTCTCTCTGGTAAAACCTCAATGCCAAGGGACAATTTGCAGTGCCTCAAAGATTTTCCAAGGTAATCTTCCAATTCTCATTGATCAGTTTTTATCTTTTCCCAGTGGCGATGGGCACACATTGAATGTCACTAACTCAGTGAGAACACTCAGAAGAGATCTTATTTCAAATGGCACAAACAACACATATATCTTCACAAATATCTGCAGTCTAGCTAGAGTTCCCGTTCCTCCTTGTTATTTCAGTCAAGTGGATCCCAAATCCAGGAAAAAGGAGTGTGAGATTGTGGGTTTAAAAAAAATTAGCAGTAAATTGATATTAATTTAATAATTAGCAATTAAATTCATATCAAAATATAGGGACATAACTTCATTCATTCATTCACATTGTACTGGGATATATTTATGTGTTTTCATAATGAAGATTTTTTTTCACCCATGCTAAGGACAAAAAAGACAGTCATTGAATGATTATGATGTTAACTAATCAGGAGAGATGATTTTCATTCATTCCAACCATCTGAATGCAGCACTCAGTTTCACATACCTGGTGGTATCAGGGCTCTATCTGGGCTGCTGACTAATTTGGCCACAAGTTATAGCATCATTTTCAGAGTTAGAAGAAACCTTAGAAAACAAAGCACCATAGATCATAGAGGCAGAAAGGAGTCTCAGAAACCACCTGATTTCATGGATGAGGAAACTGAGGCTAGATAGGTTGTTTCTTGTCCAAGTTCACATAGGAGCAGAGCCAGTATTAGAACCCAGGTCCCCTCACCTTTAGACCAGAGAACTTTATTCTTTGAGATCAGGAGTGACTTTTGGATGGAAGGGCCAGTCTGCAGAAAGAGTTCTCTCGATGTTCTTCTTGTTTGATGCAAGACTTTCAAGAACAAAAAGATTAAGTTGAATATATACAAACAGATGAGTTTCATTAGTTCCATTAACTATGTAACTCCTACTTGATTTTCCTGCTTCTAGTCTCTTCCCTCTCCAAAGCATTTTCCTCATGCATGCTAAAATAATCTTCTTAAAACACAGGTTTGTTTTAAAACTTAAAACACAGACTGACTGTCTCGACTGTGTGACCATGGGTAAATCACTCAACCTCTCTCAAACTCAGCTGTCTCATCTTTAGAATGGGGATTTTCACAGCCCATCCCTCACAGGGTTGTGAAGACCAAACGAGATAGTACTTGTAAGGTGATAAGTCGATAAGGTAATTTTTCTACTCAAAAATGTTCAGTGGCTCTGTATTGATTCTAGAATAAAATACCAACTTCTCAGTCTGGCATTTAAGGCTTTCCAAAATGTAGGTTCCATTTCTCTTTCCAGATTTATTTGATATTATTTCCCTTCACATGCCATCTTTTTGTCCCCATGCCTTTGAACAGGTTGCATTCCGTACTTAATATTTCTGCTAGTCTTAGGCATAATAAGTTCTGTAAGTTTGAGATTTAATGGTGGTATGAGGCTAAATCCCATTCCAATAAAAATCACCCAGAAATTTTAGGATGACTCCCTTATGTTTATTAATTGCCAAGAAGTGGGTTTCAATTATCTATCTCTCTTTCCCCCTTTAGATGCAGGAACTACTTGTATAGTATTTATTATATCTATGGAAAAAGAAAAGAAGGCTGCTGATGAGAGCTATTTCCTTTGGTATACCTCCACATACAGACTTGAAGTACTTGAGTAATTGACCCTAAGCCAGCAGAATAACTTACCTTCAGCTAATGGGTCTCTATTGCAAGCTTAGAAGGTTTAGTTGGTGAGCAGTTGTAAGCAAATGCAATGTTTTATGAAGCCTTAGAGGCATCCCTCTCTATACATTTCCTTGTTTTCTCTCATAGTCTTGGCTCCTGAAGATTTCTCCCCTAGTATACTGCCTGGCACACAGTAGGCATTTATTAAATGCTTGTTGAGAGATTTCATCAGTGGCAGAGTCTCAGCCCCAGGCTGTTTAGTTCTACAGGAGAGAAAGCAAGGCATTCTCAGCTAGCTAATGTTGCCAATATTTTCTTCTGGACTGGTCTTTTTGGTTGCCAGGCATGAGGTCTCCATGGGAAAGCTCACTAGCTCATGGTGAGTATTTCATATGCTTCCTAATTTTCAATCTCAGAAAGCTAGGCTATATATAAGGAAAAGATTATTTGCTCAATAACTCCAAATAGCTCTCAAGTTCAGGGACCCTGATTTTAAACACCAAGTCCCTTCTTTCTTTCAAGCATATGAGCTAATAAAGAAAAGCACTGTACAAACTAAATCTAGAGAAAGGTCATTGTCTCTACTATTTATCTAACAATATCCCTGGCCTTTTGCTATTCATATTAAGCTAGCCCAAGGTTCGAAGACACTTTGGGTCCCTCTTTTAGGCCTGTTTTCCCTGACTCTCTAGCACTTGGCTAAGTAACACCCAGTTTAGGGCTGGCAAAATATGAGAGCAGAATATAGATCTTCCAAGAATGTCTGAGAGTCAGTGAGGCATGGAAGATAAAAGCACCAGCCTTGGAATTAAGAAGATCTGAAGTAAAATCCCGTCACAGACACTTCTTAGCTATGTGACCCTGTGCAGATCACTCAAGCTCTGTCAGCCTCAACTGTCTCATCTTTAGAATGGGGATAATCACAGTCCCTCCCTCACAGGGTTGTGAAAACCAAATGGTGATCTGTAGACCTTCAAGAGCTATATGTAGATTTGCTATTATGATGCTACTGATGATTATGATACTGATGACCTGTTGGTACGTGGGCTCCTAAAGGAGCCCAACGCAGCCCCAACTTTCTCATGTCCCCCTATTTCTTCTTCCCTGG
Organism: Petaurus breviceps papuanus; assembly: GCF_028583685.1. NCBI lineage: Eukaryota > Metazoa > Chordata > Mammalia > Diprotodontia > Petauridae > Petaurus > Petaurus breviceps. The sequence continues at coordinate 10,564,457 of NW_027187317.1, read as the reverse complement.
TATGTCTTTTTTGAACATACTCATGTACACGAGGGGCAGGATGCCCTGAATGCCCAGATGTTTTTTTTTTCCACCAGCCTAATTTTAACATTTGCCTTTCTCCTGGGGTGCCATTCGGTTGAGCTGAGCTTTTGGCACCACTCAGCCGAACCATAAAGGAAGGGGCATCTTACTCAGGGAGAATTTCTTTCGCTGGTATTTAGGACAAAATGTTTGTCCTCATTATCATCATTCTCTGACTTGGATCACGGTTTCTGTAACGTGAACTGCATTTGAGAAATAGATATACCTTTGTCTGGAAGGGCTTTTACAGGGTGTTTTTTTGCTTTGGGCATGAAGTGTCAATCATTCAGGTGAGTGTTTGCAAATGAGGGTTAGTGGACTATGGGACTCTGTTATCTATTATTCAATAGAGTCCTTTCTGTATTCTACCGGGTCCTTCTGGATTCCTGGAGAAGAGGCTGGACTGTGTCCCTGATGCAAGTTGTCAAGAGGTGCCTCTGGAAGGACAATCTATATAGTGAAGCAGGGAAATGTAAATCCTGAGTCACATCATGTCTTCTTCTCAGGGGTGAGAGAGGTTCATTAGCAGGACAGAATATAAAGTATGGATGGATGGCTTCAAAGGAGGCTGTGTTTCTACAGAGAGAGAACAAAAAAATGAATCAGGAGATTCTTTCCTGGAACTTGTCACTAGGATGCTATTAGCCTGCTTGCCTATCTGCCCATTTTAGCTTGGTCCATATTTGGCTTCTGGCTCTTGATGCATTCCTAAGCATGCTGGATTTTTCATATTGGAATGTGGGTCTCTTGGACCACCATCAGAGGAATGTGCATTATTTTTCAAAGGTGGGGATAGGTTTACACTTAGCCTTCCAAACCCCAACCTGGTCTACTTTGTGACAAAGAAAATATATTTGAGAGACACTTGATTTGGACTTAGTCCTTGATGCTTAAAGGAGGTAATTTTAGATGAGAGGAAAGTAAGTTCCTTCTACATTGTAAACTTAATGAACTTATTTCTCAATAGGTTGGATAGCCACAGAATATACATAGGCTCATGAAGGGCTTAAAAAAATTTAAAGAAAGCAGTTACCTAACAAATATTAAAGGGGATGAAGGATTTAAAAAAAATCTGTTGGGATTAATAGTCGGTTACAGTGTACATTGTCTCATTTAATCCCTCCCCACAACAACCCTGTAGGGGTAGATGAGGAAAAAAATTATTATTCTAGTTTTTCAGATGTGGAACAGATTCATATGACTTATTCAAAGTCATGTTAGTGAAAGATATGGGACTCAAACTCTGGGTCTTTTTTCTTCCTAGCTCAGTATTTTTCCCATTGCATCCCTTGTTTATATTTCTAACTGATAAGAATGGCATCACTAAGGACACTAGGGTATGCCATAATGTGCCTCCTAATGCCACTGGATGGAACAACTATAGTTCTAAAGCAATATGGTATTTGTTTTTGGAGGGGGGAGGGCAGGGCAATTGGGGTTAAGTGACTTGCCCAAGGTCACACGGCTAGTAAGTGTCAAGTGTCTGAGGCCAGATTTGAACGTAAGTCCTCCTGACTCCAGGGCTGGTGCTCTACTTACTGTGCCACCTAGACACCCCAATATGGTATTTTTTGAGGGTTTTTTGGTTAAATTAAAGTTTATAGACTTTAAAGTTTATAGACCTAGGAGTCAATTTCAGATGAAGGGAAAATGTTTCTTCATGAGTAATTGAGTAAAGGGATTTAGAAAGGAGGGAAGAAAGGAGATGCTCAGTTGGTTAACAAGCATTTATTGAATGCTTACCACACTTTTTTTTTACCACACTTAGCACAGTGCCTGCAACATTTGTTGTTATTGTTCATGACATCAGACATGACTCATTGTTCATGACATCAGAGTCATCAGACATGTCAGGTTTTTCATGACCCCATTTGGGGTTTTCTTGACAAAGATAGTCTCTTTGCCATTTCCTTCTCCAGCTCATTTTACAGATGAGGAAACTGAGGCAAACAGAGTTCAGTGACTCTCCCAGGGTCATACAGTTAGGGAGTATCTGAGGTCAGATTTGAATTCAGGTCTTCCTGACTCCAGGTCTTGAACGGTACCACCTAGCTGCCTGGAAAATAGTAAGTCATTAATAAATGCTCATTGATTATGTGCTAAGTATGGGGGACACAAAGAAAGACAAAAAACTCGTTTTTCTTTTCTCTAGGAGTGCAAACTGGGGGAGGCGGAAACATATACATGACTATATCCATACAGAATAGAGTAGATTGAGAGTAATGTCAGAGAGAAGGCACAATCCATGGTAGTTGTGTAAGTGGAGAGAAGGGGATATAACATCCAAGAGATGTTGTAAAGGTGGAACAATCAAACTTTGACAACAGATTGGGGATGTAGGATGAGAATGAGGGAAGAACGGAGGCTGTCGTTGAGGTTGAGGGTAGGGGTGACTGGGAGTTTGGTGGCAGTACCTTCAGTACCACCAGAAAGTCAGTTTATAATAGGGAACTTGGGAAGAGGGAAAAGACAATGAGTTCTATTTTAGACATGTTAGGTTGCCCGGACTTCGGACCTGGAAAAAAGTCCCATAAAAGCTTCACCATTTGTATTACCCCAAAGAGGGAGTTGGATTGGCAAAAAAGGAACCAGCTGCAACAAAAAGTAACTCAGACCTTTCTCTTCACTAGTACTGTGAGTCATAGGGATCAGAGAAGTCCAAAGATTAGGCTGAACTCATCAGAAGGGACGGTTGCTTAGTGTCTTGTGGAAAGTAGAGCAGAATTTTTGTAATTGTTGAGGGTCTTGGGTACAAACTCAATGATGTTTTTCCTGTTCAGCTAAGTAAAATCTCACCTCTATCAGATAACTTATTAGTTTGAGTGTTTTCAAGTGAACTTTAGAGAGACATAAGCCAACTTCTCCATGTTCTTAGGAAAAACTCTGGGTGAGAATATGAGCCAGAGAGAAGTTTTGGGTAATGCAAGTCACACACTGAAGCTCCTGGTGGAGATCTTCAGTTGGCACAAAGCTAATAAAAAAATAGTAATCGAGAGAAGCCATTATGATAAACCTGGTGAGCTTAGACTCCACTCACATGTGCGTAACAGAAAGAGGAGACCCAGTGAAGGTGAATTAAGACAACTATAAGGAACTAAATGTGCATTAGCATTGGGTTGAAGTGGTTTTCCTCATCTCCATGGCTTAATATTCCATCCTTCAGTCCCACCACTCAATTGGATTTATGAATTGTTTTCTTTTCTTCCCATTTCCATGAAATATTCTTACCTTAGCTCTCTTTTTTGTGGCTATGAAGACCTGGCTAGAAAGAACCTCTTTCTGGAAACCCAGGGAGAGACAGTCAGGAGGAAGGTTCAGAGGACTTGGAGCCCAGCTACAGGATATCAACCAGAAGAGCCAAGATGGCAGCCACCTTTTGAAGGAGAGACCCTTGAGAGAAGAGGAAGGGGAAGGCATCTCACAAAAAAACCTGGGATCTCAAGTATTCTGAGGCTCCACTTTTTGTGTCTGTTCTCCCCCGCCAGAGAAGGGTTGTTCCAAAGCCAAGAAAGGATGGGATTTTGTTTAAGGCTGACTGGTGAGAGGCCCATTTTATAGTCCAAGGGAAGTTGGAGTACTTTGCGGCCAGGTAGCCCCTTCCATTCATGGTGCACAAAGCCTTTTCCAAGCCTTTCCTGGTGGGAGGTGTTATCTCCATTTTACAGATAAGAGAAACAGTAATGCAGAGTGGAATCTGGGATTTCCTACACTATCCTTCCCCCTCCCCACTCTTGCCCGTTGGCCATGCGTTTGGTGGATCAATGAGGAGTCAGGAAAGCAGGCCAGGTCGTCTGTTTTTCAGAGTTTTATCTACCAGACCGTACTGCCTCTTGGAGCCTCTGGGCTGGGCATCAAAGCCCTATTCCTGAGTCTGGGCTTCAAGGTCCTTCACTACTTTGCCACCCATAACTTATCTAACTACCCTCATTTCTCATTCTTCCCCATTATGAATTCTCCACAGCTGCCAGACAGGCCCATTCCCTTTTCCCTTCACGTGACTTGCCTGCTGTTGTTTATTCATATGTGCCATACTAACCATCTCCCACCCCCATCTCTGGCCCACCAACCCATTCCTCACCTACAGTTATAACCTGGCTTAATGACAAAAACTTGAAATTGTAAGTTCCTTATATTTGCTTAGCATTTTATTTTGTTATCTATGAGCTAAAATATGTCCTAATGGATAGAGGTGCTGGACTTGGTGTCAGGTATGACCTAGGTTCACACCCAAATGCTAACACATAGCTATGGGCCCATGGACAAGTCATAAGAGCATAGTTGTAGATCTCAAAGGGACCTGGAAGGTCTTCAGGTTTTTTACAGATGAGGAAATTGGGACCTAGAGTGGACAAGTGACTCATCAATGGTCACACAGGTAGTAAGTAGCAGAGTTAGGTTTCACATTCAATTCTGCTTCTTAAACCAATACTTTCTCCCACTGTATCATGCTTCATTAGCCTTTCTGAGCCTCAGTTTCCCCATCTGCCAAATAGGGATACTGATACCTGTAATACCTACCTTGTATGGTTTTGTGAGAATCAAATGAGCTAAAGTATGGAAGGAATGATGCAGGGTGTCCCAAAAGTTTTAGTGCAGCTTTAAGTTTTAATAGCTTAACATTGCACTGACTTTTGGGGACACCTTGTATAAATGTCAGCCATGATGATGATGGTGAAGATGGTAATTATATATCCACTACATAAAATCCTCTGTTTGGCTTTTAAAGCCTTTCATAACCGAATCCTTTCTTATATTTCCAGTTTTCTTATACCTTATTTTTCTCCACTGACCTCCTTGCTCTTCCTCTCACATGACACTTGATCTCCCCACTCAGGGTTTCCATGCCTGGAATGCTCTCCCTCCTTATCTCTGCCTCCTTGCTTCCCTGGTTCCCTACATATCTCAGCTAAGATTCCACCTTCTGCAAGAATCTTTCCCTTGTCTTCTTTACTCCTATTGTGTTTCTTCTGAGACTACCTCCAACTTATTCTGCATATGTTTTGTTTATATATAGTTGTTTACATATAATCTTCCCCATTAGACTGTGAGGTCCTTGAGAACAGGGACTGGTTCTTGCATCCTCAGTGCTCCACACAGTGCTTGGCACATAGTAGGCCCTCAATAACTACTCAATGAATTACTGACTCTATATGTATTCTTTAAGTCAAGAGGGCTTAAAGGGCAAGGACCTGCCAATTTCATTGAGTACAAGAGCCAAACTCATTGCCATGCCTAAAGGGGTCTTTATGAAAACAGTTGACTCCATCTTTGTGAAGAATAAATTGCCCCTGAACTAAAGCTGGGAAACCAGTGTGGTCCTGATCCCAAGCAAATCACAAAACAAAATCCATGTAATCCTGGTGAGGAAGAAGAGGATTGTGTAATAGAAAGTACACTGCTTTCAGATTGAGAGGAGTCAGAGGTCCTCAGTTCAGATCTCACTCTGGTCATCAGATCTTGTGTGACTTTGGGCAACTTGGTCTTCCTTAGTTGTCCAAGGTCTCATATACCTCAGTTTCCTCATCTGTAAAAAAATGAGGATGCAGTTCCTTCTAGTTCTAAAACCATGATTCTATGTTTTTTTCCTGAAACCTTTCATGAATCCCTGAGGATGTTAGGATTTTTGAGGTTTTCTCTGATAAAGAGAATAAAGAATAAAACTCTTCAATCTGTATCTCTTACATAGACAGGCGATCTGTTTAAGTAAAAAAAAGGAGAGAATTACCTCGAAATCCTAAAGAACTATGACATTCTTTTCTTTGCTCCAAGTTTCAATAGAACATCTTGTTGTTTTCAAATGTTGTGTTAGTATTGATTTTGTCCCTGATCCTAAGGGCTCTTTGAGACTACATATTTGGACTAATTCTCCTATTAAAAAATTGGAGTAGCATAAAAAAAGAATTTATGTGCTTGGATGATATTGGAAGTGGTTTTGTTTCATGAACAATCAAAGATATCTTTATTAAAGTTGTCTTCCCTTCTCTTTCACTGTGAAACAAGACACTTCAAATAGGCCTCCAGAATAGAACTGGGAACTGGGATATTGTGAAGAGAATACAAGATTTTGAAGTTAGAGGAACTGAGTTCTAATTCTGACTTTAAAACTTACCACCATGGGGCGGCTAGGTGGCACAGTGAGTAAAGCATCGGCCCGGCAGTCAGGAGGACTTGAGTTCAGTTTCGGCCTCAGACACTTAACACAAAAACACTAGCTGTATAACGTTGGGCAAGTTACTTAACCCCAATTGCCCTCCAAAAGGCAAAAACAAACAAACAAACAAACAAAAACTTACTACCAAGATGAGTTTGGATCACAGGGTGATAGAAACAGAGCTGGAAGGGGTCTCAGATGCCATCAATCACTTTACAGAGGGGGAAACTGAGGCCAGGAAAATGATAACTTGTCCAAGGGTGTGAACTCAGACCATAAGAATCAGAAGCAGGATTTTCTTCATCTCTAAAATGAGAATATAATGGCATCTATATCTTAGGGTTGCTGTGAGGATAAAATGAGAGTATTTTTAAAGCATTTTGCTAACAGTAAAATGCTATATAACTGCTAGATATTATAGATATTGTGTGGAGATAATGCTAGGTTCTTAAAGGCTATGCTAATGGATGGGCACCCAGGTGACTCAGTAGATAAAGCGCCAGCCCTGGAATCATGGGGACCTGAGTTCAAATTTGATCTCAGTCACTTACTGTGTGACCCTGGGAAAGTCACTGAACCCCATTTGCCTCAGTTTTCTCATCTGTAAAATGAGCTGGAGAAGGGAATGGCAAATCATTCCAGTATCTTTCTGGAAGGTTTTTATGGTGCTGAAAAACTTTGACTATGGTCCCTAGTGATACATTGAGGCAGCTGTTTGAGGTCTAATGGAGCAAAAGACTCCTTCCAACTAAGTGATGAAATCTTTGGCCATGGTAAGTTACAAAACAAAAATACAAAATGGTTTTCAGTCCTCTGTGGTAGTGGTGTCAAGCTCAAACCATGCATAAGGATTTCTATGGGCCACATATTCACTTAGAAAAGCACATATCATCATTATCTATGTTCTCCTGTAATTTTATTTATTTTGTTATATATTTCCAAATTACTTTTGAATCGAGTTCTGGAGTGTTGTGGGCCACAATGAAGCCCAGAGGGTGTGTGTTTGACACTTCTGCTTTATGGCCTGAAGGAAAAAAAGGAATTTGTGACTAAATGGAAGAATATATCACAGATTCACCTTAGAGAGGCAAACTGAGAAGCTGGAATTGGTGTAATCTTATGCCTATCAGCAATAGGAAACCTTTCATAATACAAATGGTCATTTTGTCTTGTAGTGCTCATAAAGAGCCCGAGTAAAAAAGACCACCATGTCAATAATTGCAGTTCAAGTACCACCATCTGGTGTAAATGATGAAGAGGTAGACACATTCTATGAAGATCTTGACAAAATACTTCAAAACATGTCAACATGTATTTTGATTCTGAGCAATGCTGATGCAAAAGTGGGTACCGGGGATGATGAGGAAAATATGTTGGAAAATCTAGTTCGGGTTTGAGAAACAAAAGAGGTCAGAGGCTCTTTTAGATAGACTATTTAGGAGTTTCACATTGACATATCATGAATTCTTTCTTCCATAAGTGAGTTGAAAGGTACTTGACCTGGTGAACAGAGAACAACATTAAAAAAATGAAGTTTGCTCAAACTTAACAGACAAGAAATGTCTGGTTTCTAATGTGGGTATTGTAGCAAGACTAAGCCTCTGGGTGCATTCAGTCATCAATTAGTTAGAGTTAAGGCCAAGTTCAACATCAAGTTAGGGAAAAATAAAACTAGATATGAGACAAAGACACTGAAAAATTTCAATAGCTTCCACTATCTCCATTCAAATGACCCACTAATGATAAATAATGGGAAATTTGAAAGCATAAAGACTGACTTTGATTATGCCCTGCACATAGGTGGTGCTTCATAAGAAGCATTTGTTGAATCAAACAGAATAATCTACATTACCTGGAGGCTAAGACATCTTAAAAACCAGCCACCTTAGCTGACAAACAATTGACTTTATTGCAAAGAAGAGAAACACAGCAACCCAAAATGACATTGGGTTAGACTACAAACTTTTTTGGTGGAAGATTATAAGCACTCTTCCCTCAGCAAACAATTAAAAAGCATTGGAAATAAAATGTTTACATTAGGTTTTATTTATTTTTAAAGCAATCGGGGTTAAGTAACTTGCTCAAGGTTACACGGCCAGGTGTTTCTGGGTGGGTGCTAAGTGCTAAGTGCTAAGATTGGGATTCGATCCCCAGGTCATCCCGACACTGGAGCCGGTGCTCTTACTCACTGTGCTACCTGGCCGCCCCTATTAGGTTTTATTTTTAAAAATAGTTATACTGTCTTTTAACATCCGTTTTTAAAAATGTTTAGTCCTCCATTCTCCTCTCTTTCCAGCCCCTCTTCCATCCATTGATAAATTAATAGATTAGATTTTTGCAAAATATTTGATAGTTTTTCATGTTTTCTTTGTGGAAAAGATGGAGAGGTATAAGCAAGATATAGATTTAATTAGATGGATTTGGAATTGGTTGAATTGCTGGACCCAAAGAATTATCATTAATAAGCTAATATAGCTTTGGAAGGATGTCTCTAGTGGAGTGTGCCAGAATCTTTTTGTTTAACATTTTTATCAATGAGTTGCATAATGTCATGGATGTCAGATTTGTGTATGACACAAAGTTAAGAGGGATTGCTAACACACTGGATAAAACAGTAAGATCCAAAAAGATAAGTTGAGAGAGGAGAATGCTGGGAAGCTAAAACCATGGTTTTTGATAGTGATAAATATAGAGTCTTAAACTTGGATAAAAACCCATCAATTTTGCAAGTACAACACAGGGGGAAACATGGATAGAAAACAGTTATTCTGAAAAAAATCCAAGGATTTTAGTGGACCATAAGTTTAATATGAGACATTAATATGATATAGCAACTCTCAAAAATCTATTATGGCTTTAGGCTGTATTAAGAAGAAATATATCATCTGGGTCTAGGAAGATGATAGTTGTACTGTATCGTACCCCAGTCAGACCTCTATTTGTAGCATTTCTTAAATTCTGAGTATTGTAGACATTTTGTAAGCTAGAAAACATTTAGAGGTTGGCAACAGGAGAATAGTAAAGAGCCTCTAGATTTATGCTATGTGGAGGCATCTAGGTGGTACATTGAATAGAACACCAGTGCTGGAGTCAAGAGGATCTGAGTTCAAATCTGACCTCAGACACTTGCTAGCCATATGACCCCAAGAAAGTCACTTAAACCCAATTGACAACAAAGGGAGAAAAAGGATTTATGCTATATGAAGAGCTGTGAAAAGAAATGAAAATGAATGGAAATGAAAATGAAAAGAAAAGAGAAGATTGAATGGAACTATGATAGCTTCTGATACGTGAAGACTTCCCATGGGGAGCAGAGATTAGACTTGTTTTTGCTTGGGTATAGCAGGAAACACAAAGGAAGTTGCAGAGACTAAACTGAGTCTTGCTATATATAAGGAAAGAAAAAAAAACAACTTGCTAACAATTAAAGCTACCCCAAAGTGGAAAGGACTACCTCAGGTGTTAGTATATGTTGTAAAGGGCATTCTTATCCAACTATTATATGGAATGGATAACCTCAGGTGTCTTCCAACTCCAAAATTTTATAATTCCATGAAAGCTCAACATGAGATTCAACTGCACTGAACTATTTCAAGAATATTCTTAAGAGGAAAGTATCAGGAGAACAAAAGACATGAAATGGAACAAATTTGTCAATGTTCTTGCAATGATGTATTTTCATTATTGGTGATAGAGACGTGACCACATTTAGAACTTAATGTTTCAATCTCCATTGTGTAACAAAGAGAGTAGAAATGTCATTCCAGAAGTCAAAATTTAGGAAGACTGGTAGTACCAGATGAAGAACTCATCCAGATTATCTTGAAAATATCTTGAGACAATCTTGAAAACTCTGTCATCATTTTACATGACATCTCAGAGAAGAGAAAATACCTAAAGAATGTGAAAAATTATAGATTGTTACTAGCTCCCAAATGAAAAGAGCATTGAAAGAATGCCAATAATAATTTTTTATTATTATAAAATGTTCATAAGATTTGCCACTCTTTGATTATAACCTCTCTCTCTCTCTCTCTCTCTCTCTCTCTCTCTCTCTCTCTCTCTCCCTCTCCCTTTCCCTCTCCCTCTCCCTCTCTCTTTTTCTCTCTCCCCTTCACTCTCCGTAAAACTAGTCTTTGTCCTTATGCTGACATACAGCCATTCAATCTCTCCTTGTTTTCCAAAAGTCCATCACCTCTGCTCTGGCTTCACTTTTCTCCCTTCATAGTCTTGACCATATCTGTAGATGACCATTTGAACTCTGGACTGTCTTCCACCTTTGTGTTCCTTGCCCTCTTGTCCTTCTATCATTCATGCCCTGCCAATCCACAACCTTGGGTCACGCCCACCATCTGTTTATTTTTCTCCTACTTCCAAACCATTCAGTGATGCTGGACGAAGTCATGCAGCTGTGCCGCCTGGGTTAACTACATATTCATGTTATTTAGTCTCAACTGGGCCCTCATTGATGCATAAAAATCGTTCTTTTTCTGGATTGATTCTCTATTATGTACTCTCTACATCAGCTTTTCCAAAATTTCTCCTCTCTTCTCAACCCCTAAAGATAACCCACTTAACTCTCAGCTGATACTTCTTGTTTAATCTTTTTTTCTGAGTAAATCTGGGCCATCCATTTAAAATCCCCTTGTCTCACTATGACACACCTCAAAACCTCTCAGCTCATCATCGATTCATTCCTCCTGTCTCTGACAAAGAAGTAGCCCTTTGCCTTGCCAAAGTTAGTCCCCTTTTCAGTGTCCTTGCTCCCAGTCCCTCCCATGTCTTCTAGGAGGTCACCCTATCAATTTTCTCCAGTCTCTTTCTCCTTATCTATACTATCTCCTTCTCCACAGCATTAAGACCTACTCAGGTATCAGATCTCTCAACTTCAGAAAATCTTTACTTAACTTTGCCATTCCTTTAAACTATCAAACTATATCTCTTCCCTTACTTTTAGACTTCTAGAAAGGGTCATCTATACTTATTTATCTCCCTTCCCTTCGTACCCACTTCTCAATCTCTTGAAATCTGAGTAATGATTTCTCTGTTTGATTAAAATTGCTTTGTCATAGGTCCGAGTTCAAATAAATCTAAGGTGGGGGAAAAATCTTAGACCTTATTAACACTGATTAATTAGTACTGATCCACACATCTATTTTCTCATATATAAACATATATCAAAGGCACCCTTAAGGAGGGTATCTGAAGGAAGTAAGTAGGTTAGCTTTCTCAAGTAATCTTCTCAAGTAACATGGTTATTACTATACAATTGGATGAATGATATAGTAATGATAAGATCCTACATTTTGCTTGTTTATTTTTTTAAAAGAATTTTTTATTTGGTATAGAAAAACGCCACCTTGAAGGTTCTCTTCTAACATGGTATTTCCCATATACCCAAGAAAATGCAAGATTCCTCAAAAAAAACCCAAAGAAAATTACTCTTTTCAACAACCTTTGAATAACTAATACCAAGTCAGGTAGAAAACAAAGACATGTATACTTGCCAAAGCTGTTTGTCCCTGAAATGGAAGAGAACAAATACAGTGTCCGTGTCGAATGAGAATTCCCTCTAAATTAGAGGTTCTTAACCCGAGATGCCCAGAAATGGTCCATGGATAGGTTTTAAGGCAGTCTGTGAACTTGGGTGGGAAAACTGCAACTTTATTTTCCCTAAACTCTTATTTGCTTTCAATGTAATTAAAATACTATTCTGAGGAGGGATGCATGGGTTTCACTAGGCCTGTGCCACAGAAAAGGTTAAGAACTCTTGCTCTAGGGGGCAGGTAGGTGGCGCAGTGAATAGAACACTAGCCCTGAAGTCAGGAGGCCTCAGACACTTAACACAAATACTAGCTGTGTGACCTTGGGCAAGTCACTTAACCCCAACTGCCCTCCAAAAAGCAAAAAATAAAAATAATAAGAACTCTTGCTCTAGGTGAGGTCTTACAGATGTTCCTAGTTCATGGATGATGCTGGTTGCATTTAGCCCTGGGATATTGCAGCACTTCCTGGATGATTTCTGTAACCACTCCAAAGAATTGGCCTAAGCATCCACAGGAAAAAGACACCTTTTGTCTGGAGTATGACATGCAATTACATGGAACTCTACTGAACTCCATAGAATAGATGGAGCTTTTGGACCTCATCTATCATGTGCACACACACTCATACATAAATATACACACATATGACACATACATGCGTGTGTATATTTATTGTTGTTGTTCAGTCGTTTTTTTAGTCATATCCCCACTCTTCTTGACCCCATTTGGGGTTTTCTTGGCAAAAATACTGGAGTAGTTTTGCCGATTCCTTTTCCAGCTTATTTTACAGATGAGGAAACTGAGGCAAACAGGGTTAAGTGACTTGCCCAGGGTCACACAGCTAATAGGTGTCAGAGGCTAGATTTGATCTCAGGAAGATGAGTCTTCCTGATTTCAGACCCAGCACTGCATTCACTGTGGTGCCAACTAGCTGAATATATCTCTCTATATTTATATATATATATATATATATATATATATATATACACACACACATACACATACACACATATAATATACATATAAAACACACACATACATACATAGACTCATGCAATGAATCAATGCACATATGTATACATTAGTGTGTATATATATACATATCTATATTAAATCTATAGATATGTACACATACACAGATATTGTACATACATGTTGATATATGTGCACATGTAAACTCTACACACATACCTTGGACAGACATTGCTTGCAGACAACAAACTAATCCCAGAATTATTTAAGGAGAGAGTAGTCTGAATTACTTCCAGATTAAGGTACACCTCCTTTAATGCCCCCTAAACTTCTCCTTGAAATGAAGGCCTATTTTAAAATGCCAGTATCCCATGCAGTATGGTTGTATGTCTGTGACTCATGGAATACTACAACCTAGAAGAAATTCAGACTGGGTATCACTCAGGAGACAATAGGGAGTAGCATAGTTGATACAGTCCAGAAAAGCAAATTCCCACATTTGGACATTGGCCATTTCCAAAAATGTATGTCACCTTCTGTATTCTAACTCTATGACCTCTCTGGCAAAAGGCAGGTGGTGGGATTCCTCTGGATTTATTCTCCATCGGTGCACAAATAACAGTTCTAAAGTCTTTTAGAGTTGTTTGTATCCATAATGTTAGTGAAAATTGTTCTAGTTCTCATCACTTCTCTCTGCATCAATTTAATTTAATCAATTTAATCTTCAATTCAATAAGCATTTATTAAGTGCCTATTGTGCAGCAGATGCTATGCTAAGGGCTGGGAATAAAATTAAGAAAAAGAGAGCCCTGACTTCAAGGGGTTTATAATCTAATAAGAGAAGACAATATGTGAAATGAAACTGAAAGGTGGGAGTGAGGGTGAAGGATGGAAAGGAGGGGTGGGGGAAGAAGGACCAGGGGTTTGATGTTCTTTAGAACCAAAATCAAGGGAGCTTCTGATAAAAGGTGGAGAGTTCCCTAGAATGTTCGGGTTCCAGCCCTCTGTAAAGGATGAACACCAGTTATAGGGGTCTTCCTATTTACCTTTGAAACGGTTTTGTCCTTCCTTGTGGCACAATATTCCATTGTGTTTATATACCCTCAATTTGTTTACCTATTTCCCAATCGGCATTCCCCCCCTCCCTTTTAAAAAAAAAGTTCTTTGGGGTATAAGCCTAGTAGTTATATAGTTGATCCAAAGGTATGTGAAATTTAGTCACTTTTTGTAGAACAGTTCCATATTGTTTTCCAGAATGACTGGACCAAATTCACAGCTTCACCAACAATATATAAGTGAGGCTGTTTTTCCACAGATCCTCCTCCAACCTACCTCTCCAGTTTTATCTCATACAACCTTCCTGCATTCATCTCCATTTAGGTTCTAGCCAAACAGGACTTCATCTCCCACCTCCAAGCATTTACATAAGACATTCACCCTGTCTTAAAAATACTCCCTTCTCATTTCTACCTCTCTGAATTCTCATCTTCCCATAAGGATCAGTGGGG
>NW_027187317.1:10539726-10550117 GCF_028583685.1 Petaurus breviceps papuanus | reverse complement strand
CCTCATACCTCTTCTGTGTTCTCCATGACACCCTCCCCTCCCCCCCCCCCCTAATAATTTCACATCACTATCCCCCTCTCCTTCATAATCCCCTCTCTTCTTTTTTTTTCCCCTCTTGTTGTTTCTGGGGGGGGGGGGGGGGGGGGGGGGGGGGGGGGGGGGCGCGCAACTAGGTAGCAGTTAGGTGATGCAGTGGATAGAATGTAAGGTCTGGAGTCAGGAAGACTCCAGTTCAAATCCGGCCTCAGATACTGACTAGCTGTGTGACCCCAGGCAAGTCACTTAACTGTTTTTGCCTCAATCATAAAATGAGTTGGAGGGGAAAATGGCAAGCTCTTGTATCTTTGCCAAGAAAAACCCTAAAAGGGGTCATGAAGAGTCAGACGTGACTGAAAAGAGCTGAAGAACAGCAGTAATGATCCACTGAGGCGTCACTTCTTCTGTGATGCCCTGACCTCTTCAAACTTCAAAATTCAAAATTCAAAAATGAGTCCCTGTCTCATTGTTCCCCAGTTGTCTCATTTTTTAATTTAAATTCCCCATTTTTGTACGTGTGGTGTTTCCTCTGTGGATTGTAAATTCATTGAGAGCATTCTTTTTTGCCTTTTTATCAATAGCACTCAGCACATAATAGGTGCTTACTAAGTTTATTTGTATTGTTAGATATTAGTCTTGGCCTTGCCACTTACTGCCTATGTGTTTACTCTGCTCTGTTCCTCACACGTGACGCTCCAGCTCCACACCCCATGCCTTTGCAGTGGCTGCCTCTCAGGTCTGGAACATTCTCCTTCTTCACCTCTGCCTCCTGGCTTTCCTCAGGATTCTGATCTGATTTTGCTTTCCATAGGCCTTTCCTTGGTCTGTTCTCCTTTCTCCCTCCACACACCTTCTCTCTGTGATTACCCTCAATTTACATTGTATATATCTTACATATGTGTATGTAATGGTTAGCATGTTATCACCCCCATTAGAATTCGAGATCCTTGAGGTCAAGGACAGTATTTTTGCCTTTCTTTGTGTCCCCAGCATGCACATCCCTGGCATGTACAAGGCATTTATTAAATGCTACTTTGCCTCAGTTCCTTCATCGTAAAATGAAAGGGTTGGACCAGAACATTTCTAAAGTTTGTTTCAGCGATGTTTTGAATTTACATGGATTCCAAGTATATTTTTTCTTGTTAATTTTTGGCAGCTGATTCTGCTGACATATTTTTGAGTCTTCATTCTATCAACCAGTGCATTGACTTTCTCTCATCTTTGTGTCAAGTACCAACTTTAACATTCCTGATCCGACACCCTAACCTCATAGTCCTTCATCCTCCTCAACTCCTGTGGCCTTTATCTTCCCTCCACTTCAGTCAGCCATTGACACAGTCACACCTTGAAACCCTTGGCTTCAATACTAAGCCATCCCCAGAAAAGCCGTTCTCCTGTAATGCCACAAATTCTTCCGCACCCTTTGATCTGGCTTTTTGTGTCCACCAGATTCTCCCTTCACTTAGCCCTTCCTGACTCATCCACATCATCAGATTCCTTCTGGCTACACTTGACTCCCTTTCCAATGTCCTTATATCCCATGGGCCATTTCATCATTGCCTTCTGTAACCCCTGTTAATACTGGCCACTTTACCCATTCTCAAAACAGCATCAACCTCATCATTCATTGTTTCCATTCCTGTTCCAAGGCTACAGAGTGGCCTGAAGAAAATGAAATAACTTTCGCAAGCCCGATCTGTTACAAATGCATATTGTCTTATTTCTACTAGGCCCTTGCAGCTGCTTGGCAATCCTTTTATTTGGCTTTTGTTGATTGCCTAACTGGTACAGCAGCTGTTACTGACCTTCTTCATTATCCTCAAGCTTCTGGTCTCACCCCTTCCCTCCCTGTTAGAAAATGACCTTATCTCTGACTTGACTAAGAGAAGTGAGATCATGTAGCAGGAAATTCCTCATTCGCCACCTTCCCCTTCCCCCAATCTCAAATTATTGCAGTGTGTAATAATGGAAAGATTACTGGGGCTAGAGTCAGAAGGCCCAGAGTTAGGTCTGCTTCACTAAGAAACCATGTTACCAGAGGCAAGTCAATAGGCCTAATCTCTGTGGGCCTCAGTTTCCTCATCTGTAAAATTGGGTGATATTCCTTATCATTCTCATTCCCATGCCATTCTCTTATTTTCTCCTTCTGTCTGAAAGGAAGAGGTATTTTTCTTTCTTGTCAAGGCTAATCATTCCATCTCTGTTCTTGGTCCCATTCTTTTGACTCTTCTGTGATCCCTCCATCTTCTTCCTCAGAGTTAGTGTGTTATAGTAGGTAGTACCAATTTAAGTCAGAAAGAATTGACTTGTGACCTTGGGCAAGTCACTTAACCTTTATAATGATCAGTTTTGTTATTTGTAGGTTAGGGATGCCAAGTCACTAAATCATCCAGAATGTATTAAGCACTTACTATACGCACGGTGTTGTTAAGTGTGTTAAGCACTGGGAATATACATCTGAGCTGAAAGAAAAGCAGGGATAATTAATTGGATTTACTGACTGAAATAATGAATGCAAAAACACTTTGTAAGCCATAAAGTACAGCTTAACTGCTAGATATTATTATTTTTTTCCTGCATGCAAAATACATAGGTTACCCCACCTCCCACATCATTTTAAAAAATCCTTTATTTGACCTTGCTGCTTCCTCAAGCTACTGCCTGGGCTTTTGTTTTTCCTTTTCGACTCTATTAAACAATTTTGGAATGTCTTTTATAAATTGAATCTCTTAGGGATCGGAAACATGTAATTTACATTGTTATCTTCACATCTTTACTCATTCCATGTTTTCCCTTTGTGAAGGTCCTTGTCACAAGCTTCAATAGAGGCAACTGGTGGTGTAGTAGATGGAGCTCTGGGTTGGAGTCAGGAAGACCTGAGCTCAAATTTGACCTCAGATACTCACTAGCTATGTGACCCTGGGCAGTCATTTAGCCTCTGTTTGCCTCAGCTCCCTTGACTGTAAAACTAATAATAGCATTAAGATAATAACTGTTGTGAAGATCAAATGAGATACCAGTGAAACACTTAATATGGGGCCAGGCACATAGTAGGTGCTGCATCAATAGTTATTCCCTTCCCTTTCTCCTCTTTTCCCCACTCACTTATCCAAATTCCACTCACACATTAATGCTCAGTCAATTTCTGTTCTGCTTGAAATTCTTCTTGAACCTCTTCAACCTATAGCCGTCTTTTAGGATCATTTTTCTCCTACCCAGATTGTAGATAACATGTGTGCTATCCACCTGGTATCACAGGATTCAGAGCTGGAAGAGGTCTTACCCATCATCCAACTTTCAACCTCATTTTATATGTATTGCTCAGAGAGGTTGGCACTTGCTCAGGAGTGAATAATTGCACAGTACTGATTTGAGATCTTAAATAGACATTTCCTTACTTCAAGTTGATATTTCATCTACAGTAAGCATGTTGCATCTAAAAGGTAGGTCAATTTTCCTTGCAAATGATCCTATTATGACTATCACCACCGCCGCCGCCATCACCACCACCACAAAATCAATGCGAGACCATAAAAATATGGCTTCTGGTAGAAAGCCATCTGTAAAAACAAACCTCGTTCCTCTACAAGTTGCACTCTAGATTTCTTCTACCATCCTGAAGCCTTACCATACCTCAGCCCTCCATCCTGAAGCCTACCTCCATTCCTGAATTTACACTTTGAAAGTCCCTTCTGCTCCTGCAGCATCTCTCTCTTAAGAAGGGCACCCAAGCCAGTCATATCTCATTCTTCTCTGGGAAGCACGCCATACTTACTATATAACAACCCTGATCTCAGGTACCCTTGTGTCTATCTCTTCATTGCCCTTTACCCTGTTCATTTATCCGTCCATTACCACTGCCCTTTTCAACTCTGTTTTATTTGTTGTTTTCCTCCATTAGAATGTAAGCATCTTGAGGGCAGGAACCATCCTTCTATTTATATTTGTATGCTAGTCCTTTGCACAATTCCTGGCACAGAGTGAATACTTAATAAAAGCTTGCTGATTTCCTGCCTTTTTTATTCTCTTATTTTTACTGGGAAATGCCCTCAGTGAATGTATAACATAGGTCAGTCTCATTAAGATTTTTATAGATGAGAAAGCAAGTAAATGAGTCAATAGTTGCTGATGCCATCTCAGTCTTTTTTTGTTAAACTATTGTCTACCTTTTCCATTCTTTTGGGAGTCTCCTTTTTGTGGTTATTTTGAAAACTGAGCCTGGATGCTTTCAACATTATAAACCTAGCACAAATTTGTCTTGTTTTCATGTATTCAGTCTAACCATTCTTCCCAATTTTGTTTGCTGAAGTCCTATTGCTACTTTTTCATACAGGGAATTGGATATTGAGGTGGTAGTGTTCAAATGAGGTATTCCCGCTACCATTGTCAATGAGAATTGATAAAATATAGAAGTGTCAATGAATCTGTTCCGTCTCATGCCTGTTTGTCCTCCTAAATTCACAAGACCATTAATTTAGAACTGGAAAGGATATTAGAGGTCATTGAGTTCAACTCCATCATTTACAGATAGGGTAATGGAAGCACAGAGAGAATTTACAAAGATTCTTGGGCTGCTAAGATCTTTCCCTCTCCCTTCCTCTCTCCTCTCCTCCCTTCTTACCCCCTTTCTCTCTGAGCTTACTGCAGATTTATTATTATTATTATTATTATTTTATTTTGCTTTATGGAGGAGGGAAGGCAGGGCAATGGGGTTAAATGAAGTCACACAGCTAGTAAGTGTTAAGTGTCTGAGTGCAAATTTGAACTCAGATCCTCCTGACTCCAGGGCCCCATGTTCTATTCACTGTACCACCTAGCTGCCCCCAGATTTATTTTTTTTAAGTATTTCTTTTTCTGTCCTGTGAGATGCTACTGCTCCTGGTCTATATTGCTTTGCTTGGTGAAGAGAGTATTTTCTTGCTGAACTGGTTTGTTGGAAGTTTGAATTTTCTCACTGTAGTGTCTGTCTTGATTTGATTTCTCTAAAAAATGATGACAATCTTTACTTTTGTCCATTTCCCAGTTGCTCATGTTGCTTCTCATGGAATTTCCCAGATTTTCACCCTTTCAATTCAAGTCAATAAATATTTATTAAGCACCTTTTGAGCCTTCTTCTGGATCACTGCCTTGTTGTGGCAGAGGGGCTTGTGTAAGCTCACTGAAACTATGAGCTGTGCTATGTAGGATTACCCAAGATGGACAGGTCATAGAGGAGAGTTCTGAAAAAGGTAATCCACTGAAGAAGGGAATGGCAAACTACTTCAGTATCTTTGCCAAGAAAACCCCATGGATAGTACTAAAATGATAAAAGAGAGTACATCATGAGAAATGCCAGGCTGGATGAATCAAAGATAGAATTAAGGTTGCTGGGAGAAATATTAGCAATCTCAGATATGCAGATGATGCTACTCTGATGGCAGAAAGGAGCCTCTTGATGAGGGTGAAAGAGGAGAGTGTAAAAACTGGCGTGACGCTTAACATCAAAAAAACTAAAATCTTGGCAATTGATTCTATCACTTCCTGGAAAATAGAGGGAGAAGAAATGGAAGCAGTGTCAGATTTTATATTCTTGGACTCGAAGATCACTGCAGATGACAACTGCAGCCATGAAGTTAAAAGATGATTATTCTTTGGAAGGAAAGCTATGAAAAATGTGGACAGCATACTAAAAAAAAAGACATCACCTTGATGACAAAGGTCCATATGGTAAAAATTATGGTTTTTCCAGTAGCAATGTATGGCTGCGAGAGTTGAACAATAAGGAAAGCTGAGTGCTACAGACTGATGCTTTCAAATTGTGTTGCTGGAGAAGACTTTTGAGAGTCCCTTAAAGAGCAAGATCAAATCATTCAATACTTAAAGAAATTAATTTAGTTTATATTCTGGAAGGTCAAATGCTGAAGCTGAAGCTTAAATACTTTGGCCACATAATGAAAAGATTGGACTCATTGGAAGAGACCCTGATGTTGGGAACGACTGAAGGCAAACGGCAGAGGATAAGGTGGATAGATAGTGTCATGGAAACAACAAACATGAACTTGTATATACTTCAAGAGATAGTGGAGGATAGAATGGTCTGGCATGCTTTTATAATAAAATGTGTTGTTGTAGAGAATATTTGTGCTCTGGTAAATGTTAAGATAAATGGCCCTTATAGCTATTGAGGAATCCTTCTATGAAATGCTCCTTCAATTGAGTGATTTCCAATTGGTCAGGTCCAGTGGCTTTTTATTTTCCCTCCTGTATGTTCTCTACTTCATGGCTTTTTGAGACACTATTTTGATTCTTGTTCTCCCTCTCTAACCAAGCTTTCTCTTCCTTAGGTTGCAAGGTATCAAGTAACAAAGCAAAGACTATTATATATTGGATATTGACCACAGATTCATTTTTTTTTACTTTACCATGATTTCTTCTTATCTAAGGCCTTTTCATTGATTATTTTTTTTCTTTGTCAATTCTTTCTTGCTAGCTTCATTCCCTTTTTTAAAAAAAATTGGTAATATTTTTCCAATTACATGTAAAGATAATTTCCAACATTCATTTTTTGGAAAGATTTTGAATTCCAAATTTTTCTCTCTCCCTCTTCCCCAAGATCTGATATAGGTTATACAGACGTCATTCACTTTAATATTACTTCTACATAGATGACCTCCAAATAGGCATATCCACCCTTCAATTCTCTTCTGAGCTTCAGAATTATATTTCTTATAGCACTTGGAACTTGTATGTCGTCATTGAGCTAGATACCTAGAACAGGTACAACATAGGGTGAAGACCAGCAATAGAAGTGACTAGTAATTCATAAGAGGCAAAATCAAAGAAAGGAGTTAGCAGTAAAGCAGCCTCAGATTTCTATACATAAATGCACCTATAGGTAATGATCAGGGTGAATGCAGAATCCTAAAGCAAGTAATTAAATTTGTCTACCGTATTATCATTGAGATTTGGTGGAATGGGAATCCTAAGTGAATCACTGCTCTAGAAGGATGTAGCTTATTCAAAAGTTGTAGGAAGAGGTTGGTGGAATTCACATGGTTTATTATGAAGATGTGAGAAAATCCAAGAAAGAGAGTAGGGAAAGCATGTTAAAGAACATTTGGGTAAAGATCAATGGAGGGAGAAACAAATAATTTTATAATGGGATTGTACTTCATACCACATGGACAAAAGGAGGAAATGGAATAGGAGTTTGGGCAATAAATAACAAATCATAAATTTGGCATGGGAACATGATAGAGTAATAATGGGTGACTTCAATTATCCAGACATCTGCTAGAGTTCTCCCTCTGCCAAAATTAGATCAGCAAATAAATTCTTGGCTTGCCTTAATGACAATTTAATCAAAAGGAGGGAGGAAGGGATGAGCAGAACTGCTATTCTGGACTTGATTCTACCAACAAGAACGGACTAGTTACTGAAATAGAAAGTGGGAATTCTTTTGGGAGGTATGTTCAGAAGGGACACTGAGTGTCCTTCTAAGCCTAAAATTCGGTGATTCTATGGGAACAAACAGAGATTTTAAAGCTATATTGAGAAAAATGGAGGATCAAAGAAGGAATGGGACCACTGATCAAGGCAGATGATGGAGAGAAGGCAGAATCACTCAACTCTCATTTTGCTTCAGTTCTCTTTGCCAAGGAGAATGCTATTTGATATGAAAAGCATGGAGCAAAATTATTGATAGGTAGTTAAAAGACATGGTAAGTGAAGAAATGGTCAACATGCTCTTACCTTTCCTTGGTGAGTTTCAGTCATCAAGCTCAGAAAAACTTTGCTCCATGGTGGTGGTGGTGGTGGTGGTGTCAGTGGTAGTAGTAGTAGTAGAAGTGATGATAACACTATTATTATTATTACTACTACTACTACTACTACCACCACTACCACCACTACTACTACTACCATAATGAATAACAACATTATTTATATATAATTTTAAAGTTTTAAAGCATTTTACATATATTATCTCATTTGATCCTCATGCAGACCTATGAAGTAGATATACCCATTTTTTTATATGAGGAAACTCAGGCTGAAAAATGTTAGATGACACCTAAGGTCACATAGCTAGTAAATGTCTAAGACAGGATTAGAATTTAAGTCTTCCTGCTTCTAAAGTTCCCTGTCAAGGGTATAGATTGATGATCTGCAATTGGTTATCTTTGAAAGTTTATGGAGTTTACGTTTGAAAGTAGAATGAGCTTTCCTTAACCCAATATTGGGTGGTCTTTCTCCTACATCACAAACTTTGTGTCCATCTCAGCATCTAGCCCCTTACTTGGCATATGACAAGAGCTTAATAAATATTAAATAATAAATATTAGTTGGATTTAACTGAGTGGTGTGGAGTTGGTTCCCTCTTTTAATCTCAGTAAATATTTTCCAACATAATTTTCACTGTCTTTAGCAGAGCCCTCATTTGCATTAAAGTCATAAAGTATCAGGGTAACCAAGAAGTATATTCACCTAGTTTGGAGAATCTTGTCAAGAATTTCACAGAATTTATCTACTTTATCTTCTAGAAGTAAGACCTAAGTTGCAATTACCTATGCAGTGATTTGTTGATCTCTTTTATGAGCACTGCTATTCCAAAGACATGTATATTGTGGCATATGAAATTTTCATCCCCTTTGTTTTGTTGTTGTCTTCCTTCTCTCCTGTTTTCATAGGGTAGATTATTAAGTTGGTGACTTTTGATTCAGCTTTTGGTCCTTTAGTCCATTGGCTGGTCCTAAGCATCAAGTGCTTATTAAAGTCACACTACAAGTCCTTGACTGTGCACTAAAGGGTAGGAGAAAGAATATAACATAGCAATAATAATATGATGCTGATGCTAGTGGAAGGTGTTACTAAGGTAGTATAACATCACTTAGGACTACTTGTACTCAGTGTTTTATTCTTATAGAGCACTTTATATGCATTACCTTACTTGCCTTTTATAAGAGACCTTATGGGTAAGGGAGTGCCAGGATTGCTATTTCTATTTTATGGGTGAGGGAATGTTTTCAGAGAGGATCAAAGACCTGTTTAAGGTGACATATTGAGTAAATGAAGGAGGTGAAAATCAAACCTAGATCCACTGACTTCTAACCTAGTCTTTTCTTCTATGAACCCAACCTGCCAAAGAAGCTATAGTCTCTGCCTTGAAGGAAATCATAATCTAACTAGGGAGCTAAAGCTAACACAAGTGAGGCAATCACTGAATAGTTAAATGCTAAACCTATGGGTATTGATTATAAGTATTTAGGGAATTCAGAAAAGGGAGAAACTGATGTGAGCTAGAGGAGTCAGGCAAAGCTCTTTACATGTTAGGCTCTAGTAGGATATGAGCTGAATAATTTGTATAGAGGTAAAGGATGGACATTTCAGAAGCAGAAAATTCATAGAAGAGAAATATTTTTTCCAAGAAAAATCATGGAAGAGAAATAGGTGAGGGGGTCTGTGTATGTGGCTTCAATTACAGCCTCCATTCTTGCCATTTGTGGAAAGCATTTGTTGTGGAAGTCATTGAAAATATATTGATATCTTTTGTTTTTATATAACCTTTATTTCAAAATATGTCCTTATTCCATCTTCTACCCACTGAGCCATCCATTATAACAAAAAGTCAAAGAGAAAAAATGAGCAAACCTAACCAA
Organism: Petaurus breviceps papuanus; assembly: GCF_028583685.1. Taxonomy (NCBI): domain Eukaryota; kingdom Metazoa; phylum Chordata; class Mammalia; order Diprotodontia; family Petauridae; genus Petaurus; species Petaurus breviceps. The sequence goes on along the minus strand of NW_027187317.1, from coordinate 10,540,446 downwards.
CACATCAATCCAGTTTGACATCAAGCAGTCTTTTCACTGCCTCTGCAATAAAGGGAGATGGATACTGTCTCATATCTCTTCTCCAGGTCCAAGCTTATTCATTATAATGTCATGGTATTCAGTTTCAGTTATTTTATTCTTTCAACTTATAGCCTGTGTTAATTATATTGGGCAGCTGGGTGGCACAGTGGGTAGAGCACTGGGCCTGGAGTCAAGAAGACCTGAGTTCATATCCAGCCTCAGACACTGTAAGGGTTATGGGATTTAAAGATCTCCCATGCCCCATGGACGTGCTGACATAGCAGATCAAGAAAAAAAACAAAAAGCCGAGCTAACGGTCCTGCGGTTGGCAGTTGGTGGCAGTTGCCTTTTTTTTTTTTTTTGAGTTAAGACTCCTGCTGAGGACTGCCAGGGGCCGGAGCTGCTGGGAGCACGCTGGGTGGTTGCTGTGAGTGGGGAGAGGAGGACCTTTGCCTGAGGTAGCCTGTTCTGTTTTAAAGGCTTGAAAATGTGGGTGCTTTCTACTTTATCTACCTGTGCCAATGTTATAACTACTCTGATGGCTTTCACTTTCTGGTTTTGGGACTCAGTCTTTTGGTATCTTAATAAATTTTCTAGTTTATTTCCCCATATGGCAAACCTGACGTATTTTGTGATGGATAATTATATCAGCATATTTGTAATCTCTATAGGCATTGTGAATATGGCATTGCTGATACA
>NW_027187317.1:10456522-10539716 GCF_028583685.1 Petaurus breviceps papuanus | reverse complement strand
ATATTTGTAATCTCTATAGGCATTGTGAATATGGCATTGCTGATACAGACACTTACTAGCCGTGACCCTGGGCAAGTCACTTAACCCGTTTACTTCAGTTTCCTTGTCTGTAAAATGAGCTGGAGAAGGAAATGGTAGACCACTCCAGTATCCTTGCCAAGAAAACCCCAGATAGGTCATGAAGAGTCACATATAACTGAAACAATTGAACAGTAAGTAATTGCATATATTATTTATCTCTTCTTACTTCACATTTGATCAGTTCATATGTTTTCTCATGCTTTTCTGTAGTCTTCATATTCATTATTGCTTGTGTCATAATAATATTTCATTGTGTTAATGTACCAAAATTATTTAATTATTCCTTTATCAATGTTCATTTACTTCATTTTCACTTCTTTGCTACTGCAAAATATATTGGAGTATACTGGGTCTTTCTTTTAATTATTGATCTCCTTGAGTATATGCTAGCAGACTCTGTTCAAAGAGTCAAAGGCAATGGATATTTTATTAATTTTCTTTGCACAATTCCAAATTGTTGGACACAGACCTGCACAAGTTGGCAGTAGGTAGTGGCCAAAATCAAAATAGGCTAAACTTTTTTGGGACACAGGTTACACTAAAGGCAGAATGACGATGGTTGGTTGCCATGGGTCATGTGGCAAACAGGAGTGTGCACAGTGGCAACCCTTCCCTTTTTTGCAGGCCACCCAAAATCCCTTGGTGGGCTATATGTTATACAGGACTGGTTTAACAGAATGGTTTAACCAGTTTATAGATACTCCAACAATGTGCTAGTATGCCCATCTTTCCATAATCCTTCTGACACTGATATATCTTATTTTCTTATCTTTGTCAATTTTCAGTGTGTTAAGTAAAACTATAGGACTGGTTTCTCCACCTTTAGACTGTGAGCTCCTTGAGGGCAGGAACTGTCTTTTGCCTTTTTTTTTTGTATTCCTAATGCTTAGCTCAATAGTAGGAACTTAATAAATGTTTATTGATTTATTTATTTTGATTTACATTTCTCTTACTATTAATTATTTGGAACATTTTTTCTTACGGTTGTTAATAGTTTGAAATACTGCTGAGAATTATTTGCTCATATCCTTTGACCATTTATCAAGAGGTTAAGAATTCTCTGCCTGCTCATAATTATAAAAAATACATGATTTGATAAAACACATTCTTATAAAATAAAAGTCTATAAGTTCATCTCTTGTGATCGTCTCTTAAAGGGTTCTTGCTTAGAAATCAGAACAGTAACTTTTATCTGTATGATTTCTCTATTATCTTAGCTATTCCCATTATTAGATCATGATGCTCTTGCTCTCATGCCTTTTTTTGCCATTGCTTTTCAACCATTTCCATCTGTGCATTTGGAGGCCCCCAAAGGAAGCATTATATTGATTTAGAACTAAACAATTCCCACAAGAAACTGATGGTTCTCTTGCCTTACATAGAGAAGAATAAACGGTAAGTAATTTGCCTTAAGTCACATTAACCAAAAGGATATTGTTCCTTATTTGTGTAGAGACTTTTGTCTTTTTCCTTTGGCTATTTGTTGAAATCAACAGGCCATGATTGATGTCAGTAGAGAGAGAGAGTCTTAGAATGACCCATCAACATGATATCCAAGCAATTATAACGTGCCCTGAATTTCCCAATGATTGGCTTTTCAGATGGCATTGACTCAATGTGCTCATGGGTCTTAAAGGAAAATGCTTGTCAGTGAGTGAATTCATCTCTTTCTCATGGGAAGTTGGGGGTGGAGGATAGAAATGGCAAGGAGCTATCCAAATCTGAAGCTCGTTCAGAGAATCAAGGCAGCTAGGCTTAGCATTTTGTTATTGGAGTCAAAAGGACTTTGAAAGGAATGAGTCAAATGAAAAAAATATATATATACCTAATGTGGGATCACAAATCTCCTAGATCTCCAGGACATATCCAGTTGCTTGAATTCTTGCCCAATCTTAGACCATGCGGGTCTGCTTTTTGTTCCATTTTGACTCATTACACTTATACATCACCAACCTGAACTTCTGGGTTTTAAACACACAGCTTGTCTTCAGATACTTGTTTCCTGTGATAACTGATCTGGTTGAAAGATCTATTGATACCATCTACTCCCTCTCTACATTAACCATTCATACAGTAGACAAGTATACTCTATATAAATCCCTCAGTTTGCCATTTAAAGTCCCTTCACAACTTGGTCGCTGACTTCCATTCTCATCTTTTAATACTTTATTCCTCTCTGCATGCTCTCCAATTTAGCCATACTGGCCTTATTGCCATTCCTTGCATATGACACTTGATTTTTCCTACTCTTTATATTTTCACTGCTTGGAATGGTCTCCCTTCTCTCTTCCACCTACTTGGTTCCTGGGCTTCCTTCAACACTCAACTCATCTTCTATAGGAGGTCCTTTCTTGTTTATCCCCCCCCCCCAACTCTCAACTGCTACTGTCTTCCCTCTAAGATTAACATGTATGTACATAATTATTTGTATGTTGCTTGCCTCATTAGAATGTGAGTTCTTTGAGAGCAGGGACCATATTTTTCCATTTCTTTTTATCTTAATTCTTAGTACCTGTCACACAGTGCTTAAAAATGCTCGTTGACTTGTTGAGGAAAAAATGCATGCCATATATGGATGACAGCTAGCCCCAAAAATGTAAGAATGGAATCTTATGTGTGGAACAGCAAGAAAGATTGGTGAGACTACCAATTGTAGGAAGGGGAGTAATGTGTCATAAAATTGAAAAAGCAGGTTGAAGCCAGGTTATGAAGAACTTTAAAAAGTCAAACAGAGAAGTTTATATTTGATCCTAGAAATAACAGTGACCTACTGTAATTCACTGGAAAGGGAAGTGAAATTATTGGACTTCTGTGTAAGGAAAATCTCTTTGGTAACTGCTAAGATGGATTAAAGAGTCTTGTGATCTTTGCTGCCATCATTGGGTAAGCCCAATAGCCGTAGGATAACAGTATTCTCACCCCTCCATTAGTGGTATTTCCTTCAACCTAATCCCTATAGTCATCACCTAAGGAAGCAAAGTGTATAGAGAAGTGACTAGCCATACCCAACAACTTTCACCTATGGAGCAAGAAAACCAGTTTAGCAGAAGTAATGAGCACTTTGAAAAAAGGACAGGAGGTTTTGTGTGCCAAGGAAGTCAAGCTACCACCACAACCACTGCTCCCTTGCTTGCCACTCAGGACCTTGAGCCTCAAAGACCTAGGAATAGCAGTGCTTCCTTTTGCCATAGTAAGCACTTTATGACAGTTTTTTTCCTTATCCATATATCTATCCCTTAATTTATTCAGGCAATGTGAATAATTTGGATATTATTGTGATAGACTAGGTGAGAGATGGTAAGATATTGAACTTGGGTGATAATCTAGTGAGTAGAGAAAAGAATAGTTATAAGAGATATCACGGAGGTACAGATATCCTTTGAATTTTGATAATTTATTTATTGGGGAATAGCTTTTGGTTGTGTGTGTATATGTGTATGTGTGTGTGTAGGTATAGGTATAACATGTATGTGTGTGTTTATAGTTATATGTATAGACATAGGCATAACTATATATATGTGTGCTTTGGTAGACTGATACTTAAATATTTTGTAGTTATTTTGAATTTTTCTAGTATTATATGTTTATTTTGTAGACCAAACTTTACTGGTCTTTAACTGGCTCAGTTAGTATCTTTGCTGATTTCCTAGGATTTTCTAGTAAACTCTCATGTCATTCATTTATTCATCTATTAATTTATTCAGATAGAATATTTTGGAGTTTATTGTAATAAGCTGAATGAGAGGTGGTAAGAGCTTGGACTGGGGTGCAAATAGCAATGTTTTTTTTTAAATTTCCTTGCCTCTTTTCCTATCTTCAATTTCTTTCTCTTGCCTTATTGTCATTGCTTGTATTTCCAGAATTTTATCAAATAATATTTTATTTATCAACTACTTATCAAATAATAGCTAAAAATAATAGAAGGAGTGGGCATCCTTGCTTTATTCCTATCTTTATTGGGAACACTTCTAGTGCATCTTCATTGCATATCATGTTTACTTTTACTGTTGATATTAATGCAAAATTAATGCCTATTAATGCCTATCCCTCTATGCCTATTTTGCATTTTTATTTTCTGCATAAATTAATATTGTCTTTTTGTCGAAAGCTTTTTCTCTATTGATCTATTATTGAGATAATTATAATAATAATTTATATAATAATAATAATAATCTATTGAAATAATCATGTCATTTTAGATATTTTTGCTTTTAAATTGATTATTTTGATTGTCCTTGTCATATTGCTCACAATGAATAATTTCTTTTATTAGTTGTTGTTTGATAGGATTTTATTTAAAGTTTTTGAATTAATGTTTATTAATGGTATTGGTCTATTGTTCTCTTTTCCTTTTTCTTTTTTGGTTTAAATATTAGGATTATGTTTTTCTCATAAATGAAGTCCAGTAGAAGACTTTCTCAATTTTTGAGGATAATTTGGCATGGTAATGGCATTAATTATTTTCTAAAAGTTTGATAGAATGCTCCCATTAATCTATCAGGACCAGGATGTTTTTTTTCCTTTGGTAATTCCTTTATAGCTAATTCTATTTACTTTTCTGAAATTGGATTATATTAAATCTCTATTTGGTCTTCTGTTGAGCCTTTGATTTTTTTTAAGTATTTTTATTTTTTATGTTAGCTTTGTTAGCATATTACTGTGCATAGTAGGTCTGATCATTATTTGCTATTTGTTCTTGTTTGTTGTGATTTTACATTATTCATTTGCTATTTTGTTGATATGATTTTATGCCTTTTTATTTTTAATCATGCTGACTAAAAGTTTATTAATTTTGTTAGTTTTTTTCAAAGATTCAACTTTTGCTTTTGGTTATTATTTCTATAACCTTTTTGGTTCTCAGTTTTCCTATTTTTATACCTACCTATAAGCCTGGAGCTTTCGAGTTAATTGATTAAAGTTATTAAATAATCAACAATTCTATCTTTTAATGATTAGCATTCTGAATACTTTTATTTAGACTTAATTTCTGCTTGGCCTCTGGAGAGAAAATCAAAATGAGGCAAACAGGGTCACTATAAGGAAGAATTTCCTAACAACTAAAGCTGCTTGACAATGAAAAGGGCTTTCTCATTAGGGACTGAGTTCCCTAGCACTGGAGGGATGTAAGAGGAGGTTAATTGACTACAAGTCTTTAACAGCCAACTCCCTAACCAAACCAAATTAGACTGGTCTTCAAATACCGCATCATAGGATCAATACGTATAGAGCTGGAAGGGACCTTAGGAGATATCTAATCCAATCCCCTCATTTTACAAATGAGAAAACTGGGACCCAAGAGAGTGACTTGCCTAGTGTTACTCAGGGAGAAAGTAACAGAGGCAAGATCTGACCTGAGATCCTCTGTCTCTAGTCCAGGGTTGGGGAACCTGAAGCCTCAAGGCCACATGCAACCTTCTAGGTCCCTGGGTGCAGTTTTTTGATTGACTCCAAGTTTTACAGAACAGATCATTTTATTAAGGGGATTTGTTCTGTGAAGTTTGTATTCAGTCAAAGGGCTACACTTGAGGACCTAGAGGACCACATGTGGCTTTGAGATCACAGGTTTCCCACCCCTGCTCTAGTCCTTTGCAACTTTTGAGGCCCTACCAAGTCTTGTGCTATTTGGAAATAGCTTTTGAGACCCTAAGACTTGAGAATTTTTTTAAATCACTTTTTGAGTACTATTTCACATATAAACCATTAAAGTGCTCATTGTAAGTCATTTTTAGCTGTTGAAATGGACATTTTTTTTAGATTTGCTCAGTTTTTGGTGTTACTCTTTGTACATGGAAGCAATATGAATGCCTTACTTATTAATATTGAAATAATAAAAAAATTCTGATTGACTTCAATTATTCTGAATTAATGTTACTTTATCATATTTCTTCTGTCAGTACTCTGAGTAGGCAAATTGGGACCTGATTGCTCCAAGCTAGAAATTTGGAATCTCCTCACAATTTTATCCATTTCACTTTCCTCATCTATAAAATAGGGACAATCAGAACATTTGCCTTATGAGGTTGTTGTGAGGATCAAGTGAAATAATGTATGTAACTTGCTTTGTACACCTTTAAGTGTTTCATAAAATATTATTTATTGACAGTGACCATAGTAGACCGATCAAAATAATCCTTTAAGATTTAGCTCTCATGAAGCCATTAATCAGGGTGACTCATGGAAGCTCAGTAGTTTTGACTATCCATAAACCTCACATGAAGGAATGTGAGAATGAGATGTTCATGTTGATTTTGATCCTGCCAGAAGTATCGTGCACAAAGAAATAGAGGAAACAAATCCAATCTAATCCAATTTAATCCAATCCAACGTACATTTATTAAATACCTACTATGTATAAGGGCAGCCAGGTGGCACAGTGGATAGAATGCTTGGCCTGGAGTTAGGAAGACTCCTCTTCATGAGTTCAAATCTGGCCTCTGACACTTCCTAGGTGTGTATCTCTGGTCAAATCACTTAACCCTGTTTGCCTCAGTTTCTTCATCTGTAAAAATGAGCCGGAGAAGAAAATGGCAAACCACTCCAATATCTCTGCCAAGAAAACCCCAAATGGTATCATGAAGAGGTGGTCATGACTGAAAATGACTGAACCCATCTGTATTATAAGGCATTGTGCTAGCCACTGAAAAATACAAAGGCAAAGTGGGAAAAAAAATTCTTGTCTTTTAGACGTTTACATTGTGAATGGAAGAAGGGAATGAAATACACACTAACCCAAATAGCCACTCTACAGGAAACTAACCATAGCTCACACTGTCCACTAAAGACTCATATTCCCCAACAGGGCATTAGAAATAGATATGGAAGGAGAAACCTATTTGACAACATTGTGGTTGACAATGTCATAAACACCATTCAAAAGCCTGTGGAACAGCTGCAAAATAGGATACAAATCATTTGAAAAGTTCGCTGATTTTGCAGCAAAACTGTAAGTACTTCACTCTAAAATAATTGTTCCCCTCATGCTCTCAAATCTTCTACTTAAGCTACAAGTGTATTCAGGTCAGGGCAGCATTCAGCAAATAGGCCTGGAAAAACAATGCCATGCTACTGAAGAGATACTTTAATCATGAGCTAATTTGCAAAACAAAATCATTTTTTGTCTAAGATTATTAGAAGATGCTAATTTTGTGCTTAAATTATTCACCCCCCCCACCTCTGCTCATAACTAAAAAATCATCATCATCAACAACAACAAAAACAAATCCACCAAAAAAAGCCTCCCTACCCCCAAACTCTTATCTTCCTAATTAAATTTTGTGACTTGGCTTACATGGTTGGGTGGATTACTTTTTCCCCCTTTTCTTCTTTTCTCCCTGAGGATAATGTGCATGTTATTCAAATTCTCTATGCTCCTCAGCATGTGTTCCTGTCATCTGGATGAAATGATAGCCACTCTAGGCTTTTTCTCTTAGTAGGTGAGGATAAAGACACAGGTTAGAAATGTGGCAGAGGAGCTCTGACCAGTAGATCAGGTTGTATTGTAAATGCATATTTGATTGGATTAGATTCTGAAGATGTGGAAGATCTCCATGCTGGTTGACACATCTTTACTCACTCTTGGTCAACTAGGGTTACCTCTAAATCCAAATTTTGATTTGATTTGAAGATTCCTCTTGAGGGATTGGGACCCTCAGCTTAAGAGATTTCATTTTTACTCCTCTCTTCCCTGCCCATGGTGACCCAAAATCTTTGTGGAATGAAAAAATATTCATTACAGTATTCACAACATCTAGTACAAAGCCCTATACATAGTAGGTGCTTAATAAATACTTTTTGATTGGCAGCTAGGTGTTAGAGTCAGGGAGACCTAAATACAAATCTGAGCTCTGGTGTTTGCTAGCTGTGTGACCCTAGTCAAGTCACTTAACCTCTGTCTGACTGTAAAATAGGGATGGTAATAATAACACCTACCTCCCAAGGGTTTTGAGCATAAAAATGAGATAATTTTTGTAATAACTCTTGGCAAACCTCAAAGCACTATTTAAATACCAATTATTATTATTTATCATAGATCCAGTGCTAGAAGGGATGATAGAGTCCATTTATTTTCACTCTAATTATAAAGATAAGGAAACTGAGGTATAAGATCATAAAGGGATTTTCCCCAATGCCATACATATTTAAAGTGGTGGAGTCAGGATTTGAACTCATTTTACATCTCATTTTCTTTCCATGCTACCACAAAGCCTCTGCTTTCTGTCTATTTGGGAGTTATGCCTTATGGAAACCTCACAATTCAAGGCATGAGGGTGGTGTTGTTCATCAGAAAGAGTGTTGAGTATCTTGATACCTGGGTTTCTACCAATTCTACCACTAATTAGCTGCCCAATGGGGGCAAGTCTCCCCATCTTTCTGTTGCAGTTTCCGTCTTCATAAAATGAAGAGGCTAAATGAGGTGATTTCTAAGGTTCCTTTAAACTCTGATAATCCATGATCTTGCCTGTCTGATTGGAGCCTTGTAAAAGGGGCAGGGCCTCTGTGGGAACATAGTCAGGGTTTGAGGGGGAAGGGTGTCAGCAAGCTGGAGGGGAGCCTTAGTGCTTGGTGGCCCAGAGTTTCTTCCCTTTCTGAAACTTTCCTTCCACAAAGCCCACGTCCTTAGTACTCTCGCTTTCTGTCCAAAGTTCTAAGCTTGCTGTGTCCCTCTTAAGTCCCATACCTTCTTTCAGTACCTTAACCTAGGTAGGTGGTGCAGTGATAGAGGGCTGGACCTGGAGTCAGGGGGACCTGAGTTCAAATCTAGCATTAGACACTTACTACCTGCTCAAGTCACTTAACCTTTGCCCATCTCAATTCCCTCATCTGCATAATCAGGAAAATAATAGTACCTACTTCCCTGTGTTATTGTGATGATAAAATAAGGTAGTATTTGTAAAGTGCTTTGCAAACCTTAAAGCATGTTATATATAAAGCATATATACATATATGCATACATATACATATAAAGGTATTATTATTATCTCCAAATCAAAATTTTCATTTCCTCAGTATGATTTTTCTCAACTCCATGCAAGGGGGTAAACACTAAGATAAGCATCGTCCAGAGGTAGTAAGCCCACTGAATTTGGATTCCAAAGACCGGTGCTACTTACCTTTCAGCCTCAGTTTCCTCATCTGTTAAACAAGGGGATTGGACTCGGTGGTCCCTAAGGTCACCTTCCACTACTAACTCTGGTCATTGAATGCCCATAGAGATCCTTTTAAACCAACTCACATTTACAGATGTGGGAATGGATTCTCTGAGAGTTCAAATGACTTGCTCAAAATCACAGAACCAGTTAACAATGGAGCTGGGACTAGGACCCCAGTGTTTTAAGCTTCTTCTCTGGTGCTCTTTCCTCATCCCACCCTATGGCCTCATGTTTCCTAGTAGGGGCCCACCCAAAGTGCAGAGAATTTCCATTAACAATAATCTTTCCAGGTTAGCCTTTACTAGGAACACAAAACCACATCTTGTCTGAAAATCAGGCTTCCTGCATGGAATTGGGTGACTTCTAAAAAAGTTCCCATCCACTCTCAAGATTTGACAGGTTGTTGTGCCCTTTTCAGTTGTCTGGCTCAAGGGCCAGGCTGTGCCTATAGGAACACTGGGGGCCTGATGGAGAGATCTATTCTTTACTACCGTGGGCCACCACGGCCCTAGACCTTGCATCAGCTGGTGACCTGTGGTCTCTGCAAAGTCCTCCAGGGTTGTCTCTACCAATTTGTTCTGACGGTTCTCCTTCTGGGTAAGGCCTGGTAATATGTACAGTTGATATCTGTACTACCTCGAAGGATCTTCTGTCTTTCTCTCTCTCTCTGGCTCCAATTCTAAACTAATTAGTGGAATTCTGGGTGTCCTCTCTTAATAAACATGCTCTCTGCCTTTGATCCTGTCCTCTTTTCGCTCCACTGGCCCTGATCAACGGATAGTACATTTCAATTCTGCAACTTACTATCTATTGTTAGACCTTTGCCTAATTACCAGCTCCCCTAGAAGAAGTTCAGGTTAGCCAGGAGTCTGTTTTTTAAGCATTTTTAAAATACAAAGCCCAACAAGGAACTGATTCACACTTGAATTCTAGTATATAGCTTCCAACTCAAGGCAAGTGATAAAGAATGCCAGTCGCATATCATCTATTGAGTGTATATATACATATATACCCCTTTTGAGAGGGGTGGTAGAATAGTCACAATTGAGGCTGGCTTCATTTTAAAAATATTTCTTTTCAGGGATTTATTGGAGCCCAACATACAGATTTCTTCCAGTTAAAGTTACAGAATATTTAGAGCTGGAGGAAAACTTAGAGATCAATCCCTTTTCACAGATTTTTAGATCAGTGATTTAGAGCTGTAAGCGAAAAAGGCTTAGAGATCATGGACCGGTAGTGTCAAACTCAAATAGAAAGGAGATCCACTAAGCCCTGCATAAGGATCCCTGCCAGCTAACTTATTGATTTAGAAAACCACACATTAATATTATCTATATTTTATTATTTTTTATGTATTTTGTTACATGTTTCCCAATTACATTTTATTCTGTTTTAGCTGCACTGAGTGTCATTGAAGGTATGAGTTTGAAACATATACTTGACAACTCTAATCTAGGTGATCCTAGGATTTTCAAAGGAGGATTCTGAGGTCCAGAGAAGCTGCTCGTTATACAGCTACCTAGTGGTATAAAAGAGACTGGAGCCCAGGTCTCACTCCTAGGCCAGAATTATTTTTTATAATATTATTCCTTTTTCAGAGATTTTATTTAGTACTAACATATACTAGGTGCTGCTCAAAAATGAGTTAAAATGGGCCCCTGATTTCTAGATTCTAGCAGGCTAAGGTGGATTAGTCAACAATATTCCTTGAATGGCTTCTATAGTTTGGGCAAAACTATGGCAGATAGATAAAGGAGCTTACATCCGAGTCTAGGGAATAAGGTACACTGAGTATATGTTAAGTGCCAAATGGTTTGGTAGATCAGGAGCCTGGAGAGAGCATTTCAAGGGAGTGAGAAGTTGCAGTTTTCAGCTGGATTTTGAAGACTGAGCTTTGATAGAAAGAGCAGAGGGGCTCAGGGGCAGCAGTCATTCTAGTGTGAGAAGAAAAGAAGAATCAGGAAAGAGCTGGGCATGTTTACTGACTTCATCTTTTTGTGTGTCATGGACTTCTTTGGGAGTTGGATGGGGTGTATGGACTCCTCACAATAATGTTTTTAAATGAACGAAATAAAATGAATAGGTTTACACAATAAGCTAATTATATTTTTAGAAAGATATATTTTTTTTCATCCAAGTTTGTGGATTCCTGAAATTTATTTGTGGACCCCAAGAAGTCTGTGGACCCAAGGTTAAGTTCTCCTTCTGTATAGATTACAGAGATGTCCAGAAAAGAGGATTGATCCACTGTGCATTCAGCAAACGGAGTTAGGGATGTGGGAGCTGTACATAGGGACCGACAACCTCTGTGGAACAGGCATAGAATATTCCCTGATGTCAGTCGAGTTAACAATATTTCTGGAGGAAGTGGGTTACAGTCAAATTTCTTTTGTTTCCCTTCTGTTTCCTTTTCCTCCATTTTTTTTTTTTTAGAAAAATGATTAGAGTACAGGTATACCAATAACTTCTTTCTTTATGCCATCCTGCTCTCCTAGTTTCAAGTTTAGTTAATATTGACTGCCTATGTTCTAAGTTGTTCAGACCTACAGAAGAAAAAGGTCTACCTTTATTCCTTGAATAGCCAAAGGGACCCAGGAGAAGCTGCTACCACGGTCTGCAATTTTTCTCTTTGTAAGATGGAACGGGGAGAGCGGTACTTTTGTCACAATTTATGTGATATTGAGGCCTGCCCAAAGGCTCCTTGGGAGGAAGTGGACTCTTAGGCCATGTTCTTTTATTGGGATTACTCCTAATTATAAGGCCCTGAGACCATCCCTCTTAGGGTATAGCTTTTGTGCAACATGAGAATTCAATGACAAAAGTAATTGCCCAGATTTTTAACCTGCCGTCACTCAGAGGGGACGCTCTCATTATTTCTCAGTGTCAATCATACCATTTTCCTTGATGTATGTGGACAGCTTTCTCCTCTCTTATCTGTTTCTCCAACTCCCTTTCTCTCACTCAGGCTGATGGGGGCAGGAGATGGATTTAATTCCTCTCTACATCTGGCTGATAACATGCTGGCCCTATGGTAACCAGCTGGAAAGTAACTCAAGCTTTCTCCCCCTGTGTACTCTAAGACTGAGGCTACATTAGTCTAGGGATGTCTCAGTTTCAAAGATGTAAGGCTTGTTCAGGTTTTACAGGTGGTGAAGTATGGCCCTCACCTGTCAATACCCTGTTTGCCATTAGTTATTAAAATCCTAGTAAAAAATTGAACAGAGAACAACATTTATAAACATGAGTTAAACTTGAAAGATGATAGCAATTGACCAACCAAGGTTTCAATGCTTCAATGCTACCTGGCATTTGTGGTTTTGTTTTTTTTTTTGCTTTTTGGAGGGCAGTTGGGGTTAAGCGACTTGCCCAAGGTCACATGGCTAGTTTTTGAACTCAGGTCCTCCTGACTCCAGGGCCGGTGTTCTATTCACTGTGCCACTTAGGCGCCCCCCCCCCCCCATGCATTTGTATTCTAATCAGTATGGGTGCTTACCTCATTGTTACAGATCACAACCTACTCAAATCTGCCCATTTTGAACTACCTCATCTATATCCTACCATCAGTCCTCCATAGGGACTCTACCCTATGTGTTAGGGGCCTGTTTTTTTTTTTTTGCATTTTTTTTTGAATTTATGGATACCAATGGAATACACCAGATATCCATTTCTTATCTATTGTATATTTCTTGTCCTTGCTCTATGATTGGCCCTTTTTTCCCCAAACATCACTCACATAATATCCTTCTTTTAAATGGATTCTCTTGTGTAATTTGTACAGTTTTTTACATTTGTAATGAGTTACAGCCTACTTAGTCAATAAGCTTTTATTTAGCACCTACCATATTACCACATGCCTCTCTATTGCCCTTTGGACAACCCTCAATTTAGATACTGTGGCATTCCATGACTTGCAGTCTTGCAGGCTGGAAAAAAATATGTGTTAAAAAGAGGAGAAATTTGTACCTATTAAAACACTGCTCAATTTCCCAAAGGCTATCCCTCTTCCTTCTACTTAATTAATGTGTAGTTTTTACTTAAGATATACATTTACTAGTGAACCAGTGCTATCAGTTGTCCAATTTCATGTCATAATCTGAATAGGAATTGATTCTTCCTGCCTGGATAGTAAGCTCAAAATTAATCATAAAGCTTATGTGGGAGGCAATTCAGGGTAATGGGCTTTATGAAACCAATGTAATGTTGTCCACAAACAGGAACATCTGGGGGAGTTCATCATCTAGAGAACATCTCTTTTTGATTTAGATTCTGAACTGGACAACCTTTATGATGGGATTGTCATATCTTGATGTCATGGTATGGCTCGTCAGAGTCATTGGGCAAAATTATCTCCGCTAGATCTCTCAAGGAACATCATATGACCAATAGAATGGGAGACAACTTGTTGGAAGAGAATTCTTAAGGTGACATTTTTGCTTCATCAAATCAAAAATTTTTTTTGTAGTTAACAAACAATAATCATGGTGGAACCTTGTGTTCTTTATACTTTTTAGTTAATTGTAAATTTAAAAATACAGTCTTCTATTGCTCCGAAATCCTTCCTGTTGCTTCTCAAACCTTTTTCAAGGAGGTCTTTGATATTTATGTGATGATTCTCACAAAAAATGTTTAAGATAGCAAAGCAAATATATTAGTTGGAAGTTATTGATATGCTTTTTGTCTTCCTCTCTTTAGTAATAATGCTTTGGAATTTTTCCCCAAGATACTAGGTGAATCAAAGTCCCACCACCACCCCATCAACCTGAGACCCTCTAGACCACTGGCTCAGCTTCTAGCCTGTTTCCACAGTTATCATCCAGACACCCATAAACCCTAACAACTTGGAGTATAGAGCAATGTTCTTCAAGTCTCTTCACTTTCTTGTCTGAGAGAGATCAACCTACACTTAGAATTCAGATAACAGGGGGGAGCAATGCAAACATTGAACTCAATACAAATCACTCAATAATTTCTCCCATTGTCCATATTGGTTGAGATTATCAGCCTAGTTTTTTTTTTCCATTCAACTGCTTGGGAGTATTTACAACTCAACACTAAGCACATGGTTAAAGGATTTATAGTCAATTATCACCTAACAATTATAAGCTTACCCTGTTCAACTTTATTTTCTCATCAAGTACACTGTGGTTTCTTAATAAATGTTTGTAGAATTAAATTGTGAGGATTTGTGTTTCTGAGAGAACAGATTATTTCAAGGAAAATGTTTTGTATTTAGTGAGCTTTGATATACAGTAGTAAAGGAAAGCAGTGGGGTTAAAAACAAGATTGGAAGAATCCATTGGGAATATGGAAAATCCAACATAAAAAATCCCTGCTTGTTTTAATAGTGGTAGTCTGGGGATATTTTAAAATTATTTTTTAGTTGTTTGCCTTATCCATATTGGTTGATTTCCTTGTTAAGTGAAAAAGTGCCTCAACAGAATGTTTCCTGTGAATAACGTGATCATTGCCTGTTAATTAAGCTCAGTCAGAGTTTGGGGCTAATGATCAGTTTCACAGATTTAATTCTCTTTAATTTACCAGACTATATGTTAGTCATCAGAGGACCAGTCTGGACGTGTCAAGTCAACAAGTATTTTTAAGCATTGGGCTAAGACCTGGAGCTACAAAGGTAACAGTCCCTTCCCTTAAGGAGCACACATTCTTTTTGTGTTTTTTTTTTTTTTTTTTGCTTTTTGGAGGGTGGAAGGCAGGTCAATTGGGGTTAAGTGACTTGCCCAAGGTCACCTGGCTAGTAAGTGTTAAGTGTCTGAGGCTGGATTTGAACTCAAGTCCTCCTGACTCCAGGGCCAGTGCTCTATTCACTGTGCCACCTAGCTGCCCCTGGAGCACACATTCTAATAGGGGAGACAAGGTAAATGGTAGATAGTCTCAAGGAAAGTCCCTAAACCTTCTTGGAGAAACTACTAAGTTTGAAATAACTTATCACCAGAACAATGTCTGCACAATGCTTATTTTTCTTTTGGCCACAGTATTCATTAAATCTAGGTTCTAATTAGTGCAAATAATGAATCCCCTAAAGTGATTCCATGCATTAAAATCATCACTATTTGAAGTTATAATTATGTAAAATAAGGTAATTGGTTCTAGTTCAATGGAAATATGAGGTGACAATTCAACTGAGAACAACTTCAGGGATTTTAATATTTGTACTATTCAGGACCTAGTTGTAAATTATCTACTAAGAAATGAATGGGCTGTGCTGTGATTTGGTGAAGAGACTTCTTATACCAATGGAAACATGGATCTTTGAAATTTTGAAAAATTGACTCTATTTCTCAGTCATTGGCCACAATTAACCCCAATTTGCTATACTTGTTGCTTCAAGAAGATCACTTCTGAGGCTCAGTTTTCTAGTTTGTATTATACAGATAATATTACTATGTCAATAATTCATGGGAGGCAATTCATGCATTTATGCAAAGTTTGCAAAATTTCCTCTATTTCCCTACTCACAATGAAAACATGGAAACGATTTTACCTTTTCATACTTTGAAGACAGTGATTTTGTTGGTTTGCATACTCCCTTACCATGACAGCCTATGACTCCTCTTCAAGTTAAAAGATGTTCTTTAAGAGTTGCAATGATAGTATGATTATATCAATAGATGCAGATGATTGTATATGATCATATCAATAGATTGTATATTATTGTATCAATAGATGCAGGAAAAGCTTTTGAAAAAGTTCATCGCTCATTTCTATTAAAACACTTGAAAGTATTGGTATAAATGGATTTTTCCTTAAATTGATTTAAAAAAACATTTATTTAAAACAACCAGCAAGCATTATTTGTAATGGGGACAAACTAGAAGTCTTCCCAGTAAGGTCAAATGTGAAACAAGGATGCCCACTGTCACAAATATTGTTCAATATTGTGTTAGAAACTCTAGCAATAGCAATAAGAGAATAAAAAGAAATAGAAGGAATCAGAATAGGGAATAAGATAATATAACTATCTCTTTTTGCAGCTAATATGATGATATACCTGGAAAATCCCAAAGACAACTAAAAAGTTCATCAAAACAATTAACAACTTTAGCAAAGTAGCAGGATGTAAAGCAAATCCAGATAAATCATCAATATTCCTATATAGCATAAACAAAACTCTGTAAGAAGAGATGGTAAAAAATATCCCATGTAAAATAACTCTAGACAGTATAAAATACCTGGGAGTACACTTGCCAAAACAAACCCAGGTACTGTATAAACAAAATTATATAAAAAAAACTTTTTATACAAATAAAATCAGATTTAAATAATTGGAGAAATATTAATTGTTAGTGGGTAGGTAGGACCCCTATAATAAAAATTACAATTTTACCCAAACTATTTTATTTATTTAATGCCATCCCAATTAAATTACCAAGAAATTATTTTACTGAATTAGAAAAAATAATAACAAAATTCATTTGGAAAAAACAAAAAGTCAAGAATATCAAAGGAAATAATGAAGAAGAAATGTAAAAGAAGGAGGTTTAGCAATACCAGATCTTAAACTATATTATAAGGCAGTAATTATGGTACTGACTAAGAAATAGAAAGGAACACCAATGGAATAGAGTAGACATACAATTTAGAGTAGCAAATAAACATAATAACCTTGTATTTGAGAAGTGTAAAGACTTAAGATTTTGGGACAAGAGTTCATTATTTGGTAACAATTTGTTGGGAAAACTGGAAAGCAGTATGGCAGGAACATAGACTAATATCTTACACCATTTACCGAGATATGGTCAAAATGGACACATGACCTAGATATAAAGAGAGATTTTATAAGGAAATAGAAGTACATGAAATTTGTAACTTATCAGATTTATGGATAGGTGAGCCCTTTATGAATAAATAAGAGAGAGAGCAAAGTAAAGTGGAGAATTTCAATTACATGAAATTAAAAAGGTTTTATACAAATAAAGCAAATGTAGTAAATATCAGAAGGTAGAAAAAATGGTGAAAAAATTATAGACAGTTTCTCAGATAAAGATCTTATATCTAAAAGAAATAAAGAACTTTGTCAAATCTCTAAGAATGCGAGTCATTCCCCATTTGATAAATGGGCAAAGGATATGAACAGGCAGTTTTCCAATGAAGAAATCAAAACAATCTATAGTCATACCAAAAAAAAAATGCTCTAAATCATCATTGATCAGAGAAATACAGATTAAAACAGCCCTGAGATACCATTTTATACCTACAAGACTGGCTAAATTGATAGAAGGGAAAAGAGACAAATGTTGGAGGAAATGTAGAAAAATTGGGACACTAATTCATTGTTTGTGGAATTATGAACTGATCCAACCATTTTGGAGAGAAATCTGGAATTATTAAACAACCTATATGCTTTGACCCAGCAATACTATTACTTGTTCTATTTCCAAAAATGATTAGGGAAAAAGGATAAGAGCCTATATGTTCTAAAATGTTTATAACAGTTCTTTTTGTGGTGGCAAAGAACTAGAAATTGCAGAGATGCCTGTCATTTGGAGAACAGCTGATCAAGTTGTGGTATGTGATTGTGATGGATAAATGCTATAAGAAATGATGAGCTCAATGATCTTAGAAAAATGTGGGAAAACTTGCATGAAAAAATGAAGAGTGAAATGAGCAAAACTAAGAGAACATTGCCCAGTATCAGCAATATTGTTTTATTTGCTTTGAGCAAATAAATTATTTTGGCTATTGTAAATACCCTAATTAACTATGCTTCTATGTTATGGAAATGCTTGTTTTATTCCACAAATTAAAAAGGAAAGAAAAAGAAAAAAGTACCGATGTCTTGCACATAGTAGGTCCTCAATAGAATGTTAGATGAATGACTACATTATATTCAACTATTTGAAGCAATTTATTAATGAGTGGTGGATCTAATTTGAGTGACATGACATGGTATATTGGAATATGTATTTGAAGGTTTGCATTTTATGCAGCAATGTGTAGGACCTGGAATCAGGAAGATCTGGGTTCAAATCTGGCCTCTGACACTTACTAGCTTTGTGACCTTGGGTAAGTCAGTTAACAATTTTTGCCTCAGTTTCTTCATCTGTAAAATAGGAATAATAATAACATCTATCTTCCAGGGTTGTTGTGAGGATCAAACGAGATAATAGTTGTAAAGTTCTTAGCACAGTGCCTGTCCCATAGTAAGCTCTATATAAGTGTTAGCTATTATTCTTATTAGATATTTGTTAGCCTTTATGAACAACAAAATGATACATTTTCATATTTCTCAGCATATATGTGCATCTGTTTCTTGAGATTTCAAATCAAATAGGGTAGTCATTCTCTGAAGTCCTCAATCAAGAGGGATTGAGATGACGCATTTGGTTTCCTAATGTCCTCTTTGCTCAAGTCTTCTTGGCAACTTGATATGAGCCAGAAATGCACAAGCTAGGACCAAACACTAGAAGTAATAGTAATGAGAATAATAGTTGAATCTATTGCAACACATTAATTGTCTCATTTGAATTGCACAACAACCCTCTGAATAGGTTCTATAGGTTTTTATTCCCCTAAAACTCCCGCAAACCAAAACAATTGAGATTCTGAGAGTCTAAGTGACCAACCTAAGGTCACTTAGATAGTTAGTAGAAGAGTTGGGATTCAAAATTCGGCCCACTGATCCAAATCTAATCTATAACACCATGCTGAAAACATCCAGTTTTATTCTCAAACCTTTTTAGAGAACAGGGGACAGTTAATTATTTGAGCTTTAAATATTTAACTCTGGAGACATTTAACTGTCTCCCATTTCCCAGGTTCTCTACGTGCAAAGTAAACAGAGAGCACTGAGATGCCAACAAAACAGTAATTAATCAGATCAAAAGTCAACCCATCTATAATAAGGACTTTAGATGTCAACAAAACCGATATCTAGAAAAGCGGGTGCTGTCAGTAATCTTGAAAGTAAGGCTTGTAGTCAGCTAAGAACCCAGCTGAATGAATAAGGGAGATACCAAAGCTGTGTTACTGATTCATTTCTCTTCCTAGCAATGATATAGTCTTTCTATTAAAAGGCAACAGTTAACTGTTGATGATAGTGTGAATTTTGGATTCAGTGTGTGTGAAGCAGGTCTTAATTGATGCCTCTGGATATTTAGGTTCATGAATTCAAAGGTAGGCAGGAGAGATCGGTTCATTCAAGCTCTTCATAGTTTGAGATGCCTCTAGGACATCTTTATTTAAGTGTCCAATAGGCAATGACAATGTAGAATTGGAAGTAAGAAGCAAGATTAGGACAGGAGATATAAATCTGAGTGTCATATGCATAAAAATTATGATCACATTGATGGGAATTCTTGAGATCATCAAGTGAGAGAGTATTTAGAGATAAAGGAAGCAATTTTTGAGTTATACCTACTATTAGGGGTGTAATATTGATACTAGCAAGGAAGATGAAAGGAGTCGTCAGATAGGTAGGAGGAGAACCAAGAGAAAGCAGTCTCATGAGAACTCAGAAAGAAGAGAGTATTGTGGAAGGGAAAGTATCAAATGGCACGAGGTTAAACAAGGATGATGATTGAGAAGAGCTTGTTAGATTTCATGGAATTTGAGAGTTGGAAGGAATCCCTTGGCCTTATGGTTCATTTCATATACAAAAGAAATCCCTACTTAATTTGGCAATTAAGAATTCTTTGGTAAATTTGGAGAGTAGTTTCAGTTAAATGATGTTGGAAACTAGGTTACAAAAATCAACTCCTGAGATTCGATGTAAATTCTAAGGGCTGAAAATTTTCTATTATCTCCAATACATGACTGATCTGTCCTTTCTCTTATTTTGCTGAGGAGACAGAAGGGTTACTTGGAATGGTGCTGGTACAACTCCTCATGTACTGCTTGGGTCTCTCACTGATGATTTGAAGAGGAAATCAAAGGAAATAGGAATTGGATTCACAATAAGGAGATGAGGAAGTAACTTACTGTGAGAGTCTATTGGAGGGTGTGTATCCCTATATATGAGGGGAAGGGGATTTTCCTTATGATTGCTTTACTTTCTTTTTAAAATCTCTTCCTTTGAATGAAGAGCTGTCTGGTTGGTCTGGGTAAAGGAATTTTGGTGGGGGCTTATGAATTGTGCTTTTGAGTGGATGCTGATTCAAAGTGTGCTGTGGACCTGGGGGAGTTTTCATAGCTTTCATAATTTGGGGAGGATGGGAAATATTAATTATTTGTCTGCTACTCTTCCCTCACTTAGAGTCTAAGCTTTTTTAAGGTCAGGCCTGTAATGCCAAGAAAAGGCAACTTCCAAGGTTCAAAATACCAGCATAACAGCTCTCCATTTTATTCAGTGACAAATTAAGAACAGAGAAAATAAAAATACAGCATAATTCAAAATACAGCATTCACCAAGTGTAATTCAATAATTTCCAAGTACTACTCCACCCCTGGAAAGTACATTCATTTAGTCAATCACAAAGCCCCTCTTCTCAAATAGAGATTAGTTTCCAATCATAAACAAAGTACATTCATTTGGTCAGTCACAGAGCACAAAAAAGTCAAAAGTTTCCCACCTCTGGATCACAACTGAAAAGGCCATCTACCCCTGAGTTACAACAAGGTTAAGATATCATCACAGCATTTAATACCCAAAGAGAAGTCTTTTCTTCATCTTGACCTGAGGCGAGTTCTCAGCAATCTCTGTTCCTGGGGATACAAAGCTTAACAAGGCCACAAGATACATTGCCAGTGTCCTCATTAATTCATTCTCTGTCTGCAGAACAGTCCTAGGACCCCTGAAAACATTAGCAAGATCCTCTTCTAGGATTTCTGTAAACAAACATAACAACAAGAAAATTCTTCTTCAGGGCTTCTGAACCAACAGCAAGGTTCCAGGAACTCTGCAACAATGGCACTGTCCTTCACCAGCGGACGCAATTCACTCTCTGTCTGCAGAACAGTCTCTGGACCCCTAAATCAACAGCAAGGTTCTAGGACCTCTGGAACAGCAGCACTGTCCTTCACCAGTGGACAAATCTGGCAAAACAACATCAAAATGGACAAAGTACCAGCATCACAGCCATGTCTTCTCAGTCCTTGGCAGCTCTCAAAAGTCCTGGGCAGCTCGAACTAGCCCTCATCAATCCTCTCTCTCTGTCTCTCTCTTTCTCTGTCTCTCTGTCTCTCTGTCTCTCTCTCTCTCTCTGTCTCTCTTTCTCTCTCTGTCTCTCTCTCTCTGTCTCTCTCTCTCTCTGTCTCTCTCTGTCTCTCTCTGTCTCTGTCTCTCTGTCTCTCTCTCTGCCTCCACTATGCTGCTTCCAAAAATTCTTCTGCCTCTCTTCCTGTGTTTGTGCCTCTCCAAATCCAAGGCACCAGCTCCTCCCAGTTCAGCCCTCTCTTTTCACATCAACAAATCCATCCTACAAGTGGGATTCACAAGCTCTGGGTTTTAACACTCAACCTGAAAACCAAGCCAATACAGGGGATCTTTAAATTCCATTACTATTACAAGGCCTCTCTTTTATCTAACTTTTTGTCACCAGAGTTTAGCAGAATACCTGGTGCAGAGAAGATGCTTAATAAGTTATTGCTTAATCACATGCAATAGCTGCATTACTGTTTCCCAGATTCTGTCATGCTTGGAGAAAGGGATATTGACTAATTGACCCCAAGAAAATGCCTAGCTTTTCTTCTTTTAAACAACAGCAATAACAACAACACTACTTCATTCTTTTTTTTATTTGGGAGTCATTTTAGTATTATTTCACATCTGATTAGCAAAGAAGAAACTCAGAACTCTGATTTAGAAGTGGGAATGGGGCAAATAGTCCATGGATTTTCTTACTCCCTACCTCCTTAAGTTGGTACAACTATGATGTCAACTCCTGCCTAATTTCACCATGGGTAAGGGAAAGTTTTTTTTTTTCAGCTAGAGGTGAAACCACTCCTTCCCCAAGCTGCCTGGAATTGTTGTTTAGGCAGATAGCTATTATAGAACTTCTGAACATGGAGTGGCTCCTCCTATTATCGTGGCCTGCTATTCTTCAGTTGATATTTTTCCTCTGTGCCTTTCTACAAAATGTATTGTTCTGGGGGAGACACAATTGAAAATCAATTGCTAATTAAATTTATGTCTAAATTAATAAATCACAACTATTCAGATCACATTCATCTGAATAATTTCTATTATGGTGAACATAATTGTTAGATTCAGCATTTAATGGACCATATTGTTCAGTAGTCTTCTTATGACAATTGGGACAATTAGAATGTGTTAACCTTTATTCTCCCCAGCTTGACATCACATTAGACCATGTTAATATGTAAGCACCTGGGAGAGGTTCACAATTAAATAGCCATTGTGACTAGGGTGGCCTTTTGTAGGAGTTGCTAGGGATTTGGGGAATGAATAATATTTGATACTTGCCAGTGGGCATCCTTACCAACAGTTGGTTGGTTTTGTCACCAGGGGGAAGAATTTGTACCAAACCAAATGGTCATAAAGTCCCTGCCAATCAACTAACAACATGCATGGTACATCTATGATGTGAAGAAGCCTGCAATGATTGAATCATAGAATTATAGAGGGAAGAGGGGATGTAAGCATCCTCTAATTCAAGTGCCCTCATATTGGAGATGGAGAAATGGAGGCTCAGTGGAGGTAAAATGATTTACCCAAGGTCACATAACTAGGTGAATACAGAGCCAGAACTCAGGTCTCTTATCCAATTCTCTTTCCACTATACCATAATGCTCTAGAAAGACATAGAAAAAGTCCTAAATTTGGTACCTGGATTCTAATTGCAGCCCAGTCACTAGCTATATGACTTTGGACAAGTCATATTCATTTCCTGAATTTTAATATTCTTTCCAGATGGTGAAGGAGTTAGACTTAGTGATGCTCTTCACATCTTCCATTCTATAATTACAGTGTGCTAAAGACTGTGATAATCATTCCACTCAGAAGAGCCCAAAATGTGTCACAATCAAAAGCTTCAGGAGGGCTGCTTTAAAGGAGACAACACCCATTTGTCAGTCGGTCAATCAATAAATATTTATTAAACACCTACTATGTACCAGGTTGTGACATTTGTTGTGTCCAGGAAATACCCATTTTATGATAGGCAAGGTGGGTAGTCAGCCTTGGTCTATTAGTATATATGTATCTTGGACAGGCAGTATGCCTGGTCAATGAACTGGGCTCAAAATTTAGTAAGAAGAATTGATTGGACTAGTTTGCACTTGGAAAACAATGCAGTGTTTTCAGTGACCTGATGCTGCTTTCTGTCACAAAGCCTGACTTATTAACACAAGCCCTCTCCTGATGATCTATGGCTGGGAATGAAGGGACATGATAGATGGATGACTAGATAACATTTATTAAACCTTTGCAATGTGCCATGCAATATGCCAAGTGCTGGGGATGGAAAAACAAGAAATTCCTTTCCATTAAGGAGTCTACAGTCTAACGGGGGAAGACAATTTATACATAGAAGGGAAGTAGAAAGTTAGGGTTACATGATAAAGGGAATGGTGTGGAAATTGTCTGCAAGTAGGATGGAGGTCTAGTTCCCAGCAGAATAAGGTGAAAACTTAGGTATCAGAATCTGACATCCTATGGGTAGAGTGTGAGGTTCTCTGGTTTGTGGGGGTATGTGATTGTGGTATGAGATGGAAATGATGGTTGGAAGTGAAGGCAGCATGGGGTGGAGATGGCTGGGTAGTCATCTTGGAAGATCTTGGGCAAATTAAAATGGCAACCCACAGGGTAATAGAAAGGTACTTGGTGGACATAAACAAGCTGCAATGTTTTTTTAATGATAATTTGTATATGAAAAGGGGTACAATACAAATAATTACAGATATATTATGACTTAAAAAGTGAATGATCCTGTTAAGTCATTGAACAGGGGGATCAGCTAGGGTAATGTATTAAGAATGAGAGGCATCAGATGAACAACCTTTCAGAGGGAGCCATGTAGGAATGATGGTCCAGCAAAGGTTCCAAGCCTGTTTGGTTTCATCATTCTCCTAGAAACATCTCCCCATCCTTGGTTATTGTACTCCTGGATTTGGTGAACAAGCCCACATTTTTCTTCTCCATGCCATTCATGACTTTGTGGGCTTCATTTTGATCCTTTCTTGGCCATAGTCTTTCTGGCCCGATAAGCCAGCTCGAAAGGCTTCATAGATGGGCTGACTTCTGACTGGGGTTGTGAAGAAGGGCACCACTTGGATTAACAGAGAGGAGACAGGGGGAGGACAAGAGTAAAGGTTGTGAGGGAGTAAGCAAGTCAACTACTGAGCATGTATTCTGAAGCAGCTGCTGTTTAGCCACTGCTAAGAAGCCAGAACCAATCCGCTACCCCCACCCCACTCTGCTTAAGAAGGAATTAGATGATACACGACCTTTTTCTCCAAACATGGTGACAAGTATTTTGGCTTGTTCTTCTCCCTCCGTCCCCACTTCCAAATAGTCATTCAGATGCTACCAGCTCCCTTCCCCTCCCCCCCTTAATCTTGCCTAATTTTAGCTTCACTGTTCTAGGGGCATGAGGGGAAGATGGGTAGCAACTGCTCCTATTGATTGGCCAGTGGGTGCTTGGCTGATGTCATCCATTAACTGGACCATGCCTTGGCCCTGAGCCCAATCCCCAAACAAAGCTGTGCTCGGCAGAGGCAGCCAGCACAAGGAGACCTGAAGCTTGGTGAGAACAGGTGTTCTAATCCAACCCCAGCTTTCTCACTGAAGCTGAATCAACCCTAGTTCTGAGTAATGGAAAGGAGGTTCCTTTATATGGCTTAGAGGAGGTGGAGCAGGGAAGAGAAATCTTTTCCTTGAAAAGTCTGAGCCAGTTTTGAAGATGAGACTTTCCCAGAAGTCTTTACTGCTGAAGGGGTTATTGCCTTGATCAAGGCTATCAGAAATGGTTACCCTAAGTGATAAAATGAGGCGTAATTTATTAAACAGGCTGGAGTGGATCTTTTCAGTACATCATAATCTCCTTGGTAAATACTGTAGGTATTTAGGTTTGGGTGCAAAAATATTTAGCTTTAGAAATATTAAAAATATCATCTTTATCATTTTTCTCCTAGTAATTTTGTCCTTCTGGTAATATGTTCTGGGCACATATGTATTTGTGTCTGTAAATTACTTTGGAAAATGCATATTATTTACTTGTCCTGAAGAGGCTCTTAGGATATGTTGGCCAAACAGCCAAATTTGGATCTAATAAAATAGGACCATTATGGTCTCTCAGACAAATAATCACAGAGACTAATAGCTTTAAACATTCTAAACTTTAAAAAAAAATCACAGTCATTTTTGTTAGCTATCAGGATAATGTCAGCATAAACTAACAAAGTTCATCTTATTTCATTTCTTCATTTCTCTCTCTCTCTCTCTCTCTCTCTCTCTCTCTCTCTTTCTCTCTCTCTCTCTTTCTCTTCCCTCTCTCCTCTCTCTCTCTGATTTTATGACAGCCTAAACAAATTTGTTTCCAAACACAAAGAGAAAGTCTCTCCTTGAGCTGAAGTAACTGAGACTTCTGAGCAGGAGTTGATATAGATATTGGTAATCTAATGACTAACACCAAGCATTTACATTTGAGGTTGCTTTCTCATTTATAGGCTGGAAGTGAAGAGCTGTACATTTCCTGAGCTGTGATTTTGGGGAGAGGGTGGGATGGGTAGAGGTGGCTGTATGGAAGCAAAGAGATTTCCCTGTCTTTTGTCTTTCTTTGTATCACAGCATAGGATATCTAGCACAGGAGCTTGGTACATAGTGGGCATGTAATAAATGTCTATTGACTAATTGACAATACGTTGGGAATAGTTTAGTCCAAGATTGCCTTGGGAAAATACTTTTTTTTTTGACAGTACAAGATAACAGATAGAAAGAGTTCATGTCACAGTTAAAGAATTGCAGAATTTGAGAGATGGAAGATCAGTCAACTTGCCCAATTCCCTACTATAGTATGTCCAACATATGGTCATCCAGTGTCAGCTTGAAGACCTCCAACAAAGAGGAACCCCTCCCTAGGGACAATTCTACACGTTAGGAAGTCTCTCTTGAAGGCCTAGGCTAAACTGCTTCTTCCAATCTGGTTTGGCTTTCAGGCTAAACAGAGTAAATCTAAATCCCTCATGCTGTACTCCAGTTCTCATCCATATCTATCACCCCCACCCAACCCCTCTCCCAACAAAACCTTGAGCCCTGCTGCTGCAACCTGGAGTCTGATGTGTGAGATATTTGCCTTATCTTGGCTGAAACTGTAGTCAAGAGCTTTCTTGCTTCCATATGACATCTCAGACACCATAGCATTCTATTCCTACCTTCTTCCCTTTCTAGCTTTCCTTTATGTGTTGTGTTCCTTCTTATAGAATATAAGTTTCTTGAGGGCTGAGACTATCTTGCTTGTTTTTATTTGTATCTCTGGCATTTAGCAGAGTATAAAGAATGTTGACAGTGTGGCACATAGTAGACACACAAATGATTTTTCTATTATTCTCTCTCTCTCTCTCTCTCTCTCTCTCTCTCTCTCTCTCTCTCTCTCTCTCTCTCTCTCCCTCCCTCCCTCCCTCTTCCATATAATCCTTCAAATATTTTTGAACAGTTATTATGTCTCCCCTCTCCCAAATCTTTTTTTCTCTAGGAAAATATCTCCAGTTTTTTTCAACTGATATGGCAAGGATTCAAGGCAACCATAGTAGTCACCCTTCTCTGGATGCCCTCCCTGCTTATCAATATCCTCCCTAGATTATGATGCACAGAATTAAATCCAATGCTTTAATTGGGTTCTTATTTTCAAGACATCAGTGATATTTTTCAAGTCCAGACATGGCTTTTTTTTTTAGATCTCTTCCCCTCAAATGACTGATTGTTAACCTGGAAAGGAAAATCACATCTTTCTCTAGTGTCTTCCTTTACTGTGAAATGGGGCTGTAGTGAAAAATATGTTGAATACATAAATGAGTCCAAGAAAATTAGGTGAATCCCTGGATTCATTAGTTAATAGGAATTTATTAAGTGATTACTTTGTCTCCAAGAGACCTGAAGAGACTGAAGAGCCTCTAAAGGCCTGGACCTCTCCTCTTCCATTCTAGCCAACTCTGCCCCTTGCTTCTTTCAGATATGGGACACTATATTCCACCAATAAGGAAAGAGTCCCAAACCAAAGGGCTTTAGGGACTTGAGTTGCAAGAGGGAAGGCATTAAGCTGAAGGAGGATTTCTTACAGAAGATGGGACTTTATCTAAGACTTGAAGGAAGCCAGGGAAGGTAGGAGACAAAGATGAAGCAGGAGAGCATAGGAGAAAAAGGTGTAAAGATCCTGGAAAAATAGGAAAAGACCAGGCTATAAAAGGCTTTAAAAGCATTTTCTATTTTATTCTGGAGGTAATGAGAAGCCAATGGAGTTTATTGAATGTGTGTGTGTCTGTGTGTGTGTGTGTGTCTGTGTGTGTATGATCTAAACTTCATTTTGGGAACATCATTTGACAGCTAAGTGGAGGGTGGATTGGAGTGGGGGAAGGACAAGAAGGGGAGACCAACACTATTGCAATGGTCTAGGAGTGAAGTGATGAAGGTTTGCATCAGAGTGGTGGTACTGTCAGAGGAGAGAAGGGAGCATGTTGAGAGATGCTGTAAAAGGTAGAAAGGACAGGACTTTATCTTTGCTTGGATGTGGGGCATGAGAGGAAGCAAAGAAGTCAGGATGACACCTTGATTCTGAGTCTGGGTGACTGGGGAGATGGTGGCACCCTTGTTAATAAAAGGAACATTAAGAAATGGGAAGGTTTGGGGCTGAAAGATGACGAATTCTGTTTTGGTCATGTTGAGTTTAAGATGTCTACAGGACATCTAATTTGAGATGTCTAAAAGGCAGTTGTAGATATGAGAGTGGATGTTGGGGGAGAGGTTAGGACTGGAAAAGTTGATCTGGCCATCTACATGATAGAATCATAAGATAGTCTTAAAAGGAAGTTGGGGTTATTTAGTCCACATTTGTCAAATTGTGATGCTTCTCTTGTGGAGGACAACTACCAAGTCCTCCTACAAACTAATTCTTCATGCCACTATAAGAGGAAAAATAATGGGCAGAAGGAATGTTGGTTTAGTCCATGGTAGAATTTCTGATATTTTGATGCTATTCACCTCTTATCCATTTTTGTGTTTTGTGAGACCCTCCCAAGAAAAAACATCTCCAAATTCGAAATGATTTTGATATGTTAACCTAATGTCAGAGTTCCTCAAATGGCAACCAAAAGAGGAAAGTGTGATTTTGCATATGTGGGTATAGGTGAGGGCACTTTTATAAGAAAAATTGCTTCTTGCCTTACTGCCAGACCTAGCGCACCATTCTTTTGGTGCATCTTTAAAATTAAAAAAAAATTTTTTTTCCATTTGGTGCATCTTTATCAGGTAGGTCCCAATTAAAGAGTAGAAGGGTTGGTGCTAGAAAACCACCAGAGGGCACCAACAAGTCAGTCAGTGTGGTGTAGTTGATAGAATACCGGACCTGGAGTCAGGAAGACCTGAGTTCAAATACTACTCCTGATACTTACTGGTTGCATGGCCATGGGCACTTAAGTTATTGAACCAGGCAGCTCCTGAGGATTTCATGTGTTTGTAGTTCTAAATACATCTATGTCATTTTTGTTACTCCAACTTGTTCCATACTCAAAGCTGATGTACAATTCCAGACTTCCTTCTCTGGATCTTACTCATGTCATTTCAAATCTCTTTTCTCAACACACTGTACAACTGTTAGCTCCAAGAAGAGCTAACCCTATTTCTCCATTTTTTGCTTACTTTTCTCCTTTAGGGTCAAGCTACTAGTGTCTTCTCCTCATCTTCATTTCTACCACCACTTCCTCTCATCTTCTGCCAATCTTGGTCAAGTGCCTAGTCCTACTCCCTCCTGTCATCTTTGACTTTCCTCTCCCTCAATAAAATGGATCTACTTCTGGTTGCTTAAGAGATCTCATGCCATATGCAAGAGTTAAAAGTCTTGAGACCTGAGTTCTCTTCTCAGCTCTATTATTAACTGTATACTTATCTGTGTACATGTTATATCTCGTCCAGTAATTTGTAAGCTTTTAAGGGCAAGCATTTTCACGTTTTTGTGAAACACATTCCTGGACACATAGTAGGTACTTGATAAATGCTTGCTTGTTTGATTATGTGGCATTAGGTAAAGTATTTTTCTTCCTAGTCCTTAGTTTCCTTCTCTGTAAAATGGGAAGAGGGAGAGGTTGACTTAAGTGGTATCTTTGATTCTAAGATCCAGGCAAAGAAGGCATCTATCTATCATGAAGGCAACCTAATCAATCACTAGAGATCCTAAACTTCACCACAGGTTAGAAATAGTTTTAACTGACTAGTGAATGATTTGGATAAAATATTCAATATAGAGATATATGGTCTAGTGCCAAGATTAGGACTCCCAGACTCAATGACATGGAGACCTTTGGAGGAGCAAAGAAGATGATTATATGGTTAGGGTGTGGGATATCCTCAAGCCCATGGTGGGGATCTTTTGGGGGAAAGATAGGAAAGCAGCCTCTTCATCCAGAGGTCCATGGCTTAATGCAGAATAGATGTGGGGCCTAGTCTTGAACCAGGGAGACCCCATTAACTCTCAAACAGAAATATACTGTAAAGCTGGTTCTGGAAAGGATAAAAGCTCTCATCCAACCTAGAAGTATCTGGACTTTAGTTAACTTGGAATTGGCAAACTGAATTCACTTGTTTGTGAAACTTTAAAAAAAATTTTCTTCAAGTAAAAGCTTTGAGAAGCACTGATCTGATATGGTTGAGCCAAGATAAGGAGGAATTCTTTCAACTCTTGGTCAACACACACAGGCATCAGGCTGCCATAATATGCCTGGCATGCTATTCTCACTGAGATCTGACTAGCTTACCTGAGCACAGGTTCCTAACCTTTTTGTATGGCATGGACCCCTTATGTCAGCCTGGTGAAGCCTATGAATCCCTTCTCAGAATAATCTTTTTTAAATGAATAAAATACATAGGATTACAAAGAAAACAAATTATGTTGAAATATAATTATCTAAATGAAAAAGGCTAGGACCTCCTGCTCTAGAACTTGGATGGGACTCATTGAACAGGGTAAAATAAAAGGTAGAAACCCAGAAGAGAAGCACTGGGGTGGAAAGAGTATCTGAAGACCTGGGTTTGAATCCTGGTTCTGCTACTACCTTTGTGACCTCAGATAAGTCACTTCACCTCTCCGGGTCTCACTTTCTTCATCCATCAAACGATTCCATCACTGAATACTTGATTAAAATTTGTTTTGTGTTACTTAGTTATTTGTCTTAGTTATTCCCCTTCTTTGATACATGGTTTTCTCTTTCCTAAATGCGTTGCTGAACTAGATGTTCTTAAAGATTCCTTCCATTTTTCAGTGTTTCATGACATATATCTTTTCTTCATGACAAGAATACAAGCCAGCTGAGGGCAAGGATCTGAACTTTCACCTAGAAAATAGTATTTTTTCTAAAGTACTTAATGAATACCTGATTTCTCAAGCAGCTTGTTGATTTCTTGTTGACTGACTAAGTCCAATATTCATTCAATGCAATTCAATAAATAGTTATAACCCATCTATATAACCAAAATACAGTGAAAGGACCTAGGGATACAAAAACCAAAAAGCAAATAGGAAGAATAGGATGGGATATAGCTAGTAAATACACCAATAAGTAAATAAAAATGTGACCTTGTCCCATTTGCTTGAACCCAGGATTACATCAAGCGTATGTGAAATAATGTAAATAATTTAGAGAGATAATAAAAACTCCTACTTATATGGTATGTCATATGCTTATTTTCTCTTTTCTCCTTTAAAAATAATTTTTATTGATTTCTTTTACTTTTCTGCTGAGATCATTTCTGCAAATATTTCTCTTCTTTGGTTTTCTTTCCTCCCCCCCCCCCCCATTAAATTCTCTTTTGTAATTGAGAACAATTAGACAAAAATACCTAGTGAAATGCATGTGTCTCACCATATATGCAATCTCCCCTTCTGCTAGTCCTCTGTCTCTTTCCTGAGCCCAGGCCTTCATTGCCTTTCCCCTCAGTGTTTTCAGAATTTTCTTTCCTTTCGGTGATCGTTTTGTTTACGTCGTGGCGATACCTGTGTCTCCCGTTCTTCTGGTTCTGCATACTTACTGCAAATGCCTTGAGATTTTGTTTTCTCCATAACTCCTCTGATCTTCAGACAGGGAAGCCCCAATAACAGTGCATATTTTAAGTCTGTCATCTGAAACCATCTACTTGCAGAACACCTTTCTCTCTGCTCACCTCCATGCTAAAATACTATCCCTTGAGAACTCAGACAATGTGTTCCCTGTTTATAGTTTGGCTGTTGGCACTATTTACCCCTTACTAGGGCAATCTAAACAGCAGTAGCCTGAGTTCTTGACACTTTAGGTGCCTGGCATTTGGAAAATGTGACTGGTCTGCTTATGCCAGGATGTTATCCAATGGGGTGAAATTCCAGAAAGAGAAAAGGGAACCCTTTTTTTTTGAATGGGTGGAAGTCACAGCATAGCTTTAGGGTTTCTAGGGCCCTTAGAAGTCATCTACTTCAACCCCCTTATTTTATAGATGAGGAAACCATGGCTTAGAAAACTAAAATGACTTGTACTAGGTCACTCAGGTGACAGCAGAGCTGGAATTTACCTCAGGGCCTTACCCTTCACCTGGCTGCAAATCACAGGTGTTTTTCCCTGAGACATGGAAAACTCATGGATTCAGATGGGGTCTCTGGCTCTTGCTATAGATTCTCTACTTTCCTGATTCTCCCACCTATATATCAATTACTGACTCCTCCCTCCTTCCCAACATCACTTAATAGTACCCCCCCTCTTCTCTTTTCCAGGGGTCATATGACCCACTTGCCTGCTTTCTTCTTGAGCCTTTCATTTCCTAAATTATAAGGGATAAAAAGATAAAATCTGGCCCACTCAGGTAATCTTTGCCATCTTAATATTTGTTAAGCTTTTGATTTAGTAAGGAGCTAAAGTCACGGCAGGTCACGAAACCTGCACATTAGCTCTGCTCCATGAAGCACTGGAAGCGAATGGTTTAAGCCATTTATTTCACCTTCTTTAAATCAATGTAGCTGAAGAATCGCACCTCCCCTTTATAAATCTTTCAATTTATTTCGGACTACAGTTTATGGAGAGGGAGCTGGTCTACCCATTTATGCATGACTATGGAAACTCGACATGTACCTTGCATAATGGTAAGTCTATCCAGCTCACATTTGTTAAATCAGCCAGAGAGAAATTCCCTCTGGGAAACCTGAGCTTGCACTTAGCAGATCTGACTGGCATTTGTGTTTTTGAGATTTTGATGCTGAAGGTCCTCTCTGTGTACCACCATATCCCTCCTTCCTTCTTCCTTTCTATCCCTTTCCCCAAAGTCTCCTGTACTAATCAAAATTTGGCCTTTCCCTTTCCGAGTCTAATTTGAATGAAACGTGATCGGTAAAAGATTTATAGAGGACTACTGGAAGTTGGCATCTCTAGTTGTGAAGTTTAGAGGTACTTTGGTATTGACTATATAAACTGGGTTAAGAATTAATAGAATTTTGAGCTTTTTTTTCTTTTTGACCTACTTATTATCTATTCCGTGGTTAATAGATTGGAAGAATATAGGTCTAGAAGTGGAAAAGACTTTGGAGGCTTTGTTGTCCAAGCCTCTTACATTTACAGATAAAGAAACTGAGGCTTAGGGAAGTTTAGTGACTTGCTTAAAGTGACAGGTATCATATCAAAGGTACAATATTATTTCAGAACGAACTTTGTAGATTTCTTTCCTGATACTTCTACTGCCCCCATATTTTTATTCAACACCCCACAATTTCACCCAAGGGATCTGTCCAGCACTCCCCAGGGTATGGTATCACCCACTTTGGGAACCTATAAAAAAAAACATTCTCCAGGAGCCAAAGGTCTTACCTAGACTTATCTTCTTTCCCTATGAGCACTGAAATAGAGTCCCTTACAAATCTTTTTTTTTTTTGCATTTTGGAGGGCAATTGGGGTTACATGACTTGCCCAAAGTCACACGGCTAAGTAAGTGCATCAAGTGTCTGAGGCCGGCTTTGAACTCAGGTCCTCCTGACTCCAGGGCCAGTGCTCTATTCACTGCACCACCTAGCAGCCTCTGAGTCCTTTACAAATTCTATTCTGGTTCAGTCAAGTCAATAAACTAAAATAAATTAAGTGCCTATTATCTAGTCAGGTATTGTGCTAAGCCTGGGGATCTGAAAAAAACCAAAATATAGTCCCTGCCCTCAAGGAACTCACAATCTAATGGGGGAGAGAATAAGCAAACAAATATGTATAAACTATACACAGGAAATAATTAAAAGAGAAAAGACACTAGAATTTAAAGGGTCTTCGAAAGACTTTCTATAGAAGATGGGATTTTAGTTGAGACATAAAAAGGAAACTGAGATGAGGAGGGAGGGAGAGCCTTAGAGGCAGGAGGGACAACCAGAAAAAATGCTTGAAGTCAAGAGATGGAGTGTCTTCTTAATGAAACAAGGTGTCACTGGATAGGTCAGTGTCACTGGATCAAAGACTATGTTGTAGGGAATAAGATACAAGAAAACTGGAAAAGTGAAAGAGGACCTAGGTTATTAAGGATTTTGAATGCCAAGTAAAGAATTTTGTATTTGATCCCATAAAGAATGAAAAGCCACTGGAATTTATCGAATATGTGTTACATGAGAGGTGATTCCTTCTTCAAGGTTTCCTGCCGTTAATTAGCTGGAAATGCCCTCATCTCTTCTATACCAGCTAAATTCTACCCGTTCTTCCAGAATAATTTTTTTTTGCCTTTTGGAGGGCAATTGGGGTTAAGTAACTTGCTCAAGGTTACATGGCTAGGTGTGTGTGTGTGTGTGTGTGTGTGTGTATGTGTGTGTGTTAAGTGTCTAAGGCCCGATCTGAACCCAGGTCCTCCTGACTCCGGGGCCGGAGCTTTACTCACTGTGCCACCTAGCCACCCCCAGAATCATTCTTGCAAAAAATCTCTGACAACTCCAGTCTTCATTGAATTTTGCCTTCTTTGAATGATCACACTTTAAGTTGGCATCATTCAATTTAACACTTAATTGTAAATGTTCTCAGAATTCTTAAGAGTCTCCTCAAGGAAATCTCTGATCCTACAAAAGATCAGAGAACTAACAACCCATGTGGGAAAACAAATCAACAAACAAGTGGATACCTTTTGTTCAGACCACAAAATGAAACTGGATGGGCAGCTTATTCAGTTAGTCCATAGATACATATTCCTTGTATTGACATTACAGATGGACAAAGAACTGCATCCACATTCAAAGAGGAGAAAGGGTGTAGTTTTGGGAAATTTTATAGCAATTTCAGTGATTTTGAACTGCTTTCTGATATAGAAACCCATATTTTTAATGCCTATTTTCCCCCAATGATACCACATGGCTGCAAATTCATGGACTAGTCAATTGCAAATGGCCTAAAGGGCAGTGGGGAGAAGTCACACTGGCTTGCCCTGTATTGCCAGTGAAGTAAGAATGGCAGTCAGTGGCCTGGGGCTCAAATCCCAGATCTGACACTTATTTTCCTTGAGATTATGAGTAAGTCATTCAGTCTTTCTGGGCCCCAGCATCTTCATCTGTTAAATGAAGTGTTTGGATGAGTTGAACTCTAAAGCTATGATTATAACCATCCTGGGACCCCAAGATGTATAAGATATATTATCCAGAAAATGTAGTTTCAGAAAAGGAGGTGGTAAGTCATGTATTTAGAGATAAGGACAACAGATATCTAGCCCAATAAATCTAGGGAAAGGCCCCTAGTGCTGTAGGTTGATTTGCTTTAGAGGGTATGAAAGAAGAAAGGGATAAGGTTACATAAAACAAAGAAGTGAGTGGGCTTCAGTTATTACTGAAGGAGAGAGTACCTCCATCTTAGAAACATAGAAGTACTGAAATATATATTCCACTAAAATTCCACTCTGCTGCTATGCCAAATGAATATAAACTCTGGCAAACTCTGCACACCTGGAAGGTTTAGAGTTTGGGCTTGGCCATGGGTTTTTTATTTGTCTTCTGAGAACCAGTTTACCTAAGTCTAGAGAGGTGCATCAGTTAATGATTTTATTTTCAATAGCAGTTCATGAAACCATGTATTAAGGAATGGAGAAGTTATGTCATCAAAAGTGGTACCCACTCCAGTGATATCTGGAGTGGATATCTGAAGCGTTGAAACACACACACACACACATACAACATATATACGTTCATGCATATAAGAGGTAAGAATCCACCTCAGCCAGCAAAATGTTTGATCTTCTTGCCAAATAGAAAGATACGATAGCCAAGGGCAACACTAGTTTAAAATATGAACTCATTTTTGAAATCTTATGTAGGAGGATAGTGGAAGATGAGGAGTAATATCATCTCATAAAACAGTGAGAAGCAGAGGAGGAGAAAAATGAGTTTTCAGAAAGCTTAGAGTAAGACTCAATTAATCCAGATCTTCCCAAGAGTATTTAAGTCTAAAACTGAAAGGAAGAAAGCAAACAGACATAAAATGGAAACTGTCTGTCAAGATTTCTATAGTACTCTATTTTCTTCATCAGCTACAGTGGAGCCACTGTGATTTTGACATCAAAGTCTCCACAAGGAAGTAGAAATGGCATTAAAAGGTGGAAAATTATTAGAACAGATCAAGTATATATGGAGAAGGTTCAAGTCAGAGGTAACAAAATTTTGAGGCTGTTGAAAGATTTGTTCTCAACATATTTCAAAGAAGAAAAGAGATAATCCACTTGGAAAAAATCATGAATGGCATTATTAATAAGAATTGGGGATCAAGAGAACATCAATAAATATCCACTCATGGCTACTTCATCTGAGAAGGGAGAAGGCAGTTTTTCAATAATGATATTTTACTACAGACCATATGTTTATAGTCATACAATTGGCTGAAAGAGATGGAGAATACAAGGTCCCTTCATACTTATTCTTTGTTGATGATAAAAAGGTTCCCATTTGAGTTGCTAAAAATTTTGACTTGAAGACTTTCCTCCAACATACTATCTTTTGTACACATGATAAAATGTTATGAGATTCATTGAAAAATGTAACAACAAGGATAACTTTGCTTAATGACTCTCTGCTTATTAATATCTGACTAGTAAAAAGTAGAGAGATATGTGTTCATCCAAAGTATTTGTCATTGCCATGGAGGATAACCAGTGCAGAATGCAAATGAAAAGATCAATTCCTTATAAAAATAAAGTTCTTCCAGATGCTGCTTAAGGAATACATGGTGGTGATTACATCAAGTCCTGGAACCTTTCAGTGTCTCCTGAATGAGATCTATGGTCACTCAAAAAAAAAAATCAGCCTAACAATTCATAGATGGAAAACCAAGTGAATGGAAATAGTCGGTTCATCAGTAGATATGAACAGATAAGCATAAGCTGGACTCAGAATTGAATAGGAGTAAAGAAGTGTGATAAATCACATTTGGGGGCTGTGCAACACTTTCAATGGTTTAAACCTCTCCCTGAAACAAAACACCATAAAATCCCCACCAACCTTCTTCTAGTGATGCTATAAGGCTAAAAATCATGGGATGCCACAATGTTAGTAATTTTAAAATGAAATCTATCCAAAGGGCAATGGAGAGAGATATGGTAGGTGTAAGGACATTGTATTATATTGATGTACAATTATATGCAAAAGAATCAACATGAAAGAAATCTTCAAAGAGATGGAAGATCATAAAAGCAGGTGAGTGGTCACATAGAGAAATCATACAATAATCAATTTTTGTTTTTCAGTTATGTCTGACTCTTTGTGACCCTGTGTACCATAGCAGGCCAATGCTGTCCATGGTGTTTTCTTGACAAAGACAATGGAGTGGTTTGCTATTTCCTTTTCCAGTGGATTAAGGAAAATAGAGTTTATATGATTTTCCCAGGGTAACACAGCTAATAAATGTCTGAGGCCAGATTTGAACTCAGGTCTTCCTAACTCCAAGCACTCTAACCGTGAAGCCACCTAACTGCCTCCTGGGGATAATCAATAGAAGCTACAGAGAGCAGTACTAATGTAGTAATATTAATAAACCAAAGGAAAGTTCTTTACCAGTCTGAATGGATACCTGTGGAGAACTTATAAGAGGATATAGATAAGAGTGTCACAGGATAAAAAGATATGGATTGGTAGCCATCTACACTGATTGAGAGAATAGTCAGTAAATAAACATTTCAAAAGTACTTACTATGTGTCAAATGCATATTGATGAGATAGGTTGGTTTATATACATACATATGTTTATATATATGTATATATGTACATATATATATCATATGCATATAATTTATAATGTGATCTGTAGTTTATGAAGTATTTCTCTTACAACAATCTTATGAACAAAGTAGTAAAATATTATCTTTATTTTACAGATGAGGAAACTGAGGATCTAAGAAGTTAAATTATTTCCTCGAGGTGATAGAGCTTGCAAGTTTCAGGGCAGGAATTTGAACCTAGATCTTTAGAATCTTTAGGCTTCTTTCCACTACATTATAGGGGGCAGCATAGGTGCCTTCTCTTTCTCTCTCACAATCTAGCTTCTGATCTTATCATTCTACCAAAATGGCTCTTTCCAAACTTACCAATGATCCCTTAGTTGCCAAATTCATTGATCTTTTATTGGATAATACAAGGATTATTATTAAATAATTAAATTAATTTTAATTAAATTATAATTTAATAAATTATAAATTAATAAATTATAAATATTAATTTAAATAAAAATAAATTAAATTAAAAAGGAATAAAAATTATCAAGATTATTATCAATCAAATTATCTGTAAATCCCCTCTAAATTTTAGTGCCCTTGGGAGAAGCTCTAATTGCACTTCCCAAGTTACAACTTTGTTGCTGAATCTATATTTTACGGTTTTTTTTGAGGATTGGCTAAAAGTTTCAAGGTGGGAATTTGAGCATCACATGTAGTGGTTAGGGTATCATACTTAAAAGACCTGGGTTCACATATACCACAGACACTTAGTAGTTGTGTGACTGACAAATCATTTAACTTATTTTTGTCTCAGTTTCCTCATCTTAAAAATAAAGGTTTGGGCCTTGATGTCCTGTAAGGTCCCTTCCAATACTAAACCTATGATCCTCTGATTGTAAGTGTTTTCTATGTTCACTCTAGGCTGCTGTGATGAGAATGAACTGATAACATTAATACATTGTTAGAGGAATCTCATCTCTTCTCCTCTTTTCCCCCTTCTGCCATCTCCTACTTCCCTCTAACAAAGTAGTGGCTTAAAGCCCTAACATCAAGGATAATCTTTTCATGATCTTTGAAAAAAAATAGGTATTGTATATATACATATTAAATATTTTTTTATTCATTTACTGTTTGTAAGAAGTCTAACCCTAATCCAACATTTATTAATACTGGACAGGATTTATTAAATTGGTTCAAGATTATCAAATATGTACAGATCTTTACATAAATTAATTCTCTTGGTCAAATATTTGCAAAATTTATTAAGTCTTTGGAGCAACTTAAAAAAAAAAAGCACCATGACCTGGCCCACTTAATTTGGCTGTGTTTTTTAAAATGAGGTAGGACACTTATGAGACAGAGGACGGAACAGGGAAACAGTACTAGCATAGGATCTCAGGGGTGTCCTAAAGTGGGTGCCACCACCCATAGTTTACCAACTAGGCAGTGGAGGTCACACACAGGCAGCTCAGATTAAGCAAGCTGTTCATCAGAACAGGCAAATTCTACTGGCATTTGGTGGATTAAACAGAACTTCTTGGTAGAGAGCAGAGCATGTTAAGATTGGTGACCTCTACAAGGCCGAATAATGGTAGACCTAGCACTCATACACTGTCTCCTATTGATGCCTCCTATCTTCCTCAAAGAAACAATCTTCCGATCAAATTCCCAAATGTCTTTAAATACCATGACTCTATTTGGGGACTAAGATTAGGAAACATACAGCCCTGGTCCATGTTGAATTTTCCTGATCCCACACATAGTTATTTGGCATTCCATTTCCCATCTTTGCAGAGAGAGGGGCTGATGGAGGTTGTGGTCTGCTACAGAAGGCATGAGGGAATGGAATCAAGCACGTATATAGAGGGGATAGCTTTAGCAAAGAGTAGGGCTACCTCATTGTCCCAGACTGGGGAAAAGGAACCAAGAATCAAGGGTGATGTTAAGGAGTTATGCTCATATTGAATTACTTTTCTCAGTAAAGTAAAAGCTAAGGTCCTCAGTTGAGAGAGGAGGAAAGAGGGAGGTATGGGAGGCCTGAAGAGGTTTGGGTTTGGAGAAGGTTTGGAAATTAAATAGGGAATCAAGTAGGGAGGCATAAAAGGACTGCCTTGTTCCAGTAAAAGACTAAGTTGAAGTTAGATAACATTAATGTATAATGTATCCCCATAGCCCAGTGGTTGTGAGACTTCCTCTAGCTGCCTTCCACAGCTTATGAGAAGGAGTGGAAGAGCTGAGTCATGAGACTAACCTAGGGCTGGGGTCTGGCAAGAGATGGGATGGTGATGGGCTAAGGATGGGGCTAAGGATTGAGAGCTTGATGCAGCATGGTGTTGGACAGAAGATCTGAGTTCAAAGCACTCCATAAACCTTCAAGTGCTATGAAGGTGAGCAATGATAATGATTATTTTTATGCCCTTTCTATGCCAGGCACTATGCTAGGATTTGGGCTTCCAAAGACAAAAATGACGTAGACCATGCCCTTAAGGAGCTTACATTCTAAAGAGAGAGGTAAAAGGAGAAAGCATGTGGCAAATAGGTATAATATGGTACATGAAAAATAGACACAGTACAAGGTAACCATGGAAGAGAAGGCAAAGCAGCTAGAGAAGATAGGGAGACCAAGAAAAGTCTCCAGAAGAATGTGATGTTTGGGGTATGGGGGAAGCTAAGAGAGAGGTGAGGAGGGAGAGCATTCTAAGAAGGAGGGACAGACAATGAAGAAGAAAAGACGTGGGATATGGGGCCATGTGTGAGGAGCAGGAGATAACTTAGGGCTGAGAAAGTGGAAATTGGATCAATATTTAAGAAGCTTGGAAATGAGGGGAAAGGTTAGATTGTAGAGAGGTTTTTTAAGTGTGTACCAGAGGAGAATATTTCCTACAGTCAAGAGGGAATCACTGGCATATATTGAGTAGGTGATGATGTGACCAGACCCATTTTTTGCAGTTGTGTGGAAAGGGTTGGAAAATCGCTTTTTGCAGTTGTGTGGAAAGGGTTGGAAATGGGGAGAGATTTGACATAGGGAGGCCAATCAGGAGGTTACTGCAATAGTTCAGGCAAGATGTGATGGGGCCCTGAAATAGGCTGATGGTCATGCAAATGAAGAGAAGGGACCATATAGGAAATAGTGTGTTTGTACCCAACATTTTCATCTCCCATCTCTGCCTGTTCACTGCCTATCACCTGTGTTTAGAATTTTTTTCCTTTACGTCTGTCTCTTGACTTCTGTGACTTCTTTTAAGATATCTCAAAACTCACTTTCTTTTTAAAAAAATATTTATTTTTAGTTTTCAACATTTACTTCCATAAGTTTTATCAAAACTCACTTTCTGTAGGAGGCTCCCAGCCCCCATCCCACTGTCTTTCCTCTGAGATTACCTTCTACTTACACTGTGTATATTTTGCATGTACAAATGTTTGCATGTTGTCTCCCCCTTTAGAATTTGAGCTCCTTGAGGGCAGGAGCAGGGTATTTCTTGCCCCTTTTTATGTCCCCAGTGCTTAGCATAGCACAGTTCCTACCTGGCACATAGTGAGCACTCAAGATGTTTGTGTTGACTTATTAGCTCCTAGAGGTGGCAGTTTGGGGAGACACAGTAGGGTACAGTAGCTTGAGTAGCTACAGTATAGTAGAAGGGCACTGGCTACCTGGGAGAAGTTTGCAGAAAGGATGTGGAGGAACACCACCAACAAAAAAATGACTATTTCACAAATTTCCTGGAGGCTTGTCCTATGTGAGGGGCACAGGTGCCTGGGAACATTCTCTGCATCAGATCCTGTCTGCCCATTCCCTCCCTCCCACACAATGGATGCATGTTCTGGGTCCTGACCCCAGGAGTAGCTGTGGTTACCAATCGGGATAGCTCAAGTGACACATGAAAAGCTGCTTCGTTCAGTGTCCTTGACATAACTAGCTGCATATTAACAGGGATGCTTTGTGGTATGGAAGCTTAGATTTGTTCAGAATCTAATAGATGGGCTTTGGCTCATAAATTTCTAGTGCTGCTTACCCTATATTTTAAGTCAAAGTGGATCTTTGTGTTGAGAATTCTCCACTTCTTTTTTCCTTTCCACAAAGGAGGTGTTTTCATTCACCTTTTATGACTTACAAGCAGTTGAAAAAGCACTTGTTGTATTTGAACATCACATTGTCTTGTCTCTGATAAAGAAATGTCCTTTTTCTTGGTGCTGCTGCTGCTCTCCTCTCTCTCTCTCTCTCTCTCTCTCTCTCTCTCTCTCTCTCTCTGTCTCTCCCTCCCCCTTCAAAACTAGCTGTAAATGGCTCCAGAATATTGTTCTTGATCAAAAATTTTTCTTCTACTTTATGAAAGCTATTCACTTCTCTTAAAGATTGGAGGGGAGTTATTTTATCATCAAACTACCCCCTTCAAAATGTCTTAAGGGTTAAGCATTGCAGTACATGTCAGTGGGGTGGAGAGTAATAATACTAACCTATTTATATAGTACTAGAGGTTTGTGAAGCCATTATAGAATTTCATTTGATCTTCTCAATAACCCCTCGAGGTAGCTGCTGTTACTGACACTACCCCATTTGTAGAGGGGAAAACTGAAGCTCAAAAAAGTGGGGTGACTTGCCTGGGGTCACATTGCAATTAAATATCTCAAGAAAGATAGAAAAGGGGTCTTGCTCAGATTTTAAAGATATTAGAGGAAGACTACCCTCCAATAGTGTCAGTTAGGGGAATAAAAAGACCTGGATTTAAATTTCCCCTTTGATGCTTACTACCTATGTGACCTTGGCCAAGTCACTGGTCCTAAGTTTCCTATTCTGTAAAATGATGGAGTCAGAATATATGGCCACTGAAGTCCTTTCCAGCTCCAGAACTGTGATCACTTCTATGACATTAGAGGAGGCATAATGGGATAGGTGATAGTCTGTGCCCTACTCAGATTCCTCCTGGAAGAATGTGATAAATTCTGTGATAATACTATCTAATTTTAGGGGGGACATTGTCAAGCTGGTGTGTGTATGGGAGAGGCCATCCAGGATAGTGGCAGGTGACTCTGCTATAAGATACCCTGATGAAAGAACTGGGGATGTGGAGCCTAATAAAGAGAGGACAGAGGGAACTTATAGTCTGTGCAAAAAGGGATTTGGTTTATTCTACTTGGCCTCAGAAGGCAGAAATAGGAAAATGCATTGGAGTTGATGTGAGAGACATTTTGTCTTGACATAAGATAGAACTTCTTCACAACTAGAGAATCCAGAATGGAATGAGATGCCTCTGGAGGCGGTGAGTCCCCGTTCCCAGGTATCTTCCCAGGTTGGGAATAGAGGACTGCTTATTGGGATTACTGTTCAGGTAGTGGTTGGACTAAACCTTTAAGGTTCCTTCCAACTCTGAAGTCCCATGAGATATTACCTGGAGCCACATTCTTTTTTCCTGATGTTTTGTGGTACAACCTTCTAGTTGTTTGGAAACGTCTGACTCTAAAAATCATTTCCAAACCACTGCATTCAGATTGAAACAAACCTTTATCAATTAGTTAGAAAAATCAATTACCATTTACTTGTCAATATTCATTCTATAATGTTGACAGATCCTCAGACTTTCTTGTTCAGTTAAAGAAAGAAAAGGACAAAAAGATAATGCATTAGCTTTACAAATGTGAGAAAAATCATTTCACTTGACAACTTTGCATTGGCCCCCGGAATAGTAACTCTAAGCATTATTTATAAGGTATTCTACCCCTTTGCTGGACAACTGGGTGGTCTAGTGGATAGAGCTTCAGGCCTGGAATCAGGAAGACTCATCTTCCTAAATTCAAAACTGGCCTCAGACACTTCCTAGCTGTGCTACCCTGGGCAAGTCACTTAACCCTATTTGCCTCAGTTGCCTCACCTGTAAAATAAATGGGAGAAGGAAATGATAAATCAACCTAGTATCTTTGCCAAGAAGACCCCAAATGACATGGATGAAGCTAAAGAACAACAACAGCCCCTTTGCTATTGAAAACATAAGGACATATTTATGGCTTCACTCCTTGCATATAATGAGGAACATTAAATTCCATGGTCACAGACTATACCTTAAACTTTAGGCTCCACTTTTGCAAATATGTACACATTTTTACACTGGGGACTGGATGAATCTGGAATGGTTCAGTGTAACCTAATTCCCCTGATGGAAAACATGACTCAAAACGTATGGTCCTATTGAAAGTAGGTCAAGATCATCTGTAAAATGAAGATGGAATCTCAGTGTTGAAAGGCAGTTGAGAGGCCATATAATAATAGCTACTATTTACTTGGCATTTTAAGGTTTCCAAAGCACTCTA
This sequence comes from Petaurus breviceps papuanus, assembly GCF_028583685.1. NCBI lineage: Eukaryota > Metazoa > Chordata > Mammalia > Diprotodontia > Petauridae > Petaurus > Petaurus breviceps. The sequence continues at coordinate 10,495,898 of NW_027187317.1, read as the reverse complement.
CATATGTTATCTGATTTGAACCTCACAAAAACTGGGGGATATGTGCCAATATTATCTCCATTTTATAGATGGTATACTGAGACCTAGAGAGGTTAACATGACTTACCCAAGGACTCATGCAAGTAGTAAGCAGATTTGAACTCAAGTCTTTCTAACTCCAAGGCCAGAACCCTATTCACCTTTTATCTTCTCCCAAATATTCTTCATCATTTTTTCTTCCTGTCTGAGAAATCCTGTCTGCTTCCTTTCCATATTTTTGCCAAGCATTACACATGGACTTAGAGTTGCTGTTATATTATGGTCTTTTTGGTAATAATTTCAACTTTTATGTTTTTCCTATCCTTTTAGTATTTTCCCCTCTTTTAAATAACTTTTTTATTTGATGAATGTTTTTCTAAGCTCATCTCAAAATATCCTGCAAGCACCTCCAGCATGGATTTCTCTTGGACATATTATTTGGTTGGGTCCATCTACTTTTCTACACCTCATCTTCTTAAGTATCTTTACAACTTTCTCAAGTAGCACATGAGGTACTGAGGTAACAGTGATGAATGTGGGTTATTTCAATATAATAAATTATAAGAACCAATTGCTATAGAAATATCAGTGCGATCTGTTCCATTTCATGTCCATTTGTTGACTTCCTACTGGTTTCATACACAAATGCTCTAGGGATGGTCTGACTCAGCTAAATGTTACACCAAATTCTATAAACCTCATTTTCTTCTTAATTATTCAGATAGTATATAGCAGAGTCAAGATGATAGATATACATACAAGATTCTTAAGTCCCACCTTAAAAGCAGACCATAGTCTGTTTTCTAAACTATTGATGTAGTGACTCATTTCTCTTTTGCTTCTTTTCCCAGTTTTATCATCATCATCAACAAGATCATTTATGTAATACCCTCTGTGTTCCAAGAACTGTGCTAAGAATTTTTCAAATATTATTTCATTTGATCCTAACAATTATGGAAGGTAGGTGCTATTATTATGCCCAATTTACAGTTGAGGAAACTGAGGCAAACAGAGGTGAAGTGATTTGTCCATGGAGAAACAAATAATAAATGTATGAGGCTGGATTTGGATTCAGGTCTTCCTGAATCCCAGGCCCAGCAGTATGTCCACTGAGCCACCTAGCTGCCTCTAATTCATATATAATAAATATCTAAATTATATAAATTACCCAGGGAGTACCCATACTGATTAGGTCTCATATCCAAAGAAGTATCAAAATATTGCCTAAAATTTTCCATCCTTCTTCATGATGCTTTGTAATTGATTTAAAAATGGTGCTGCCCTTATCAGTTACATCTTTCTGATGGCAAGGAGATCAAATGTTTGCTAATGGAGGTAATTTCTGAGTTCTTTTGACCACTTTTGTGATGCTGTTTTGCATCAGTCAAATTTCTCCAAGAAATGACAACAAAGTCAATATCTTTGTCTTTATTAATTTCCTGCTTTTAGAGTCAACAATTTGATTAAATAGTACAGGCTGGAACTATTATAATTGTGTACAGTGTAGTCTCATCTTTATCCTTTCTCCTAAATTGCTACTGATTTTGAGAATTTTTCTAATCTATTGATTTGATAGTATTCAGAGAACTGACTCTGAAATTTTTCCTACTTTGGCAACCAATCCTTTTCAGTCGTTAATTACCTATTATGTATAAGATACCTATATAAGCAAAGGAGATATGATGACCAAGACAAAATAGCTCTTGACCTCATGGAGCTTATATTCCACTTTCTTGACTCTCCTATTTATGATATGCAAACATGACAGAATCCTCAGTAATTACAAGCCTCTGGTCTCCTTTATTTTTACATTATGGGCCATATTTTCCAACAATATGTATAATGCAATGATGTCCAAACAAATATTTTTTATTGCTGTTCAATGTGATTCTTCTTTCCTCTTCCTTCTGGATCTCCCAGGGCTCTGCATACTAGAGGTATTCACTGTTATATAACCAACAAACTGAATGATTGAATTCATAATTGGACAACAGTCATCGCGGTAGTTCTCTCCTCCCTCAATCTTCTTTGTCACATTAGTAAAAAATTCTATTTTCTGAAGTGGAGATGGATAAATGCCATATATGTGTGTGTGTATGTGTGTGACATAAAACTCCAGCTGTGGGGGAGGAGACCCTAAAAATAAGTAAAGTTGAATCTAGAAGATGTTTCACACTTGATTCCAGCCAGGAATAGATAGGCATGGCATTTGATGGTCGGATGCTGGAAACCTGATTTATGCTGTCTCTCAAAGAGTAGAGCTCTGACCTCTTCTGGGTGAGAGGCTTCATCCTGAACTCTTTTTCTCTTCAGCACCACAGACAGCATAGATCACAGAATCATAACATATTAGAGTTGGAAGGGACCTCACAGGTCATCTCATCCATCCCCTATCTGAAGTATGAATCCCTTCTACAATATCCCCGACAAGTTCTCATCTAGCCTCCAGTAATGGGGAACTCACCACCTCCCACCATAGCTCATTTCATTCTTAGTGTTCTAATAATAACTGGCTTCATCTCCTACTTACCTCTTGGATCTTTTTGATCTCTAGGATGTGGAAGAGAACTGAGTGACCCCAAGCCTTCATGTCCTATCTTCTCACCATCCCCTCTCAGTCCAGAACAGCTCTAGGGAAAGAAAGAAGCCAAGCTAATGTGAGTGTCTATCTTGGGTGAGCACAAGCCTTGGCGGGGAAGGGGTGGTAGATTGCTCATTTCACAGTGGTAGTTGAGACTAGGCATAGGGCAAGGTCAGATGAAAGAAGGGACATCACAGGATAAGCTCATCCAATTAAGGCATTGTATCTGGAAAGGGCAGTTTCCTGGGTCAGGGATCTGAAGTTAGCCACTTGACTAGGTAGGAAGGAAAACTTGAACAAGTATGGTTGATCCACGAGGAACCCTCAGGGGGGGCGTTTGCTTTGATGAAAAAGCTCTTTAAACTGAGGTAATCTATCTCTACTGGCTCATGGCCACTCAGCTGGCCCCATGGCTGGTTGAAGTTCTTTGGTCTAAAGGGCAGAGGTCAGTTGTGGTAGCTCAGAGTTCCTTGATGGAAATAAGTTATCTTCATTTAGCAAGGATCATTCAGTCTTGTTGTCTGAGGAGGGAGCCACATCCCTTGGCACACTGAGGGCTTAAGTCAGGCTTTCTTTCACCATAGAAAGAGAAACTCTTGAGGAAGAGGGTGTCATAACCCAGGCTCAGATGCTTGGAACATGATTAAATGGGCCAGACTGGGGAAGGCTAGAGCCTGTAGTCTAGGAAGTGCCCTGGACTTGTCAGTTAATCAATCAGTAAGCATTTGTCAAGTACATACTGTATGAGAAGGTGCTGGGCACTGGTCAGTCAAGATGCAGATATTCATACATAGAAATAATATCGGGTGTTTTTTCTCTTTTTCAGAGGGGTTTATCTAAGGGTATGAAATATGGAACAAGGAGGCTCAGTGTGCAAAGGACAGGGCAAGGCAATAACTCAGTCATTGAGACTAAACAGGATTAGTAGCATGCCTGACTGTGTCAAAGTGGTGAATAGCTTCCAAGGACTCATTTTATTCCACTGCTTGGGGGCTAGGATTACTTTCAGAGTCTGAGATGGACTGAGTCTTTATGTAGGGATTAAACAAGTTTAATTTGGGGGATACAGTAATATGAGGTCAGGATGGAGGCCATTAAAAAGTTCCAAGGCAATGATGGTTAGTTTCATTTTTTTTCAGGGTCACAGTCTTTACCCCTATTTTCATTTTTCATGAGCCAAACATCCCTTGTGGTTTTACAATCCAGTTTGTGCCTTCATAATATTGAAGTGAACCTATGCTTTCTCCAGTCTTAAATACTTAAAATATTGCATCCTTTCCCTGTTTTAATTCAATGGTGTTTTGTCCTCTGTGTTGATTTATGAGAAATTTAGAAAATAGTGAATGAATATACTTCACATGGAAATATATTTTGGGGGTACGAATCAACCCTAGAGGATGAATTAGACATTTGATATAGTGGATAGTCTAGTTTACCTGGAGTCAGAAAGACCTGTGTTCAAATCCTGCCTCAGACTAGCAATGTGACCCTGGACAAGTCACTTATACTTTCTGTTTCTCAGTTTCCCAAGTATAAAATGAGGACATTGGAACTGATGACTTCTAAGGTTATTTTCAACTCTCTCTATGTGGTTCTATAGAGACTGTTGGTGAAATAAGCCTTATTCTTTGCTGTAGAGATGGTGAATTATAGCCACGAAATAATACATACATTGTCAGTCAGGGTCAATGTGTGATCTAGCCCTTTCATTTTACAGAATGAGGAAACTAAGGTAGAAAGAAGTGAAATATCTTACCCAGGGTCACACAGCTAATGAGTGAGTTGGTTTGTTTTGCTTGAATTTTTTTCTTAGTAGTGAGGGTTTTCTCAGAGGAGGGGGAGTACATTGTTGAGAAGTAATAACATGAAAAAATGCTAACACATCAATAAAATATTAAAAAAATATTTTTAGGGGGTAGTTGTGGTCCATAGGGTCACGAAGAGTTGAACACGACTGAATGAGACAACAAAATGATAGGATCGAATTGGTGATTTCAGGAACTCTCTTTGGGGTGATAGATTGATTTTCTATGACTAGTTAGAAGAAAGTTTGGAAGCTGTTGGTCAGCCTCTCTACTCCCTGGTGAAGTCATAAGAGACCATGACCATAAGCTCATGTATGGACTGGACAATCAGTAGTTAGACTTGATAGAACTTTTGACAGGACCTCTTTTTAATGACACCCCCCCCCCCATGTTGCCATAGCATTTGTCCGCCACCCTTCTTCTTTGGGCTATTTTCTAACTATTTCCAAGCTGATTTGAGATGTGATGTGCAATGACCCCATAGGGCCCTGATACTACACACTTAAGTCCAGGGCCTCCTTTGGGATCCCAAGCCTGAGTGTTGTGATTCACACTGCATTTTAGAATGTGTCTCTCAGGTCTACCCCAGACTTGTTTGAGATGTGTATACATACATAGACTGGGTAGATACATCAAGTTTAATACACCCCAGCCTGCTTGAAACAATGCCTTTTTAATTTTTTTGAACCACTGCATGGAAGTGTGTAGCATTGTATAGCAAATAAAAGTGTCCGCCACAATGCCTGTAAATCAGAGCTTTAAACTATGTTTCAATTATCCTTCTATTATCCAGCTGGTATTTAAGCATGTTTATTATTCAAATCAGCTGAGAATGTGCTGCTGTTGTGTAAACAACTGTCAATTGCTGAAACAATGATTAGGAAGCACCATCCCTTTCAGGTGTGCTTAGAGGTACTTACACCCCAACCACTTGTATTTAAATATCATGCAAACACAATGCTTGAGTGACTACTTTCACTCCAGTTCCCCATGCCTGGTGCCAATTCTATTACATTAAGAGGAAAATCTATTAAAATTTCCATTTATACACATCCCTACTCTGTTTTTAACCATTGTATCATTAAGGCTCAGGTTAATATAATAGATAGGCTGAGAGATATGGTGCGCATTGAGAAAGCCTGTTCAAAATAAAAGACAATTTTCCCCCTGCATTATTGGGGGAGTTGGAAAGCTTTTGTGAAAACAATGCTAAGAAAATTATTTTCTGAATAAAAAAGCATGACATGAGAAAAGAAAAATTTAGCTCCCATAAAGACTCATCTTGAACCTTTATTAGCTCCATTACCAATTCTGCACATTAAAAAAATATAGAGGGAGAAAATAGGACACTTGCAACATGAACCTGTGGGTCTTTTGAAGGAACCACAGCATCCCTGCTTAGGGTAGGTGGATGGGACTGGAAATGGAGGGGGAAAGAATGTTACAGAGAGGACCTTTAGGGGTATTATAAGCCTACACTCTCAGCTTTCCCAGAATTAAGTGGCAGATAAAAGTGTTTTCTCCCTAGTCCATCTGTTGCCCCTTCCCCCTTTAAAAATGGACATGGAGGTTTAGAGAATTATCTGTGGACATTCAAAGGTGGAGGGACTAGTCTATATTCAACCAGGCATCATGTGTGATTCTAAATTCAGCCTTCTTTCTACTGTACTTCACTAGAGTAACAGTTTTCAAACTTTTTGGCCTCAAGAACCTGTTCCACTCTTAAAAATTACTGAGGACCATTTTCCCCCTCACTGCAAGAGTTAGTTTATATCTAGTAGTGTCCTGGTAAATGATTAACAACCAGCTCCCTGGAAGAAAAAAAAACACAATGTATGTATGACACATCTTGAAGTTTAATCTGCATTATACTTTCTTCAGTCCAGACAATCAGCAAAAAACATCAGTGGATCCCTGATTTCTGAGATATAAATGCTCACACTGAAAATTTAGGTTGACTCTAGCACACCACTAGTCATATCTGTTAATATTTCCCACATTCAAAATTCAATGTCTCAGTATTATTAAGATAATAGTTTGGACTTTGTGGAACCTGAAAAGGGACCTGAAGGCCCCAGGGGTGCCTGGATCACACTTCAAGAACCATTACTCCAGGTTATCACTGGGACAAGATCATAATTAAGGAAAAAAGCTTTTGCATCAGTGATTGTTTGGGATCACAATTTCACAAATGTAATCCAACCCTGCTCTATTCCTTCTGTTTAGCTCTGAAGCAAGTTTATTTATCTATCTGTGGTGCTTTTGTGTGAGTGTGTATTTATATATTTGCCACCCACATTTACAGATACACAAATACACTAACACCTGCACACATACACATATATACATATACACAACTTCTAACTACCTTCTTATTTTTTTTTTTGGCTTTTTGGAGGGCAATTGGGGTTAAGTGACTTGCCCAAGGTCACATAGCAAATTTTTGTTTTAAGTGTGTAAGGCCACATTTGAACTCAGGTCCTCCTGACTCCAAGGCCGGTGATCTATTCACTGCGCCACCGAGCCGCCCCTTCTAACTACCTTCTTAATAATTGAATAATATCTATATCGTGGAAGAATAATTAGGCAATTCATGATTTAAAGTTTACACTTCTATTTTCAAGGTTAATTGTTTCTTTTAAGTAAGATGTTTTGCCTTGAGTAAAGGACTTATGTCTATGCAAAATAAAAATGCATCTGAATACCACGAATAAAGCATTTTTTCAAAAGCTTAATCTATGAAAACTCAAAGGAAAATACCTCAATTGTGGCTGATTATTCATGACACAAGTGGCAACAGGCAAATGATCTGAGTCCTGGGTACTTGCCAGGAAGAAGGAAGTCGGGGTTCGAATTCCACCTCTGACATTCCTTATATGAATATGAACAAGGCATTTAGTTGCTTTAAGCCTCGAGCTACTCTCTGATTTATCTACTAAGTATCAGACCAGCAGATTGTTGATACATTAATAAATTCATTTCAGAAAAAAGAATTCATCACTTTAGAGAAATATTTATTACCAGGTTTCTAGCAAGTTTCCCTAGTGTACTCAAAATGAAATCTGATTTACATACAAATCACAATTCTATTTACACATAATTTTTGGAGAATACATCTATAGCATGAAAAGGAGAATGCCTTAAATTCAAGATGTTTGAGAATATCAAACATCTTGCATTTCATAGCAAGTACCCAGGCTCAGCCAACACAATCACATGCTGATATGTGTAATCCAGAGAACACAGCAAATGCTTATCCTTCATAATAGAAGGGAAAGTAACACTGTTCAATAAATCTGTTAGTTTATATTTCTTGCTGTGAACATTAGCTTGATATCAGAGTTTGGGAGGGGGGCTGGCAAAGAAGATGAAACTAAGGAGGAGATTTGAGAGAGAGAATAAAATCTGAATTTCTTCTGTTTAAATGTTTTTGTTGTCATTGTGGGAACCCCAAAGTTAATTTGCCTGCCTTCAAGAGTTCTTGGTTAGTTCTGTTAGTGGAAGAGCCAAGGCCCGAAGATTTCTTGTTTTATTATGTTTACCATGAAGTAGACTATTTGTCCTGCTAGAGAATTTAGTTTAGACAGATTAATTATCACCACTTTGCCTCCATATCTTGTAGGGGTTTTATCCCAACACACTCTTGGGTTCTTTCTTACTGTAAGGTGTTAATGCATTTACCAGCTCACATTGGAAGGATAATTATCCCAGTAAAGTCTTAACAGCTATTATGCCTCTTGGTATAATCCAAAGCGGCTAAGGTAAGACAACTACCAATTACATGCTCTATTGTCTCCTGAGCTGCCATATATTATCTGCACCTGTCAGCAAACAAGTTTACTTCATTATATACTTGTGATAATTCCTAGTGCCAATCACTCTTTCCTGAAGAGCTGCAACAAACCCTACCATCTTCCCAATGACATGCTTTGCTTTATCCAGAAGTTAAATTCAATTTGCTTAACCACACTACAGCTAGCTTTGGTGCTGGCTATTTGTTAGGGTAATATAATGGGTAGAGAAGGCTAGTGTTATGGGAATGGCAATTCAAGATCTTCCTTGATTTGAAAATATACTCTGCCCCCTAATAGGCTGAATGTGGTCACATGGAGCCTGTGGAGGGAGGCTTGGTTTTCAGGAATACCCACACCTTGGTGCTATGTGATGGGGCAGTAGGTCAAGAAGGTTGTGACATTTTTCTGAGCCAGAAGAAGGCTATATATATCCTCATGTGAGATTTTGTTTTGGGGCTCACTTTGAAAAGTGTTGTATGATTTGACCAGAGGAGACTCTGGGCAGCCATTGAGCCCCCTCGCTTTGAAAACTCAGATGTTGGTGCTTCCCTCTCTGGTAACTGTGACTAGGTATGGATGTAATGGTCAGACAGGTGGAAGCCTGTCTGCAGTTTGTAACTTATGCTTGTAACTTGTTTGTATTTTATTTGTATTCTCTGAAATTTGGGGTGCTGACCTTTTTCCCTTGAGCTAGATAAATTACATATGTTTGATTAAAACAAGATTTTTAACCCATTTTGAGTTGCTTTCCTTTAGAAAAGCAGATCTAAGAACCTGTGTTGGCAGCTACCCTGGGTATGCTGGAATGCTTGCTGCTACAGCAAGGAGTCAGCATGGCCTGTGATCAAATCACTGGATCCTAGGTAGCTTCAGAAATTTGAAGTTAGAAGGGATCTTGGAAGTCACTTAATTCTCTCATTTAGCCGATGAGGAAATGAGTGACTAGTTTTGTTGTTGTTCAATCCTTTTAGAATAGTTGGGGTTTGTTATTTCCTTCTCTAGCTTATTTTACAGATGAGAAAACTGAGGTAAACAGGGTTAAGTGACTTGCTCAGGGTCACACAACTAGTAGGTATCTGAAGTCAGATTTGAACTCAGAAAGTTGAGTCTTCTTGATTTCAAGCTCATTACTCTGTTCACTGTGCCACATACCTTCCCCGAGGAAACGAAGCTTCTCTTGGAGTTTAAGTGATTTGCCCAAGGTAATAAGTATTAACTGGCAGATCCCAGTTTCAAACCAAGATTCTCTAACTTGGTCTAGTGGTCTTTCCATTGTGCTAGTCTTGCTTCTGACATGCACTGACTGGGTGAACAGAAACTAGTGATCTCACTTTTTAGTGAAATAGAGCAAAGCTCTATAACATTAAGTTATAGAAGAAAATGTTTATTGGATTGGTGCAGGACCTCTTACTCTTTGTACTTGTATTCCAGCATAGTGCCTGGCAAGTCATTAAAGCTTAATAAATACTTGATTGATTGACTGATTCAAATCACTGGTCTAGATCCTTTTGCCCCATCCCTATATCTTCTGCCAAAAATAAAACAAACAAAGCCAGAACAATACACATATAGTCATTCACATGTATGTTGGGCTTGAAGATATACACAGTCTTTCTTGGTCCTCATAATAACCCGATGAGGCAGGTTATTATTGTGGCTGTTTTATAGGTGAACAAGTTGAGGCTCCTGGGAGTTATGAATTATAATAATAAAAGCAATAGCTAGAATTTATACAGTGCTTTTAGGTTTTTTACAAATATTCTCTACTTTGATCCTCATAAGAGCCCTGGAAGGGGGGGGTGCTATTATCATCCCCATTTTATAGATGGGGAAACTGGGATGGCCAGAGATTAAGTGATTTACCCCAATGTCACATAGCTGGTAAGTGTCTGAGACTAGATTTGAACTCAGTTCTTTCTGATTCCAGGTCCAGTGCTCTGTCTACTTCATCACGTAGTTCCCAACTGACTTGTTTAAGTTCACAAAACTGGTGTCAGAGCTGAAGCTTGAATTAAATCCAGGCTTCTTTATACTTTGTCTTTCTAGTATTATTTTTAGATTTTTTTGGTGGTCCTAAAGAGCAGGCCTGTTTTATGCAACTTGTGTTAGAAGATTGTTCCTGCGTTTCATCCTAATAGAATAATGTTCAATGCAGAGGCTTATTCCTTCTCTTGTACTTCATGCAGTTTGAAATGCTCCCTTACAAAAGTCAAGTCAACAAGCATTTCTTCAGTACCTCCTGTTAAGTAGGCCAGTTCCTGTGCTAAGTACTTGCAGGTATCTCTCTATATAGTCATCTTGGCCAACCTTTCAAGACTGAAATGGGAAGAATCTCCATCTCCTTCATAAGTTTCAAGGGAAGCCTACCACACCTTTGGGGGATACTTTGGTAATTGCTAATTTAAGACCCTGCTCAAGGGCTCCTTCTGTTAAACAATCTCTGGGTACACTGAATCTCTTTATGACACCTTAGAGAATGTCTAGTTTAGCCCTCTCATGGAAGAGACGAAGAAACTGAGTTAAGTTAAGTCACTTAGCCGTGTTTACTCAAGTGTTGAGATTCAATCTCAACTCCTCTGACTACGTATTTGACATTCTTCTATATAAATAGGGTAGCTAAGTAACACAGCAGATGAAGTGCTGGGCCTGGAGTCAAGGAGACTCATCTTCCTGTGTTCAAACCTGAACTCAGACTCTTAGTAGCTGTGAGACCTTGGGCAAGTCACTTAACCCTATTTGTCTCAGTTTCTTTATCTGTAAAATGAACTGGAGAAGGACATGACAAACCATTCTAGAGTCTGCTAAAAAAAAACAAATCCCAATTGGAGTCACAAAGAGTCAGACATAACTGAAAAATGACCAAACAACAACAAATGAACTTATATGACATTCTCCTCTGTGTCACACAACTTAGTGCTTTAGGGGAGATGGGTCTGGATCTGTGATTTCATCATTACAAAGAATTGCCAGCTTGGAAAGGATTGGAAATTAAGGGGGTGCCCATCAATTGGGGAATGGCTGAACAAGTTGTGGTATATGCATGTTATGGAATAATATTGTGCTATAAGAAAGGAGGAGCAGATGGACTTCATATTTACCTGGAGAGGCTTATACGAACTGATGCTGAGTGAGAAGAGTAGAACCAGGAAAAATTTGTACACAATTAGAGACACAACATATGTGTGATGACCAACTTTGATAGACTGGACTCTTCTCAGCAATGCAGTGATATAAGTCAACCCCAAAAGACTCATGATGGAGAGAAATGTGTGCATCCAGAGAAAGAACTAGAAAGAACTGAGTTTATATCCAGATGGAAGCAAAATACCTGATCTTCTTCCTTTTCTTGTTTGGTTTTATGTCCTCTTTATCATTTTTCATTCTGTCTGATACAGTCCATCTTTATAACCTGACTAATGTATAATGTGAAAGTATTTACAGATCCTATACTTGACTATATGCCGCCATGGGGAGGAGGGGAGGGAGGGGGACAAAATGTGAAACTCAAGGAATTGTGGAATTGAATCCTGTAAACTAAAAGGAAACAAACAAATTAAAAAAAAAAAGAATTGCCAGCTTGGAAACTCCAGACACTGATACATAATGGTTTCTCCTCTGTTACTTGTAGGCTTAGAAAGTTTCCTGGGGTCACTGAGTTGCAAAGTTAGCTGTATAGGGTCAAATGGATTGTAAGAGTCAGAGAAAAGACATGACACAGGGTCTTCTGGACTCTAAGGCCAGTTCTCCACTCATTAGGAAGTTGTTGTTCAGCCTTGAACTGTCTCTTGGATCATTTATTGTTGTGACAAGCATGTTAATCTTTGAAAAGCAGTTTGTGATTGATAAATATTCTTAAATGTGGCAACTTAGGTATCCCACAGTAAATCTTTTTTTTTTTCCTTTTGGAGGGCAATTGGGGTTAAGTAACTTGCCCAAGGTTACACAGCTAGTTTTTTTTTTTTTTTGTATGTGTTAAGTGTCTGAGACTGGAACTGAACTCTGGTCCTCCTGACTCCGGGGCCGCGCTTTGCTCGCTGTGCCACCTAGCCACCCCCATGTAAATCTTTTAATAAAGTGAAAAATTGTTCTATGCTATGAATAATCACCCGTTCATTTTATATATAAATGTATATGGTAATCTTTCAAGGTGGAAATTGTGAGAATTATTCTTATATGTTCAAGTTCAGATGACCTCTCTGAAGCATAATATTTTTATCTGTGAAACAGAAATAATAATGTATTCCCTACATACCTTAAAGGGTTATTATGGGAGTCAAATAAGGAACAACAGGCCTGTCTCAAATTTGGGATTGTACCCAATCTACTCATTTGTGCAGAAATAATATACTTTCAATATAATCAAGCTATGATGGCTTATGCTGATGCTTTGTTATGCTGCTGGTCAATAATCCATCAAATCTCAGAATTGGAAAGCACCATGTAGTCCAACACTTGCCTGAAAAAGCATCCCCTCAATAAAAATAGAGAACATTTATAATACATCTTATTGTTGATAAAAATGTTTTCATAATAATCATGGTTGCTATTATTTATATAGTGCTTTAAGATTTGTAATGAACTTTGCAAGAATTATCTCATTTGATTCTCACAACAACCCTGGGAGGTAGGTGCTATTATTATTCCCATTTTACAGATGAACAATCTGAGTCAGACAGGAGTTAAGTGACTGCTCCAGGATTATAAAGCTAGTAAGTGGCTGTGGCTACCTTCGAATTCAGGTCTTCCTGACTCCCAGGAGGCAGCTAGGTTGCTCAGTGAATGACCGGGACTAGTCATGGAGACCTGAATTTAAATCCAGCCTCAGCCACTTACTAGTTGAGTGACCCTGGGCAAGTAATTTAATCTTCTTTGACTTAATCTGCCCAAGAAGAAAATGACAAACCATTCCAGTTTCTTTGCTCAGAAAATTCCATGGACAGTATGGTCTAGGGGTAACAGAGACTGAGATGGGACCGAATGACTATACAATAATAACTTCCCGACTCTCAAATCCAGCACTAACCACTGTGACGCCTAGCTGCCTGATATCCTTAGATCCTCCTGAGAACCCTGTCAGATGAGTGCTGTTGTCGCCAGTTGGGACCCAGAAAGGTGAAGTCACTGACCCAGAGTTACACCATGAACAGTGAATGTAAAGGGGTGTGGGGGTGGCGTAGATTTGAACCCAAGTTGTCTTGACTCCCTTCCTGGCACTCTTTTCACCATCCTACAGTGGCCATGTCTGAAAGTCTCTAGGGGGGACATTGGGCTCATAGACTGGATTTGCCAAGACCCTTTCTCAGCTTGGCTTTCCAAAGCTACAGCTGGGCTAGCAGAGCTGCCCTCAGCCACTACTTAAGGAACGGTTAATGGGCAGCTCATTAGCTCATTAGCAGCTGCTTTAGCTCATTAATAGCTACTTAAGAAGTGGTTGCTGCAGAGAGCATCAGCAGGCCTGGGGCTGGCTTCTGTGCCACAATAAAGGATTTCTGCTATTAATCTGTTTCATAAGGTCAGATGTCCACCAGATTTCCTTAAAACATACCCATAGACAACCACAATGCTTTTTTCTTCCAGCCAATGCAGAAGCACGCAAGTGCTTTTTAGCTGGTATAAATTACAGACTTCCAGTTTTAGTGGAAAGGAAACCAGATCTGCATCAGATCCCGGCTCTGGTCCTTCCAGCAGGTAACAATTATGGTAATAATGACAGCTAGCATTTATATAGAGCCTACTGTGTGCCAGACACTTTACAATGATGATTTCATTTTATTCCCACAACTTTGGGAGGTATTTGATGTAATTATCCCCATTTTACAGTTGAGGAAGTTGAGGCAAACAGGGGTTAAAATGCCTTGTCTGGGGTCAAACAACTAGGAAGTATCTGAGGCTAGATTTGAACTCAAGTCTTCCTGACTCTAGACTCAATGGTGTTCTATCCACTGAACCACTTAATAGCTAGATTGATCCCTTTGAATCTCTATTTCTTGATTTGCAAAATGGGATCATGCTAGCTATACTACTTACCCCACTATATTTGAAATTATATATTAAATACACATGGCATATATAATAATGTATGTATATGTGCTTATATATGTGTATATACACACATACGCACATATGTGTGTATGTGTGGTATTTTGTGAACCTTAACGGTCTGAATATGTGTCAACTATCTTAATGGTGATGGAGATATCTTGTGGCACTGTGGAAAATTCAGGGTCTCAGGAGCCAGGGGTTCAAATCTTACCTATTCTACTATGTTATGAAAATATTTTATATTTCTTAAGTTCGGAATAAAACAAAAATGTAAAAAAAAATCTTACATGAAGCTTACTGCCTCAATGACCCTAGACAAGTCATTATACTTTCCGGGGCTTCAATTTTCTTCTTGATAAAAATGAGGAAGATTGATTGGGTGGTCTCTGAGGTCCTTTCCAGCTCTATATCTGTGATCATTCCTATAAATATAATTGGCTGAAAATATCATATTATTCTGACTTAGATAATATATCTAGAAGGGGCTTGTGTTGTCATTTAGTCATTACATTGTATCTGCCTCTTGGGGACCCCATTAGGGGGTTTTCTTTTCCAGAGATACTAGAGGGGTTTGCCATTTCCTTCTCCAGCTCATTTTACAGATGAGAAAATTGAGGCAAACAGGGTTTAGTGACTTGCCCCAGGGTTACACCACTAGTATGTGTCTAAGGCTAGATTCAAACTCATGAAGTTCAGAGGTCACATAAGCTATGCCACATTTTACAGATGACGAAACTAATTCCAGAAGGTAATTAAATTACTCTCCCAGACAGTCATTTCAGGGGCAGGATTTGAATTCAAGTCCTGTGGCTCTTAAACCACTGCTCCTTCCCCTATGGAGGCATCATGCTGCCTCTTTTCCTGACTACTTTAAATAGCATAGAATTCACCCAGGGTTTTGAAGATCCTTCCTCCTGACTCCACAAAGGGATCATCCCTTGGATACAACATGATCCTTGAAATCTCTGTTCAGTTCTACAAATATTTTTATATGCTTACAGTGTTTAGGGAACATAACAAAAAATATTTCCACCGTTGAGAAGCTTACATTCTACTGTTCACTCTCTATACATAGCAAACAACAATGATCTGCTGCCAGACAGACCGAAGTCATGCTTTTAGGGCTTAGAATTATAGTATTTTTCTTAGATGGTGCAGGGGATAGAGTGCTGGGCCTGGAGTCAGAAAGACCTGAGTTCATATATGTCCAAGCCCAATAATCTATCACACTGTCTTCCTAAGATTAAGTGATAAAGCTTGAATGATTTTTCTTCAAATCACAGAGTGATTTTACAATGAAAACAGCACTGAAACTCTTGTTTGCTGATACCAGTGGCAGTTTCCTCTTTCTCCCTCTGGTCCTGTCCTCATGGACATTTTTTTATCAGAAACATTAACTTGTTTTGTCCTATTTTCTCTCTAGGCCTCAGTTTCCCCATCCCCCATGGCCCTTTTCAAGTCTAACTCCCAGGATGTGGTAAATTCAATAAGGTCCAGCATTCCTAGAAATGGTACTAGAAGTGGATGAGGAGGAGAGTTGGAGTGACCCCATGGGAAAGAAAGTCTGCAAATTATGTTCATAAAATATGACACCTTTAAAAAAAACCCCAAACAACCCACACAACTTAATAGAGATGCTTCAACTGTTGTTTTGCAACCAACATGACGTGTCTAATTGGTGACCATGGTAACAAAATCAGGTCACAAGGAGGTTCATACTGAGATCAAGCATATGTAGATGCTCTCATTCAAATATCCATAAAGATAATAGCCTATTGGTAAGAGCCCCCAGTGTTGGACTGAAGATGGTGGCTCTCTGGCAAAGCTGATGTCACTTTGAAAATGTTCACTTGTTTGTAGCATCTGCACGCACGCTTTGCAGAGGAGGAATGCTGTTATTATTTTTTTTTTCCAAATTCACTGGTTAAAAAGGAAAAAAAAAAGATAATTTAGAAATGGGAAACTAGACTGAGTGCATGGATGTGGCTTCCTAGATCTGGGTAATTTACTCCCTGGGGTTTGTAGTGTGTCTGACTTATATTTTAGACATAATTAAGTAATCAGCAGTGTACATTGTCAAATGAATGTTTAGGCTGCTTGAGGTTGAATTTTCACAGCCATAGCAGCTGTGGTGGTTCTGGCTTCCCCCGTCTCCCACCCCTCCCTTGCATACATTCATGTTTTTAACTGTAAATGAAACTTGAGTTATTTATCCGACCATTTTTTGCTGAATGCAATTCAGTTCCACAAATGTTCATTAAATGCCCAGTGAGCAGAGCACTGTGCCATGCACTAGGAGAGATATGAAGTTGAGCTAAGACAGGGTCCCTGCTTACACAGAGCACACAGCTTGGTACAGGAATAAGATATGTTAACAGAAAACTGGAATGCACAATAATATGGGGAAAATGCATTAGAAGAGTTTTGTTAGGACAAAGGAACACATGGGAAGGATTACTATGCCATCAGACTGGAAAAGCAGGATCACAGATCTAGATTAGATCTTGGAAGGGACTTCCAACTCTATCATTTTATAAAAGATAAGGAAACTGAAGGCCTGGGAAGTTTGTGTCCTACAAATAGCATCAGAAGAAGGATTCAAAACCAAGTTCTCTGATTCCAAAGCCAATGTCTTTTGCTACTGCACCACACTGACTCTTCAAGTAAGTTGGAATTAAGTGGTAGAAGATCCTTATAGCCAGGTTGTAAACCTTATATTTTATTTGGTTGATAATAGGGAGCCATGGAAGATTTTTGAGTAGGAGAGTCATACTATTAACTCTGTGCATTAGGAGGATGTCTCTGAAAGTGTTGTGAAGGCTGGATTTGACAAATTAGTTGACTCTTTTAGTAATTAATAATCAATTAAAATAATAGTACATAAATATAACATATAAATAATAATTAATAATTTAGGTAATCAGAGCTGAAACTAGGGTGATTAGAGTGAAAAAGGAAAGGAGAATGCAAACGAAAGGATTACTGTGGAGGTCAAATATACAAGGTGTTCTAAAAATCTCAGTAGAATTTTATTATAAAACTTAAAACTGCACTAAGACTTTTTGGCACAGCTGTATATAACCTGGCAAATGACTGGACATGAAGATGGGAGAGGGATAGAGAGAGAGAGGCAAAGTTATGGATGACCCCAAGGTATTTCTAAGAGAGTAATGGTGCTCTCTGCAGAGATATGGAAGTTAGAAAGAATGGCATGGTACGGGAAGAAAATGATGGGTACATTGTAAGACATACTGTGATTGTTAGAACAGGAGTAAATTCTGGTAGAGAAGTCATTTTGGCAGTTGGAAATGTAGGACTGGAGTATAGGAGAAGAAACTTGACTAGAGGGTGGAGTCCCAAACTCCTCCCAAACCCTTCTTTATAGATCCCAGAAACTGGACTTTTGGACTCACTCTGCTCTGTATGTAATACTCTTCCTGGTTTCAGCTCCATGGAACAAGATGCCCTGGTTTTGAGTGTTCCTCCTTTCTTCACTAATTCCCTCCCTTCCCCCCTTTCTTGGCTCCTTCTGTGTCTTCTCCCCCACCTCCATTAGATTTTAAGTCCCTTCAGGTCAGGGACTGTCTTTTTTTTTTATTAACTGTATCTTCAGTGCTTGGAACATAGTAGGTACTTAAATATTTATTCAATTGGAGTGGAGAGTAAGATTGCCCAAGGAATTTAAAAGAAAAAAGACAGCCAAGAATAGAGTTGCAGGAAATGTTTGCTTTTAAGATGCAGGGGAAACATCCTATAGAGAACATTGATCTTGATTCAATAAATTTAGATTTAAATTCTGATTCTGATGTGTAAATTTAGGAAAATTCTTCTTCTCTGAATTGTACTTTCTTCATTTATAAAATGAAGGGCTCAAACTAGACCAGTGGTGTTAATCTCAGAAAATGGGGCCACTAAATCAAACATAAAGATCCCTGTGGGTACATACTGACTTAGAAAACCACATATGAATGTTATCTATGCTCTATTATATTTTTATTTATGTTGTTAAATGTTTCCCAATTACAATTTAATTTGGTTCCTAGCACGCATAGGAGGACTATGGGTCCCAAGCAGACTGTAGGTCATGTATTCGACACCTTTGGACGAGGTGACTTTATAATGTTCTTTCCAGTTCCCATGATCTATGACTCTATAAATAAGAGAAGACAAAAGAAACAGTCACAAATAGAGGAGAAGAACCAACAGAATTCAATATCACAGAGCAGTTACAAAAAGGAGAATATGGTTAATAGTATTCATGCTGTGGATTGTTCATGAAGTGTAAGAAAAAGACAATGAAGTCATTAGTAACCCCTTAGGGAAAGTAGTTTCAGCAGACTAGTGAAGATAGAAGGCAGATTAGTGAGTTCAAGAGTAAGTTGATGGGAAATAAGTAGAAGCAGCAAACTCTTTACAAACAGATGGCAGTGAAGGGGAGGAGAGAGAGCCAATACAACAATTTGAGAATCAAGTAAGGCTTTTTAGGATGGGGGAGACCTGAACACATTAGTAGGTCTTGACTGGGAGACATTGAATGTGAGAGAGCAGGATGAAATGATTGGTCAAAACAAAATGGCAGCTGAATAATAGCAGATACGGTGATAACTATTCTCTTTTCTATCTCAGGCATAGACATAAAAGCAGGCATCACAAAGTACCCTCACCTCAACAACATTTCACAGCATCTTAGAATCATAGACTCTCAAAATTGAAAGAGACCTCAACAACTATCCAGTCTAACTACCTGAACAAAGAACAATTTCAGTTACTGAATACCTAGAGATGAAGTGTTGACATAGTGGGCAAGGCATTAGACTAGAAGTCAGGAGAGTCGGGGTTCAAATCCTGCCTTTGATATTTATTAACTTTGTGACCCTTGGTAAGCCACTTATATATTTAGTGCCTTGGTTTCTTAATTTTTAAAGTGAGGGTCTTTTAAAGTGAGGCCTCTAAAATTTTTTCTAGTTCTAGATCTTTGATCTTTGGTCCTAGCCTCCCATAAGTTGTTGTTCGATCATTTCTGACTCTTCATGACCTAATTTGGTACTTTTCTTGGCAAAGATACTGGAAGGGTTTTTTTTTTTTGCCATTTCCTTCTCCAACTCATTTTACAGCTGAGGAAACTAAGGCAAACATGGTTAAGTGACTTGTCCAGGGTCACACAGTTAGTATCTGAGGCCAGATTTGAACTCAGGAAGATGAGTCTTTCTGATTCTAGGTGCAACATTCTATCCATTGTACAATCTAGATGCCCTTCTGCTCCCCTAAGTACTCAAGAACTATCTTTTTCATGAAGTCTTTGTTCCCCAACTGTTGGTGTCTTCCCCGCTCTGTTTTGTACATGCCTACATAATGGCATGTTGTCTTTTCCATTAACATGTCAACACATTGAGGGCAAGGACAATTTCACTTTTTTCTTTATAAATTTAGCATTTAGCATAGCTCCTAGCACTAGTAGGCAGTTAGCAAATGTTTGCTTATTTATTGATTATTTGTTATGCTGTTTTTGCTTAATGACCTTCAATAAGGAGAGAAAAGACTTCCTCCAATGCTTTTCTGATATCTAGGTAAGCTACATCTACAGCATTGCTTTAACGGTGAGTCTAGAAACCCTGTCAAAAAAACAATGGGATTCATCTGGGGAGAATCTCTTCTTGACCTTGCCTCTGCCCTTGTTCAACCCCTTCCTGTTAACATGGGCCAGGACTTAAGCCAGGGAAAGAAAAATAAATAAACAAACAAACTGAATTGTCTTGGTTTTCTTTCCCCTTATTTCAGACCAACTCTGCCTGATATTTGCAGAAATAGCCCTCTCAGAGACCAACCCTAACCCTGCTACCCACCTCTGTCCTAAAACAGCAGAGATGGGAGAAGAGAGAAAAACAAGATGAGAAGAAAAGCAGGAGAATGATTTTAAATGGTTTCCTTTTGTTGTTGTTGCTGAGTCATTTCAATCATGTCTGATTCTTCATGACCCCATTTGGGGTTTTCTTGGCAGAGATATTGGAGTGGTTTGCCATTTCCTTCTCCAGCTCATTTTACAGAAAAGGAAACTGAGGCAAATGGGGTTAAGAAATTTACCCAGGGTCACACAGCTAGTAAGTGTCTGAGGCTGGATTTGAACTCATGAAGATGAGTCTTCCTGATTCCAAACCCATTGCTCTATCCAGTTCCAAGCCTAGTGCTCTGATCTATTGTAGTTTCCTACTGACTCACGAATGGACTCAGATTTTGAGCCTCCAGAACTGAGGATTCTTCTCCATCTGCTCCATCTCAAGCCCCAGGTTTCTCGTTGTGTCTACAAACAATGGACTCTTCTGCTCATTCTAACTCATCTCCAGAACTGCTTAGGGGTTTGACAGGGCATTTAGAAAAGGCAGAAGGATAATCGATATATTCTGTCCGAGTTTTAGGAAGCCAGAGTGAGTGTGATTCTTTATTGAAACTTGATCATTCACCAACAGTGTTCTGTTGCATACCCTCAGTGTAGGAAAAGTAGAGTGTAAAGAACATCTCCACCCCACCAAGGGTTTTATTATATAACAGGGGAAATTTTGTTGAGTCATTTCATTTGTGTCCAACTCTTAGTGACTCCATTTGGGGTCTTCTTGGCAGAGACAGTGAGTGGAGTGGTTTGCCATTTCTTTCTCCAGCTTATTTTGCAGATAAGGAAACTGAGACAAACAGGGTTAAGTGGCTTGCCCAGGGTCATACACCTAGTAAATGCCTGAGGCTGTATTTGAATTCAGATCCTCCTGATTCCAGGCCTGGTAATCTATCCACCCAGCTGCCCTAATAAGGGAATTATGCCTAATCAAAAGGAACATGGGCTGTCAGAGCAGGAAGAGAGTTCAGAGGGTTCCTGATTCAATCTGCTCATTTTATAGGTGAGGAAACTGAAATCTAGATAGGAATAGTGACTTGACAAGCATATAGTTGGTTATCGTGAGAGTTAGAAATAGAAGCTATGTCTCCTAAGTGTCTGAGCATTTACTTTTTTTCCACTACAACATGTGACGACTCAAAAATGTGGTTTCCAGGGAAAATAATATGTCCAAGTCCATATTGGTAGGTTAGGGAGTGGATTAGGGTTTGATCTTTACAAAAGTCTTGTAAACATTTCTGTTACCCAAGGCATTCCTACTTACCAGTCTCTTCTATTGGCATGTCATTTGACCTACTCTGGGCCTCAGTTTCCCCATCTGTAAAAGGGGAGCTAATAATGATTCACTGCCTGCTTCACCAGGTAATTATTTTGTCAAGTGTAAGGTGCTATATGAAAGTGAGCTATTGTTATTATCTGTTTCAGCCATTATGTTGTTGTTGTAGTAGTCTTGTTTTGGTGAGGATTGATCTCCAAGCTTACTGTATACATTATATGCCTTTAAACATCCCATCATGGGCCTACCTGTTGATGGAGTCCTGGACTGTGGCACAAATTTTGTTGCTTCCTCACTGAGCCTACCCCTCGTATAGGCTTCTATTCTCCTTTACCTGGATTATTGAAATTGAATGGTAACAGGACTCCCTACCTTTAACTCCCTTCTTCCATACTAAATAACTACTGTCAGATCTATTTTTCTAATCCATAGTTCTGGCATATCACTTTCCTGCAAAAAAAATTTCAGTTATACCCCATGACCTACTGAACTACCTATCCTCGCATTCAAAGACCTTTCTAGTCTTATTTCCCACTAACTAGGTCCCAGTTAGTATAAATAATGAATCCCCTAAAGTAATCACATTATTTAAATTCACATTGCATAGTTCCATGAGGTAGGACCAATTATCATATTTTTAAAAAACTATAACTTTGGATGGTGTGAATTCAAATAGACATGACCATTTCAAGGAACTTATTAATTGTGCTAACCAATTAATGGTTAATTAATGACCTACCTCATGTATAGGCATCTACTTTGTTTCTAGTCTTTTGCCACTTCAAAAAGTGTTGCCTTAAGTATTTTGTTGTATTTAGAGACTTTGTATCTCTCTTTGACTTTCTTGAGGGAAACATATCTAGCATTGAATCTTTAGGTGAAAGAATATGGAGATTTCAGTCAGTCATGTTCTTAGTTTAATTTTCAATTTATTTCCAAAATGTAACACCAATTCACAGCTTCATCAACAGTTTGTTTGTTCAGTTGTTTTTCAGTCGTGGTCCAATTCTTTGTGACTTTATTTGGGGTTTTCTTGGCAGAGATACTGGAGTGGTTTGCCATTTACTTCTCTAGCTCATTTGACAGATGAGGAAACTGAAGCAAACAGGGTTAAGTGATTTGCCCAGAGTCACACAATAAGTGTCTGAGGCCAGATTTGAACTCAGGAAGATGAGTCTTCCTGATTCTAGTTTCATTGCTCTTTCTACTTAGAAATCAATAACAGTTCTTTAGAATACCTCTATTTCAATGATACAATGGGAAAGAACTTGGTTAGCTGGGATCAGGAGAGTCCTTGAGGATAGGAGCAGGATGAATGGGTCCCAAAGTTATTTTACCTACTTGGCATAGTTTTCTCACTTATACACTTCCTGTTTATAGATGTGAGTTACTATTATTATTTCTAAAACACGGACAACCTTTTTCTTCTTCCTCCTCCTGAATGAGTGATGTCGAGTGTTCTGAAGTCCTTGGATGAAGGCCAGGAAATAAGTCCCATGTATTACTCACCAGGAGCATGGGCCAGGCCCTTAGAAGGGAGAACAGCTGTTTCCCTGAGCCATGGAAACTAGTTCCCTTGGATTGAGGCTGAGGTTTGGTGTTCAATCCAAGAGACTGGGAAGCCTAGACCGGTGAGGTCAGTCTGACCCCATCCAGAAGAAATCAGAGCACAAAAGGTCTGATTAGATGTGGGCAGAAGTCAGGGAAGAAAGTTTCCCAAGTGTCAATGAGAAGGAATGAGGGGCAGTAGACCTCTGTTTATTTATTTTAGGCCTGGCTGCATGCCTGGACTTTGCTGACATACATGCGATTTATCAACCCTAGATCATGGTGGCATAGTGTTGGTTGACTGTCGACATCATAATGCCATGGGCAAAGAGCATAGCTTATGTTCCTGGATCTCCTTTTGGCTGAGCTGCCCTATAAAAGGAAGGGCATATTACACACTGAGAAGGCACAGGCTTTCATTCCCCTTGGCTTACTTAAAAGGCCAGCCTGTGTCCAGATGTTTCTCTTAGCCTCATTGTCCTTTTCAGGGCCAGGGCCTGACTTCTTCCTTTGAGATCAATTTTAGTCACCTCTTGGTGGGTTAACATCTCTCTGGAACTTCTGTGGGACAGGGAAGCTGCCTTTGTGCTTTGGACAATATGCCCCATACGCCATGATTCTTATACCTTTTACTCCTCTTGAAGTTTGTGATCTAAGTCTATGGCACTAATATTCCCTTTCAGAGTTTCTTTTGAGGCCAGAAGTTATTAGATATCCTAAGAATCCAGGGCCCCTTTGGGAGATTCATTATCATTGCAATTGTATTTTCCCCAGAAGACTGGTTCCCTTCTTTATGCCGACCACTTCCTAAATCCACTTGTCACTCTCATCATGACCTCTGTTCCCTTGAGTCCTTATTCTTCCAATCTATCTCCCTGACTCTGGCTTCACTTGCTTCCATATCTGGCCTTGACCCCATTCTCTGTCACTTCAATGATTTACTAGCCACAACCTTAGAATTATCTATGGTTCAATGATCCCCTGAGCTTTGCTGGAGAAAGTCATGAAATTGAGTTGATTTCATCCTTTATGAGTTTATGAGGCATAAACTCATAGCTGGACCTTTATTACTTACATTCAGTAATCCTTTTCTACTCTTGCTTACTTACTGTCTATCTTATTCTTCACAAAGCTTCTAAATCTTTTCTTTTTTCAAGCTCCCACATACACTCCCATTCTTGGTGTGGATGCCTTAAGCTCCTATTTTGCTGAGGTCAAAGGATTTTAAGCTAGAAAGGAAATTTGGAGATCATGTAGTTAAGTCCACCCATTTTACAGATGAGGAAACAGAGTCCAATACTTTCATTCTACAGAGATTTTAAGGGATATATGAAGTTATGGGGAAGCTAGGTGGCAAAGTGAACAGCACACTAGGCTTAAAATCAGGAAGACTCAGATCTCTGAGTTCAAACTCTGCATCAGACATTTACTAGCTGTGTGACCCTGGGCAAGTCATTTAATCCTGTTTGTCTCATCTATAAAATGAGATGGAGAAGGAAATGGCAAACCACTCCAGTATCTTTGTCAAGAAAACCCCAAATGGGGTCATGAAGAGTTGAATATCACTGAAAGTGGCTAAACAACAACAAAAAATATTATTGCCTAGCATTTATGTGATGCTAAAATATATATGTATATATAAAATTTTATTTGCTTCCTAAAACAAGATGCTGTTATTATCCTCATTTTATTTTATCTTTATTTAATATTTTATTTTTCCTGATTACATGTAAAAACAATTAACATTTGTTTTTTTTTTAATTTTGAATTTCAAATTCTTAACTTCCCCTCTTCTTCCCCCTCATTGAGAAGGCAAACAATTTGAAATAGATTATACATGTATAGTCATGCAAAACATATTTCCTTATTAGTTATGTTGTGAAAGAAAACACAGACAAAAAATCCAAAGAAAAATAAAGTTTTAAAAAGTATGATTCCATTTGCATTCACACTCCACTGGAGATGGATAGCATTTTTCATTATAAATCCTTCAGAATTTTCTCGGATCATTGTATTTCTGAGAATAGTTATCATTTACAATTGATCATTGCACAATGTTGCTGTTACTGTGTACAATGTTCTGGTTCTGCTTATTTCACTTTGAATCTGGTCCTGTAAGTTTTTCTAGGTTTTTTCTGAAAGCTGCCTGCTCATAGTATCTTACGGTATTCCATCACAATCATGTACCACAACTTATTCCACCATTCCCCAATTGATGGGCATCTCCTCAATTTCCAATTCTTTGCCATCATAAAAAGAACCACTATAAATATTTTTGTACATATATGTCCTTTTCCTTTTCAAAAAAAATTATTTGGCATATAGACCTAGTAGTGGTACTGCTGGATTAAAGGGCATACACAGTTTGATAGCCCTTTGGACATTGTTCCAAATTGCTCTTCAGAATGGTTGAATCAGTTTACAACTCCATCAACAGAACATCAATGCCTCGATCTTCCCACATGTATCCCAACATTTGTAACTTTCCTTTTCTGTCATATTAGGCAATCTGATAGGTGTGGGGTGGTACCTCATAATTGTTTTAATTTTCTACCCATGCTTCAAAGCTCAATTTTAATTGTTACCTCTTTCACGAATCCTTCTTTGATCCCACCAGTGTTTCCACCCCCTCCCTACAACTCCTTGGCTTTAGATAGCATTTGTTGTACCTTTCTTATACTCTCTTAGATGATTATTATTGGATTTATCAGTGTCTGTGTCCTATCCCTTTTCTAGTGTATAAATTCCATGAGAGCACAGGACAGTGTCTTATCTAGACATTCTGTCTCTTTCAGTATCTCCCTTTGTGCTCTTGTACAGAGAAGGAAATTAGCCAAACTTCATCCACTTTGAATTGAATCATGAGGTTTCAATGGGAAGAGTTTATAGGAGATATGTAGGCTTTGCCTGTGGCTTAAGGCATTCTGCCTCTGCAGGTAGCTAAGTATCACAAAGAATTAGAGATGGAAGTTCATCTAGTCCATCTCTCATTTTACAAATGAGACTGAGGGCAAGAAAGTCTAAGGTACTTGTCCAAGGTCACATAGCTAGTAAATGGCAGAAGTATAATTTGAATCTTGGTCTTATTTAGTGTAGTATTTTCAAAAGTGTAGGATATCTATCTTTCAGGAGGAATCAGTCAAAGAGTAATTTCAGTATGCAAAATTCAGCATTTGGTTCATCATGAGCCTAAACATTATCAATTATTAAGTGACTACTATATGCTAAGCACTGTATGAAATTCTGCAAATTCAAAGAAAGGCACAAACAAGATTTCTGACCTTAAGAAGCTCACATTTGAAAGGGTGAGAAAACACAAAAATGATTAGTCAACCCTCAACATTTGTGTTTAACTTTTGACTTCAATCAATTCTGTGATTTTATTAGTAACCTCATTCTCACTTTTGGGTTGGCAACTGTGCACATTTGTGGCTATGTACAGTAGAGGAAAAACAATGAGAAGCGTGATGTCTGCAAGTTTGTGGACCAGCTGGTATTCTACTAGGTGCTTCACTGGTCTTGTTCACCCCACTGTTGTAAAGAGTTCCCTGTGTATCTAGGGTGTGGGAGGTCATGTGAAAACCTTGCCAGTCACAGTGCCTCCTGAGAGCAGTGATTCAAATCTTAGCAACCTCTCCCTCAGTTTTCAAAGGGTAGCCGAGATAGAGAGGTTTACAGCAGTATAGTATTGTCTAAAATCAGTATTTTTAAAAATTGAGATATTAGTATAAAAGGTCACAGAATTCTAGGGAATTACTAGTGAGAAAAAATGTTTTGCATGTTACCAGTTTTATTTTATTTACTGTGTTTTATGTGTTATTTCACAGTTATGATGTTTGGAAAAGTATATATTATCTGAATTTATGTTTCGTTATAAAGGGCTGTAGGCAGAGAAGTGTATTTTCAGCAATCTCTACAAAAGATTACAGTTTTTGGAGGTTGCAGGAACCCAGTCTCCTATTTCCCATAGGTTCAGTGTATCAGCATTCATATTCTTGACTTTTATGAAATTTTCTACAAATGCTATCTCCAAAAAAGTTGAGAATTGACTGGATGTACAAAAAAAGATTACATATATCTATATCTATATAATTGCAGAAGGAAGACACTAGCTGAAAGCAAGGGGTGAGGGGTTGAGGGGTTATTTTGGGTCTGGCTCATGGGCTAATTGAAGCTATCTATCCCCTGCTTCTCCCTAATAGGAACCTGAATGAGAGTGAACACTCTGATGCCTGCCTCTGTCCTCACCCCAGCCCCCCAATGCTCCTTGCCTCAAGTACATTCTTTTTTTGGCACCAGAGTGTCAACAGGTGTGAATAAGTGTACAGAGGCATGAAGTGCCAGGCCTGGCATAGACTATGGCCTTTGCTACAAAAGGGATGACAATTGCCACCTTCTTCAGGATGCCCATCAAAACACTTTGCAGCCTGGCACCTTTATAGGCTCCAAACAATACGTGAGTGGGCTCCATGCCATCTCAACAGATGGGTAGAAGGGTCTGGGGTAGAAGTGCAAAAAGCCCCAATGATTTCTAGTCTGCCTCTCTCCATCTTAGATGTTTAGGACCAGAGTTTAAGGGGAGAGAGAGAGGATCTCCCCCTTAATCTGTTGTTCAGTTAGTTATCTGGGGTTTAGTTTTTAATTTCAAAGAAATGTGGTCATGACTTTATTCCTCCAGAGGGTTGAAGCAGGGTGTGAATGGAAGCATAGTTCTGATTCTGGTACTGTACAGGGGAGAATAGATGGGTATTTAAATGTGATTTTCAGTTTCTGAGACTGGCCTGACCCCTGCCACAACCCCAGTCTTCTAAACAGGGTATATCAAAGGAGTCTTTCTTATCTCTATCCCAGCCCACCCTAGCTCAGCCTAGCCAAGGTTAGTGTGAGAAAGTCAGTGGGTGGCAGAAACCATTTTGCTGGTGTTAGGCTGTTGTGCTCCATAGGAAGAGCTTTGGTGTTAATGTGATGGAAAGGGCAGAGCTCTTGGGAAGATTCAGACAGAGGTGCAGTGATTCAAGCTGGCTACAGGCTGCGCTTAAACATCTCAAACAACCTTCTTAGAACTAAGGGCAGGAATGTAATAGGAGTCCAGTGTCATTAAGGAACATCCCAAGTCTTGCTCGTAATCAGAGCTCTAAAGAGTAAGTATCTTTGTTTTATTAATATTTTTGTTTTAACCTTTCCTGACTTTACTACCAAGGTTTACTCTAGATTGTGGGAATCCAGTTTCCCTCTTCTATTGCAATTGCTTCTTCATTATTACTATTCGTTATCCATCAGTTTTTCTCTACCATTCTCTATTCTTGGCCCCTTTCCTTTATCTTTTAAAAGAATAATATGTTTGTAGGAAGGGCCAAATTCTAGATCTGTGTTTGTATCTGTGTATGAGGCATTTATTAAATACCTACTATGTGCAAGGTCCTAGATCATCTGAACACAAAGACAAAACAAAATTTTTTTTATTCCTTCAAGGATCTTATATTTTACAGGCATATACATGTGAATATATACTTATATTCTAGATGTTTGCATTTAATTAATATAATTTAATATTATAGAAGAGAAACAACATGGTATGTTGATATACCTCAGACTCAGCCAGATCTGGGTTCGAGTTTTGTCATTGACACTTTCTAGCTGTGTGACTCAAGATAAGTCACTTAAACTCAATTTCCTCACCTGAAAAAATGAAAGGGCTGAACAAGCCAACCCCTTAGCAACCAAAAGTTATAAAAGTCTAAAGAGAATTGCATGTTATGCCACACAATTTTTTATTTTAGGGGGCATCAGAGAGTCCATAAGTGTGCTATTGGCTGAGATAGAGAGGAAGTACTGATCTGGGGGAAAGGCATACCATGCAGTGTAATATAATGCAATCAATATAATGAAACACAATACTATAAGACAAGTATTTATCGATATGCTAGGTGATGGATTGTGGGGAAAAAGAAACAATCCCTGAGAAATGATCCTTAAGGAGCTTTTATTCTTGTTGGGGATATAACAAGTAAGAAGGAAGGAAGTATTCAAGTGCCTACTATGTGCCAAACATTGTGCTAAGTGCACAAATATGGTTCTCACAAGAACTCTAGGAACTAGGTATTCTTATTATCTCCATTTTGCAGTTGAGAAAACCGAGATAGAAAAATATTGAATGGGGAAAAGGAATAAGCATTTCTATAACACCCACTAAGTGACAGGCACTGTAACAAATATTATCTCATTTAATTAACTGTATGAGGTAGGTACTTTTATCATTCCCATATAGTTGAGGAAACTGAAGCAGAGTGACGACTAGAGTCACACAGTTAGTAAGTGTTTGAGGCTACATTTGAACTAGGTCTTCCTGGCTCTAAAGCTGGTGCTCTATCCACTGATCTACTTAGATTATTATATATTAAATAATTTCAAGAGGATCAGAGCCCTAACAACTGGGCAGGGGATGGAGAATCTGGAAAGTGATACGTGAGTTGTGCTTTGAAAGAAAATAGGGATTCTGTGAATTGAATCTGGGGAAGGAATGCATTAGAGACTTGTGGGAACCACTTCTTCAAAGGCCTGAAGTGAGAGATAGTATGGAGAACAGTCTGGTGGACCAGTTTGATTGTAATGGAAAGTGTGGGAAGGGGAGTGATTTGAAATAATACTGGAAAGGCATGTGAAGTCCGTATTGGGGAGAGTTTTCAATGCCAGTTGGAGTTTGACTTTAGATGTTTAGAGGTCTGCATCACCATAATAGGTTTTGGGATCATCTGTGGATTTTGACTATACTTTCTGTCTCTATCCCCTATGATCACAAATAATTAGGAAGTGATAGGTACATCTATGGAGAAAACGAAGCATCCAACAAGATCATCAGCAAATGGTTTATCTCCTATGCCTGAACTTTGCCTCCTAACCTAGCCTCTGGTCGACCTGTTTTCTTCTCTTTTTGTTGTTCTTCAGTCATTTCAGTTGTATCTGACTCCTCCTGAAAGCATTTGGGATTTTCTTGGTAAAGATACTACAGTGGTTTGCCATTTCCTTTTCTAGCTCATTTTATGGATGAGGAAATGGAGGCAAATGGGTTGAATGACTTGCCCAGGGTCACGCAGTGAGTTAAATATCTGAGGCTGGATTTGAGCTCAGGTCTTCCTGACTCCAGACCAGGTGCTCGATACATTGAATCTTTATCTCTGATGGTTTATTTCTCATGGCCTTAAAACCTCCCTCCTCTCTCCCTGAAATATTCTTTTCCTTTCCACACTTTGCTCTAATCATTTGGTTATCATCTTCAATAACTTACAGTTGTTGCCAATCAGAAATTACACATAAGGTTGCTCTGTTTGTGTCTTACCCAGCAATTAACCACACATTATTTCATCTTCACAATTACAAGGCAGTAGGAAAAAACATTCCAGGCATCATTTTCTCAGAGGGAGGGTGACTGGTGGGAAAATCTCAAGGATGTGTGTGTGTGTGTGTGTGTGTGTGTGTTTGTATTGTTGGGAGGGAGAATAGTAAAAGTTGGGGGCAGGGCAATAGGGGTTTCTGGGCTTTTATTTGGAATAGCCCTGAAGGGTAATGATAAGAGAACCCATTTTTTTCTTATGAATGTCTCTCTCCTTCCATGCTTTCACCCCACAACTCCCTTTTCTCTAGCTCTGATCTTTTGGCCAGTATTAGCAGAAAAGCAACCATTTATTTAGATGTTTATTTATTCATTTATTTTTGTAAATCATGCTTCTCGGATTGACTCAGACCAAGAACCTGCAAAGTGGGGGTCTTGCCAATGAAAGAGAAATTTGGGCACATTCAGTAATCTGCCCATGTCAGGTGGGCAGGTGGAAGAAGCAGAAAGCCTTTTCAGCTGCTCAAAACTGTTGCCTGTCAAGTAGATCTGAGAGGAAGGCTGTCAAGGCAAGTTTAGGTTTCAGGTGGGGGGAATTTGATGCTGAGTAACAGGCAAGGGGTGGGAGCTAGACAAATTATCAAGTCATTTGTTGCCATTAGAGGCTGCACAAGCCCATGTGACTTTTACCTGTCATTCCTTTCTGGTCTCTTTGTATCAGTTTTGTATCTATTTTGCATATTCCTGTTACATGTTGTTATATGTATATGTCATTGTCCTTACATAGGTGATAAGCTACTTGAGGGCAGGGAGAATTTCACTTTTTTCTTGGTATTCTCAGCACCTGGCACACAGAAACAAATGCTGTTAATTTATCACTACTGTCATCAGCTTCTTCCTAAGTGTCTGTCAGCTGGCGCTGTTCTCATTTCATTAGCCACTGGCATTTCATAAGGTGTTGAATAGCTATCCTGGTAAGAAGAAAAGCACCAATTCCTTGACACTTTTGGATCCCCATCATGGAATCTATCCTTACTCCCCTGCCTCAACCAAGCTGATGGTTTGTTGATTGTATATTTACATATACATAGGGTGTGCAACTGTGTGTTTGGGGGATTACCCCAGGTGGGAAGAACCAAGCACTTAAGGTTGAACCCAAAGTCCTCTGCCTGAGATTCTCTCTGATAGTCTCATATCCAGATGTGTCTGCCCCTTTCACTATTACTCAAGTAGGATTTCAATGAGGGCCATCACATAGGATACAAATGAAGTCTCTAACACATTTACTCCTTTCTTAGGCTCCGAGGATACCCCAGTATTCCCCAATTCTTTTGGTCTAGGTATAAGCATTACCTTACTTCCCTTATTATCTGTGTGTATTATATTTAGGACTTAACTAGGTCAGCTAGGTGGTGCTATGGATGGAGCCCTGGGATTGGAGTCAGAAAGTTCTGAGTTCAAATCCTTCCTCAGACACTAATTGATAACTTACATTTATATATTACTTAACATGTGGCAGTCCCTGTGCTAAGGATTTTACAGTTATTACCTCACTTGGTCCTCATAATAATCCTGGGAGATAGGTACTATTATTGTCCTAATTTTATAGATGAGGAAACAGAAGTGAAGGGACTTGCCTAGGGTCACACAGCTAGAAGGTATATGAAGTCTAATTTGAACTCAGATCTTGCAGGCCTCATGCTAGTTGTGTGGCTCTAGGAAAATCACTTAACCTCTTTCAGCTTCAACTTCTTCATCTGTAGACTGGAACTAATAATAGAAACTACCTTGCAGAGGATCACATGAAATCATATGTATAGAGATTTGCAAAACTAAAGTACTATAAAATCCTAGTTATTGTTATTGTTTACTATGATTATTATTATGATTCTCTATCCTCTTGATGATAAATACCTTCCTAGGGGCAGCTATGTGGCCAGTGAATAGAGCACAACTCTGGAGTCAGGAGGACCTGAGTTCAAATCCGGCCTCAGACACTTGACACATTTACTAGCTGTGTGACCTTGGTCAAGTCACTTAACCCCAGTTACCCTGCCTTCCCCCCTCCAAAAAAACCAAAAATACCAAAAAAAAACCCCACCTCCCTTGACCTTTCTCATTCTTTGTGATAAAGAGCATGAGAATTGGTACAGTTTTGTGAATAAATAAAACTCTGAATAAGTCTAGTTAGCTTGTCTTGGTGTCCCCCCCCCCCACTGGACTGGATTGGAAGTAGTGCAAGGGCAGGGGCTCTTCAGCTTTGTCATTTTCTTAGTATTGATGCCCATCCTTCCAGCATCTAGTTCAGTCACCTGGCAGTCATTGCCCTGGTGCCCGTCTGCCAGAAGCCGACAGTCGGCATTGGGGTGCATAGGGTCTGGAGGAGCTTCTCTGCTCCCTTCTCTTCCTCTGCATGAAGCAGCTTGAATAAGCTAGAGACCAAACTGGCCTGCTTTCCATACAAAAAAAATAATAAGCATATTTTGCAATGATGGAAGCTTCCACGCAAGCAAGACTAGTTAGCCTCGCTCTCTGTGGTTGGTGCTGTCGCTTCAGCTAATTGGTCTGACCTGAAGCACAGCAGTTCCTTTTTTACAAGCCGTTCCAGTTGGAAAGTAAAAGGGATTGTTTTCCCCCCTGTGTTCCTCTGTGGGTTCTTCCTCCCCCAGTCTTCTTTTTAAAGGGCCCTCTTCCAGATTGGTCCCTCTGTTCTGACTGCAGCAGCCACACATTGTGAGTTAGGAAGCAGATGCAGATTCAAGGACAAGATACATGGGCAATTTGCGGAGTAATGAGTGGGCTGCTGATCAGCAAGGTGAGGAGGAGATGGAGCCTTGTTACAGTCAAGCACCTCTAACCATTAGTGAAGGAATCAGGAGGAGCGAGGAGGAAAGCACTCACTCAGCCATGCAACCTACCTCCCTTTGTCTCAGCCCCACCAAACTACATTAGGTGCTCTGGGGCAAGACCGTTATTCAGTCTCAGCCTTGGCTTATTCAATCAGAAAGTGGATAGAATACTTCACTATTACTTCACTCTCCATCAGGGGTTCTTGACCTAGGATCTGTAAACTTGTTCTATTAATAGGATAACTGCATTTCCATATAGTTGGTTTCCTTTGTAATTCTTGGTCTTTTATTTTATTCACTTAAACACATTTTTTTTTTCTGAGAAGGGGTCCATAATTTTCATAAGCCTGCCAAACGGGTCCATTACAAAAAAGGTTAAGAACATCTGCTCTATGTGAATATCTTCTTATCAATCAATCAAAAAGCATTTATTAAGGAATTACTATGTGTTAGATACTGGACTAATAACTAAGGATATAAAGATAAAAGCAATCCTTCCTTTTAAGGAACTTACATTCTAATGGAGGACACAACATGTATGTAACTAGGAATATTAGACAACACGTATATAACTAGGAATAACAGAAACTTATCCAGACTCCTGACTACCAGGTGAGCCCTATGTCAAGATATAATCATCAAGGTATAAGTGAACCAGTCTGTGGTCTGCCTCCTACTTACCACCTTTCCCCCCAAATTTCTGGTATACCTCTATCACCCCACCCCCAGGAGCTTTTAAATAAGTGATTGATGGCACTGAAGAAATCCTTTAAAGCCTTCATACATACTTCATATTGGTCAACTAGGTGCTGAAGTTGATAAAAGTGCTCTGCCTGGAATCAAGAAGTCTCATCTTAGTAAGTTCAAATCTGACCTCAGACACTTACTAGCAGTGTGATCCTGGGCAAGTCACTTAACCCTTTTTGTCTCAGTTTCCTCATCTGCAAGATAAACTAGAAAAGAAAATGGCAAACCACTCCAGTGTCTTTGTCAAGAAAACCCCAAAGTGTGTCATGAAGAGATGGAAATGACTGAAATGACTGAACAACAGCAATAACAACATACAACCGTATTTGCCTTAGACCATGGTCACATTGAATAATACCTCCAGCATGGCTGTAGGTAAAGTATGATAAAGTAGGAGAAGGTAAAGTATGGAAGAGACTGGGATCAAAACTCCCTTCCTGCTAACTGGAAGGGAGACAGAGGATTTCTTTGGATAGAGTGACTCTTAAATTAACATAATAATTATGAATACTCTGATACTTCAATTGATTTGAGATTTCATAGATGTAGGTATTTCTTCTAATGAGAAACACAACAATAGCAACCCACACAGGCTTGCCTTCTTGGGCAACCCTTATTCATATCTTCCCATAAATTTACCACAAGGAGACCAGCCAGTGTTCTGGGGGGTCTTGACCATTCATATGTACCGATGTAGCACAAAGGCTTCCCATTTTGTTATCCTTTACTTTTTGTTCACAAGTGACCCATACTTTTTTCTGATCATACACCCCTTTGAAGATATCCTTATATTCTTCTTTCTCTTAAATCTCTTGCTTGCATTTTCGTTACTGCCAGGTCAAGCTCTTCTTGTAGCTTTTCACGGCTGTCTTGGGGTTCTTAATTTCAGTCTCTGGAGACTACCATGTCCTTTAATTTGCAGCCATGAGTATAGTACAGAATAACTGAAGGGGAAAAAAAGCAACAGTGATTTTTTTTTTAGGAAAAAATTCTAAGAAAGAAACTCCATTTTAAAATCACAAGAAAAATATTGATATTAAAGAGATATGCCTTTCTTTATGAAACTCAGGGTCATTGAAAGAATATTGTGCCTTCTCAAAGGGAGTCCAGTCCATTTTATTCATGTTTTTCCCCCTGGGTGCAGCTTATTGTTCATTGACACTGTTTTTTCAAGATGTGTTTGTTAAAGACCTTGGTTACTGTGGCTGAGGGGCGACCTTACAGAGCAAAGAAAAAAAGGGGGAATGAATCAAGTTGGTTCTTGCAGAAGGCTGAAATGGGAGTATATGTGTGTGAGATGTATTTAATGACAGATGAAACTATGAATTGTCCATACAACTGACATTCATAATTTGGATAATAGACATTCTTCATCCACTTGCTTCTTCCTGTGTGGATAGTTGAGTCAAACTCTTTTGAGTGATCATGGATTTTGTTAGGAGGATCTCCAGTAGTCTAGGGTCTAATGCAATGAGCACAATTGCATCTGAAAACAGGAGTTTCTAAAGAGCTTTATCATCCATAGGGAAATCCACCTTGACTTGGCCTCTATGCTGGACTTCCTCAGTGACAGTGGCATACCATCTCATTGTTTTATGTCTTACTTGATATAATTAACCAGAAGGGCATTTTATATTTAATATTAACAACTCACATATATGTAACACTTTTTTTTTGCTTTTTTGGAGGGCAGTTGGGGTTAAGTGACTTGCCCAAAGTCACATGGCTAGTAATTGTGTCAAGTGTCTGAGGCTAAATTTGAACTCAGGTCCTCCTGACTCCAGGGCTGGTGCTCTATTCACTTCGCCACCTGGCCACCCCTATTTATGTAACACTTTTAAGGTTTATAAGCTATCTTCTTCATGATAGCTCTATAAGGTAGGTAGTATGTATATTCTTATCCTTATTTTATAGAAAAGTAAGACTCAGGGAGGTTAAGTTCCTTTCCATGGTCCCATAGAGATTAAGTGGAAGTTAGGATATGAAAACAGTTCTCCTAACTTCTTCCTTTTCTCATTCCCTTCATTCTTCCTAGGATTTATTTTCTACTGTGATACCAAGAGGGAAATATGTGATAATTTTTTGCTTGTTTGTTTGTTTTGTCTTTTGGTGGCAGGATAATGGTGGTTTTGACAGTGGGCACTCGATGGGTAAGGGCAGGGAGGTTTGAAGGATGCCATATTTTGACATTTGATGAGATCACAAAAAGTATTAAGGAGAAGAAAGAAGATCTCCATGAGAAGAGTACTCCATGACTGGCTTTTTCTCCATTATCCTCTTCCCTGAAAGCATATAAGGAATGAGTAATCAAAAAAAGGAGGTTGTAATAGGATAATTAGTTAAGTGCACCAAAGAAAATATCTTTCTCATTCAACTGGGATGAGTTGTGGTAGTGGAGAAAGGTGGAAAATACAATTCTGACTCCCCTTACACACACACACACACACACACACACACACATACACACACACACTGTGGCCCCATTGATATGCAAAGCTATGAATAATAATGCAGATATATATGGCCTTTTAGTTCAGTTAGTTGGCACTCAGTGCTAATGAAGCCTAGGGTATATATCATTCTTTCAAGAAGAAAGCTGAGTATAATCTGGGAGATGCAGTACATAGGGAAAGGCAGGCACAAAGGAGATTGTTGGAACTTCAAATGAACAAACATAACAAGGAGATTTGTTCATGCTGAATATAATAGCATTGTACCCACATTCTAAATACATAAACTGAGACTTAGTCTGAGCAGCTGCTTTGCTCCAGATAATTTAGCTGAATTCAATGGAACTAGAAGCAAGTGAGCCCTTAGCATGGGTGACTGCCTCGGGAGCAACTTATCTGCCTACTCTTTTATATAGTACTATACTGCAACCCTGACCTCAGTCACGTATTTTTTTTTGGTTGGCACTTTAGGGAGGAAGCTAGGTGGCCTGGAGTAAATAAGACCTGAGTTCAAATCTAGCCTTAGATACTTACTAGCTGTGTGACCCTGGGCAAGTCATTTAACCTCTGTTTGCCTTAATCTACTGGAGAAGGAAATGGCTAACCACTTTAGTATCTCTGCCAAGAAAACAACATGCACAGTACTGGCAAGAAATGGTCCATGGGATCATGAAGAGTTGGATGTGAATGAACAACAGCAAGGGCTGGCAAAATGTTTTATAAGGATTATCTTATTTTGTCCTCATAACAACCCTGGGATGTAGGTTCTATTAAATAGTACTATTCTTATTTTACAATTGAGGAAACTGAAGCAGACAGCAGCTAAGTGATTTGCCAAAGGTTTTATGGCTACTAAGATTGGATTTGAATTCAGGTTTTCCTTGACTTTAGTAAAGCTCTCTCTCCACTGTGCAACCCAGCTGCCTTAGCAAGCATACACTCATGAGAAGGACGGTAGTGTACGGTTAGCTCAAAGCTATCCATACTGACTATGGGGAAAATAAAAACATGTAGTGGTGTCATATACACAAGATGGTGTATGGCATACCCTGCCCTGAAGCCTCCACTGTTCTAACCAGTGAGTATCTTGCATGGCCTGCTAGAGCAAGCTGGTCCGAGCCAAGCTTCATGTTGCACCCCAACCTTTTTCTTCCCTGCTCTCTCCACTTCAAACTGGAGCCATCATGGAATCATCACTAACATTGTTGTTGCTGGAAAGGGTATGGAGCCCATGGCTCCACTCACTGTCCCTATAACTTTCCAAACCCCAAACCCCTCCCCAGTGAGCCCTCCATTGTATGTATTGTCTTCTCCTATTAAAGTGTGAATGGCAGGTAGGTGGAGCAGTGGATGAAGCTCTGGGTATGGAGTTAGGAGGATCTGAATTCAAATCTGACCTCAGACACTTACTAGCTGTGTGACCCTGGGCAAGTCAGTTAACATGTTTGCCTCAGTTTCCTCACTTGTAAAATGAATTGGAGAAGGAAATGGCAAATCACTCTGGTATCTTTGCCAAGAAAACCCCAAATGGGGTCATGAAGAGTAGGGCACAACTGAAAATGACTGAACAATAATTAAAATGTATGCTCTTTAAGGTCTGGGACTGTTTTGCTTTCATATTCAAATAATGAAGTAGTTTCCCCAGGATTCATTATGCTCAATAATCTGGACCTAGCTATAGTCATATTTCCAGAAGGTAGCATAGTACTTGGCATATAGTAAACACTTAATGGATGCTTTTATTAAGGAAGTCACGGTATTAGAAGATGAACTTTCTCATCTCAGCTCTGCCTGGAATTCTTCCCTTTAACTGATGCTTCGGGTGCTTGGTCTGTTTTTGCCTTAGAATGGAACCCAATAAGTCTTTCTGGAACATCACGTGTGTGCAAGGCCCTGTGGAGAATCCCTTTAGGAAGACCTAAAGTCTTGCCTCCAGTCCCCATCTATCTGAAATCCAAATTATCCTCACCAAGGAGGAACCTCTCTGGTTTATAAAAATTAACAGAGGAGGCAGTCCTTCAACTTTTTATGGTGATCCATTAAGTTTGAAACAATTTCTCCCTCCTCTAGAAGTCCTTTCTTCTATCGATCCTGAATTGATTCTGCTGCAATTACCTATTTTCTCTTAGCCAGTCCTGTCCCAGGTCTAGTGCTTAGGAAACACAGTGGCAGTAACATTCTATTACCCCTTACTTCTAGCCAGTTTGAATTTCAGGTAGCACTCAAATAGCTAATATAATGGGATCAATGGTACATTACTCCTCCTGCCATGATCCCTTCTACCACACAGACACTAGAAAAAATAAAAAGAGAAAACTGCTTTTAAACACACCAGGACCACAAAAATATTTCTGGAGGAGCTCAGAGCATGTGCAAAAGCTTACAGGGGTAGGGGAAGAAAACAGGGGTATACTGGAGGTCAGGGCCATGTTATAGAAAGAGTGAAGGTAAGGTTGCCTCAGTAACAGGTCTACCAGTGAGGGTCAGGACTGAAAGAACATTCATTGCTGAACTTCAGCCTTAGGTAGCTATGTCAGAGGGAAGAGAATGGAGAAGTGGTTAGGGTGACAGGGTAGGGAGGAGATGGGGGTAGGGAGGAGATGGGGAAGATTGTTGTGGAGAGGTAATTCCTCAGTAAAAATTAACCATGAGTGATGGTTACAGTACAGATAATATCAACTTATACTTTTCACAGAAGCTCCCCCCAAAATAATGGCCCGACAGGGGTGGAGACAGAGGGGGAACAAGATCCTCACAAAATAAAACTCCACCATAGAATCCATCAAAGCTCTCCTTCTCTGGAGCCTTTATCAGCTCAGGAAATACAAATTGCTGAATATGTCTGCTTGCCATCTGAAGTCCCAATTCTCTCCTTTGAGCCTGCCCCTCTCTCTGGGCTCCATCTCGGTAAACTTGTTCAGCTCCCCTCTTTAAGCGATATATACAGGTTTTATGTCTATCACCAAGTTTCACATATCACACTTTATGACAATTTTGTATAGAGAGTCAGATTCCACATACTCCTCTCTCCAGTTCTCCTCCCCCCCCCCCC